>NC_135811.1:7117330-7451080 GCF_964213995.1 Mustelus asterias | reverse complement strand
CCGTGATCAGGGTGAACCGCTTCTCCGCCAGGTAATGGCGCCAGTGTCTGACGGCCTCCACAATGGCCTGAGCCTCCTTCTCCACCGCTGAGTGCCGAATTTCGGGGCCTTGAAGGGTGCGGGAAAAAAACGCGACGGGCCTGCCTGCCTGGTTTAGTGTGGCGGCTAGGGCGAAATCAGATGCATCACTTTCCACCTGAAAAGGGATGGATTCATCCACCGCGTGCATCGTGGCTTTCGCAATGTCGCTTTTCAAAGCCTTGAAGGCCACTTGGGCCTCCGGCGTGAGTGGGAAGGTCGTGGACTTGATGAGCGGACGGGCTTTGTCCGCGTAGTTGGGGACCCACTGCGCATAATACGAAAAGAAGCCGAGGCATCTCCTCAGTGCTTTTGTGCTAGCGGGCAAGGGAAGTTCAGTAAGGGGGCGCATACGGTCTGGATCAGGGCCGATGACCCCGTTTTCCACCACGTATCCAAGGATAGCTCACCTGCGCGTACGGAATACGCACTTCTCCCTGTTATAGGTCAGATTCAGGCGAGATGCAGTGCGCAGAAAGTGTTGGAGATTCGTGTCATGGTCCTGCTGGTCATGGCCGCAGATGGTGACGTTATCCAGGTACGGGAAGGTAGCCCGCAACCCGTTCTGGTCCACCATTCGGTCCATAGCACGCTGGAAGACCGAGACCCCATTGGTGACACCAAATGGAACCCTAAGAAACTGGTATAGACAACCATCCGCCTCAAAAGCCGTGTATTGTCGGTCCTCTGGGCGGATGGGGAGTTGATGGTAGGCGGACTTAAGGTCTATGGTAGAGAACACCCGGTACTGCGCAATCTGATTGACCATATCAGAAATGCGCGGGAGAGGGTACGCATCCAGTTGCGTATAACGGTTAATGGTCTGACTGTAGTCGATGACCATCCGAGGTTTGTTCCCGCTTTTAACCACCACGACCTGCGCTCTCCACGGACTAGCACTGGCCTGTATGATCCCTTCCTTGAGGAGCCGCTGAACCTCAGATCTGATAAAGATCCGGTCTTCAGCGCTGTAACGCCTACTCTTAGTAGCGATGGGCTTGCAGCCTGGTACCAGATTCTTAAATAAAGAAGGTGTGGTGATCTTTAGTGTGGAGAGATTGCATGCGGGGCGCTTTGGGCAATTTGGAGGCTGCGGCTGATTCCCTACTGCCAGTGAAGGGAGTGGCCCACCGTACTGTAGGATCACACTCTTCATGTGGACCATAAAGTTTAGTCCGAGGAGAATTGGCGCACAAAGGTGCGGTAACACAAGGAGCCTGTATCGCTCGTAAATTGTGCCCTGCACCTCTAGGGTTACCATACAACGTCCTTGGATCGGTACAGACCGGGACCGTGATGCCATGGAAATTGTCTGTTTGGCAGGTAGAACCCGGAGTCCACACCTTTTAGCAGTGTCAGGGTGAATAAAACTCTCGGTGCTCCCACTGTCAAGCAGACAATACACAGTACGACCATTTACCTTGATGTTCATCATGGAATTATCAAGCCTGTGATGCTTTGTCTGGTCCAGAGAGATCGACGCCACCGTTGGCCCCTGGGCGTCACTGCATGCAGCCGAGGTTGATACTGAGGACCCCTGCTGGTCGCTCCTAGTCGTCGTTGACCATGATGGCCGCCCCCATGAATCGCACGTGGGTGAGGGCGCCAAACGTAGCGACTCCTGGTGGTCTTCCTCCTCCTCCGTCAGCCACGATGGCGCCGTCCTGGATTCGCACGTGGTCGGACCTCGTGGGTACTGCGACGCCGAAGGAGATTGTCTCCGCTCTGGAGGGTCACAGGCTGCACTGCCGTTTTTGGGCTTTGACCTGCAAACTTTAGCATAGTGCCCCTTTTTACCGCACTGACTGCAGGTCGCCGTTTTTGCAGGACACTGTTGCCGTGAATGCTTTGCTCCGCTGCAAAAATAGCATCGCTGGCCGCCTGGAGCTGCCGCCGTCGTCGGATCGATATGGGAGCGCGAGCCCGTGGGGCGAGGAGGGATTTGTGCTTGCTCCTGCCACGTTGTCTCCACGTGGTCTTCGGGGTACAGAGCCAAGCTTTTCGACGCTGCCTCCAGCATCTCAGCCATCTCCATCGCTTGGGTCAGGTTGAGGTTCCCTTTCTCTAATAGCTTAAGCCGGATGTACGAGGACCCTACCCCTGCTACGAACGCATCTCGGGCGAGGTCGTACATATATTGCTCAGCCGACACATCTTTACAGTCGCAGCCCCTGGCAAGCTGCAAGAGCTCATTGGCGTAGTCCTCCATGGTTTCGCCCGACTGCCGACGTTGTGTAGCGAGGAGGTAACGAGCGTGTATCTCGTTGGGTGGTTTCGTGTATCGTTTCTTCAAGAGCCCTCGGGTCAGTGGTGGCCGCACGAATCGCGAGATAAATCGTGTCGCTTACCCTCGCGTGGAGGACCTGGAGTTTGTCGTCGTCTGTAGTAACAGCTACAGAGGCTGCCAGGTAGTCTTCGAAACACTTCCACCAGTGGTCGAAGGTGTTAGCGGCACCGACCGCACGTGGGTCCAGCGCCAGACGCTCTGGTTTTAATATTTGTTCCATACTCCCTTTTACTGTTGAGAGTTTTATGTTTGCTAATAAAATTGATGCGCGACAATCAAGCACGTGGAACAAGGCTTCAGCTATTGAAGGTTTTTATTAGCAAACAATGGAACTAACTAACACGAGTACACCAGTTCAGACTGGAGGGGTCCCGCCGGAGCAGAGGGTCTTATACCTCTCCCCAGGAGGCGGGGCCCGACCGGGATGTGCCATAACAACATTTACCACAGGTAAACACCCTAACCCAACAACATTATACAACCCCCACAGTGGCAACACCCTAACCCAACAGTAACATAAGAACAACCCCCAGTGGTAACCAACAATGGTTCACCACACTCACGCACTCACACACTTTCCACTCACTCACTCTCTCACTCACACACTTTCCACTCACTCACATTTACTCACTCACATTCACTCACTCACTCACGCACTCATACACTCGGACACTTTCCACTCACTCACTCACTCACTCACTCACTCACTCACTCACTCACTCACTCACTCACTCACTCACTCACTCACTCACTCACTCACTCACTCACTCACACACACTTTCCACTCACTCACTCATTCACTCACTCATTCACTCACTCACACTCACTCACTCATTCACACACTTTCCACTCACTCACTCACTCACTCACTCACTCACTCACTCACTCACTCACTCACTCACTCACTCACCCTGCGGTCATTTCCCTCCAAAACAGCTAAACCGTTTTAGATACTGTTGGGGGAGATGGTTCATCAGCGGAAGGCGGCAGCAGCCAGATTCATGGCACCGTGGCTGGCTCTGCTGCACAGGAGGGCAAGGAAAAGAGTGGCAGAGCTGTAGTGATAGGGGATTGAACTGTAAGGGGAGTAGACAGGCGTTTCTGTGGGTGTAAAGGAGACTCCAGGATGGTATTTTGGCCCCCTGGTGCAAGGGTCAAGGATGTCTTTTAACGGTTGCAGGACATTTTGGAAGGGGAGGGTGAACAGCCAGCTGTCGTGGTGCATATAGGCACCAACGATATAGGTAAAAACGGGATGAGGTCCTACAAGCCGAGTTTAGGAAGTTAGGAGTTAAACTAAAAAGTAGGACCACAAAAGTAATGATCTCAAGATTGCTCCCAGTGCTAGTCAGAGTAGGAATGTCAGGATAGCTAAGATGAATATGTGGCTTGAGAGATGGTGCAAGAGGGACCGATTCAAATTCCAGGGACATTGGAACTGGTTCTGGGGGAGATGGGACCAGTACAAATCAGATGGTCTGCACCTGGGCAGGACTGGAACCAAAGTCCTCGGGGGAGTGTTAGCTAGTGCTGTTGGGGAGGGTTTAAACTAATGTGGCAGGGGAATGGGAACCGATGCAGTAAGTTAGAGGGAAGTAAAGTGGGGACAGAAACAAAAGGCAATAAGGGGAAAAGTGGAAGGCAGAGAAACCAAAAACAAACACCAAAAGGGCCACAGTACAGAGTGCAGAGACTGTGGAGAACTCAGTGAATGGGTCCAGTAAGGCTAAGAGAAATAAAACACTGGGAGAGGGTACAAAACATGACAGAACAGATGGTCTGAGGTTTGTTTGCTTTAACGCAAGGAGGATGACAAGTAAGGCGGATGAACTTAAAGCTTAGATTACTAAATGGGACTCGAAGGGCAGGACTTAGGGAGTTTCCAGGATCATTGGATCTCACGTGAGAACACCATCCACCAGGTACACGGTACCTATTCTTGCAACTTGGCCAACGTTGTCTACCTGATACGCTGCAGGAAAGGATGTCCCGAGGCATGGTACATTGGGGAAACCATGCAGACGCTGCGACAACGGATGAATGAACACCGCTCGACAATCACCAGGCAGCTGTGTTCTCTTCCTGTCCGGGAACACTTCAGCATCAAGGGCATTCAGCTTCTGATCTTCGGGTAAGCGTTCTCCAAGGCGGCCTTCACGACACACGCCAACGCAGAATCGCTGAGCAGAAACTGATAGCCAAGTTCCTCACACATGAGGGTGGCCTCAACTGGGATCTTGGGTTCATGTCACACTATCTGTAAACCCCACAACTTGCCTGGGCTTGCAAAATCTCACTAACTGTCCTGGCTGGAGACAATACACATCTCTTTAACCTGTGCTTAACGCTCTCTCCACTCACATTGTCTGTACCTTTAAGACTTGATTACCTGTAAAGACTCGCATTCCAACCATTATTTTGTAAATTGAGTCTGTGTCTTTATATGCCCTGTTTGTGAACAGGACTCCCACTCACCTGACGAAGGAGCAGCGCTCCGAAAGCTTGTGGCTTGTGCTACCAAATAAACCTGTTGGACTTTAACCTGGTGTTGTGAGACTTCTTACTGTGCTTACCTCAGTCCAACGCTGGCATCTCCACATCAGGGAGAATGTCACAGCTATACAAAGGGAGGACATCTTGGTGGGATCATGCAGTGAGGCCATATGGGTAGAACTCAGGAACAAGAGCGGTGCAATCACACTGTTGGGGTTGTACTACAGACCTCCCAACAGCCAGCATGAGGTGGAGGAACTGATATGTCAGCAGATTATGGGAAGATGTAAAAACAACAGGGTTGTCGTGATGGGTGATTTTAACTTTCCCAACATAGACTAGGCTTCCTTTAGTGCCGGGGCTTGGACGGGGCAGAGTTTGTTCAGTGTGTCCAAGAGTGCTTCCTGAGGCAATATTTAGATAGTCCAACTCGGGAAGGGGCTATCTTAGACCTGGTTCTGGGAAACACGCCTGGACAGGTGATTGATATCTCATTGGGGGACCATTTTGGGAACAATGGTCACAATTCTATAAATTTCAAGATACTTGTAGAAAAGGATAGAAGTAGTCCCAGAGTGAAAGTACTAAACTGGGGGAAGGCTAACTACGACAGTATTAGGCAGGAACTAGGGAACGTAGACAGGGGTGGCTGTTTGAGGGTAAATCCATATCCGATATGTGGGAGTCTTTTAAAAGTCAGTTGTTAACAGTTCAGGACAAGTATGTCCCTGCAAAAATGAAAGATAAAGATGGCAAGATTCGGGAACCCTGGATGACGAGAGAGATTGTGAGCTTAGTGACAAAGAAGGAGGCATACATAAACTTCAGGAAATTGAAAATCGATAAGGCTCTTGAGGAATACAAAGCAGGAAAGAGCTTAAACAGGGGCATAGGAGGATGATGTGGAGATGCCGGCGTTGGACTGGGGTAAACACAGTAAGAAGTTTAACAACACCAGGTTAAAGTCCAACAGGTTTATTTGGTAGCAAAAGCCACACAAGCTTTCAGAGCTGCAAGCCCCTTCTTCAGGTGAGTGGTTCGCCTGACGTCACCAGAATTCCCACTCACCTGAAGAAGGGGCTTGCAGCTCCGAAAGCTTGTGTGGCTTTTGCTACCAAATAAACCTGTTGGACTTTAACCTGGTGTTGTTAAACTTCTTAATAGGAGGATGAGCAGGATTAAGGAGAGTCCCTTGGCAGGCTTCTTGTGCGAATATAAGGAGGAAGAGGGTAGCTAAGAAAAGGGAAGGTCCACTCAAGGACAACGGAGGAATTTGTGGGTGGAACCAGATGAGGTGGGTGAGGTCCTTAATGAGTACTTTGCATCAGTATTCACAAAGGAGAAGGATGTGGTAGATGGTGAGTGTAGAAAGGAGGATGCTGACATTCTAGGACATGTTGAGATAAAAAGGAAGGAGGTATTGGAGGTTTTGAAAACATTAAGTTGGACAAGTCACCAGGGCCAGATAGGATCTATCCCAGAAAGCTGAGGAGGCGAGGGAAGAAATTGCTGAGGCCTTGGCCAAAATCACTGTATCCACTTTAGCCACGGGCGAGGTAGCAGAGGATTGGAGAAAAGCAAGCATTGTTCCTCTGTTTAAGAAGGGCAGAAGAGACAATCCAGGAAATTACAGGTCTCTAAACGTTAGATCAGTGGTGGGGAAATTATTGGAGAAGATTCTTAGGGACAGGATGTACTCACATCTGGAAGAGAATAGGTTTATTAGCAATAGGCAGCATGGTTGTGTGAAGGGGAGGTCGTGTCTCACAAACTTGATTGAGTTCTTTGAGGAAGTGAGAAGAAAAGTTGACCAGGGCAGGGCAGTGGATGTTGTATGCATGGAGTTTAGTAAAGCCTTTGATAAGGTTCCTCATGGCAGGCTGATACAGAAGGTGAAGTCATGTGGGATCCGAGGTGAGCTGGTAAGATGGATACAAAACTATGGTTTGGGCATCGAAAGCAGAGAGAAGCAGTGGAAGGGTACATTTCCAACTGGAGGTCTGTGACTAGCGGTGTTCCACAAGGATCAGTGCCAGGATCTATGCTGTTTGTAATATAAATAAATGATTTGGAGGAATTATACGTGGTCTGATTAGTAAATTTGCAGATGATACAAAAATTTGGGGAGTAGTGGATAGTGAGGATTGTCAGAGGATGCAGCAGGATATAAATCGGTTAGAGATCTGGGCCGAAAAATGGCAGGTGGAAGTTACCATGTGTGAGGTGATGCGATTTGGAAGGTCTAGTGCAGGAGGAAAGTATACAGTAAATGGAAGAGCCCTTAGAAATATTAGCATATTAGGGATCTAGACGTGCAGATCCACAGCTCCCTGAAGGTGGTGACTCAGGTGGACAAGGTGGTTAAGAAGGCGTATGGCATGCTGGCTTTCATTGGTCAGGTAGCTGAGTATAGGAATTGGAAAATCATGTTGCAGCTGTATAAGACTTTGGTTAGGCCGCATTTGGAGTATTGTGTACAATTCTGGTCGCCACACTACCGGAAGGATGTTGATGCATTGGAAAGGGTGCAGAAGAGATTTACCAGGATGTTGCCTGGTTTGGAGGATATGGACTATGAAGACAAGTTGAACAAACTTGGATTGTTCAAATTTTGGTGAGGCCACATCTGGAGTATTGTGCACAGTTTTGGTCCCCTTATTTGAGGAAAGATGCAGTGGCATCGGAGGCCGTTCAGAGGAGGTTCACTAGATTGATTCCAGAGATGAGGGGTTTGTCGTATGAAGAGAGATTGAACAGTTTAGGCCGATACTCTCTGGAATTTAGAAGAATGAGGGGAGATCAAATTGAGGTATACAAGATGATAAAAGGTATGGATAAAGTAGACATGGAGCGGATGCTTCCTCTTGTGGGGCATTCTAGGATGAGAGGTCACAGTCTTAGGATAATGGGAAGCAAATTTAAAACAGAGTTGAGGGGAAACTACTTCTCCCAAAGGGTTGTGAATCTGTGGAATTCGCTGCCCCAAAGTGCGGTGGGTGCTGGGACAGTGAGTAAATTTAAGGAGGAGTTAGACAGATTTTTAATTGGTAATGGGTTGAAGGGTTATGGGGAGAAGGCAGGAAAATGGGGATGAGGAGCATATCAGCCATGATCGAATGGCGAAGCAGACTCGATGGGCCGAATGGTCTAATTCTGCTTCTATATCTTATGGATTGTTTTCATTGGTGTGTCGGAGGATGAGGGGGACTGATAGAGGTTTGCAAGATTATGACAGGCTTGGATAGAGTTGACAGTCAGAGTCTTTTTCCAGGGTCAAAGGGTCAATTCCTTAGGGGCATAGGTTGAGAGTGAGAGGGGGATAGTTTAAAAGAGATGTAAGGGGCAAGTTTTTCACACAGAGGGTGAGGAGGAGGTGGTGGAAGCAGATCCTGTGACAATGTTCAAGAGGCATCTGGATAGATAGATGAATAGGCAGGGAATAGAGGGATATGGACCACAAAGAGGCAATAAAATATTAGATTAGAGGGGCATCTGTGCCGGCACAGGCTTGGTGGGCTGAAAGGCCTGTTCCTGTGCTGTATTGTTCTTTATTCTTTGTTTTACCCACTGGGCACCCTCTCCACCCGTTCACCCATCCGGCACCCTCTCTGTCCCTTACCCACCCGCCGGCCAGCTTCTCTCTCTCACTGTCTCTCTCTCCCTATTCCACCACGGGCCCCATCAACCTGAAGAATGGCCTGTGTTTGGAGGAGGGGTTTCATTCAGCATTCACCACCCCAGACTCACCAGTACATGTGGCCCACACTCTGTCCGTTGGTCACCACTGTTCCATCCCTCGCCCTCTCTCAGGCGTCTATCCAGCTTCCTGTTAAATGCTTCTAAGCTATTCACCCAAACCGCTCCCTGTGGGAGCAAGTCCCACATTCTAACCCCCTCCCTATGGGAGCGAGTTCCACCTCCGCCCCCCCCACCCCCCACCCCCCTCTGCAGGAGCGGGATCCACATTCTCCCCAACTCCCTGTGGGAGCGAGTTCCACATCCTCCCCCCCACCCCACCTGTGGGAGCGGGATCCACATTCTCCCCACTCCCTGTGGGAGCAAGTTCCACATTCTCCCCAACTCCCTGTGGGAGCGAGTTCCACACCCTCCACAACTCCCTGTGGGAGCGAGTTCCACACCCTCCCCCACTCCTTGTGGGAGCAGGTCCCACACATTCTACTCCCCCTCCCTGTGGGAGCCAGTTTCACATCCTCCCACTCCCTGTGGGAGTTAGTCCCACATCCTTCCCCACTCCCTGTGGGAGTGAGTTCCACATTCTCCCCCACTCCCTGTGGGAGCGAGTCCCACATTCTCCCCCATTCCCTGTGGGAGCAACTTCCACATTCTTCCCCACTCTCTGTGGGAGTGAGTTTCACATTCTCCCCCACTCCTTGTGGGAACCAGTCCCACACTCTTCCCCACTCCCTGTGGGAGTGAGTTCCACATTCTCCCCACTCCCTGTGGGAGCGAGCTCCACATTCTCCCCCATTCCCTGTGGGAGCGAGCCCCACATTCTCCCCCCTCCCTGTGGGAGCGGGTTCTGCATTCCCCCCATTCCCTGTGGGAGCGAGTTCCACAATCTCCCCCACTCCCTGTGGGAGAGAGCTCCACATTCTTCCCCACTCCTGTGGGAACGAGTTCCACATTCTCCCCCACTCCCTGTGGGAACAAGTCCCACACTCTTCCCCACTCCCTGTGGGAGCGAGTTCCACATTCTCCCCCATTCCCTGTGGGAGAGAGCTCCACATTCTCCCCACCCTTTGGGAAAAGATGTTTCTCCTGAATTCCCGGGTGGATTTTTTTTGGACACAGGGAAACTATTTCCTCGACTGGTCGAATCCAGACCAACAACTTGCAGAATCTTAAAACTAAAGCTAAGTTGTTACCAGGCTGATTCCGGGGATGGCGGGACTGATGTATGAGGAGAGATTGACTAGGTTAGGATTGTTTTCACTGGAGTTCAGACAAATGAGGGGGGAATCTCATAGAGATGTATAAAATTCTAACAGGACTAGACAGGGTAGATGCAGGGAGGATGTTCCCGATGGTGGGAGAGTCCAGAACCAGGGTCACAGTCTGTGGATTCTGGGTAGACCATTGAGGACAGAGGTGAGGAGACATTTCTTCACCCAAAGAGTGGTGAGCCTGTGGAATTCATTACCACAGGAAGTAGTTGATGCCAAAACATTGAATCATAGAATGCATTTTGGCCCATTGAGTCATAAAATTCCTACGGTGTAGAAGGAGGCCATTCAGCCCATCGAGTCTGCACTGACCACAATCCCAACCAGGGCCTATCCCTGTATCCCCACATATTTACCCTGCTCCTCCCCTGACACTCGGGACAATTTAGCATGGCCAATCCTGCACATCTTTGGACTGTGGGAGGAAACTGGAGCTCCCGGAGGAAACCCACGCAGACACAGGGAAAATGTGCAAACTCCACACAGACAGTGACCCGAGGCCGGAATTGAACCTGGGTCTCTGGTGCTGTGAGGCAGCAGTGCTGACCACTGTGCCACCGTGCCGCCCTAATGTATTCAAGAGGCGGCTGGATATAGCACTTGGGATGAATGGGACTAAAGGTTACGGGGAGAGAGCAGGATTAGGCTACTAAGTTGGACGATCAGCCATGATCGTGATGAATGGCGGAGCAGACTCGAAGGGCCGAATGGCCTCCTCCTGCTCCTAACTTCTATGTTTCTATGTTTATCAGTGAAATCAGGGAACAATTCTTTCACACAATTCTGAATCAGGCGCGCTCTCGACAACAACAAGAAGCTGCATTTATGTAGCGACTTCAAGAAAGTAAAGCATCACAATGCCCTTATCAAAAAGTGTTTGACACTGAACCACATATGGAGAGATTAGGACAACTTGTTCAGGTTTTAACATGGGTCTGGAAGAGCAAGCGGAAGGGGTAAAGCAATAGTGAGTGTTCGGAGGAAGAGTTCAGAGCCCAGATGGTTGAAGCCATAGCCACAAATAGTGAAGAGATTAAAATGAATGCGGCTCAGTCAGTCGGATTAGGGTAAGGGACTAAGATATTTTCTTCTGCTCTTAGCCAATGACTACTGCTGGATGAAAGTTCCCACAGTCAAATAACCACCTGGCTCCTATCCAGGCATGCCGGAAGAATGATACGTCTACAGGCCAGTGGGTTGAGTTGTTAGTTAGCATCATATTCCAGCAAGTGGCAAGTGAGCAGTGTAGTTGGCGGGTGGTGGGGGTGACCTGAGGAACTTGTGCCCAGCTGCCTGATCAGCGAGGGCCGCCTTTTGGCAAAGACAAGCCTCGGGATGTCTGAGAGGCGCTGCTTCCTCTGCACCATCTTCCCCAGTGATTTCAAACCAAAGGTTGGTGTGGCTGTTAATTATCGAGGAGCCACTCATTCTGTCACTGCAAAAAATCCGAGAGTCATAGAAACCCCCAGGGCAGAAGGAGGCCATTCGGCCCATCGAGTCTGCACCAACCACAATCCCACCCAATCCCTATCCCCATAACCCCACATATTTACCCTGCTAATCCCTCTACCCTACACATCTCAGGACACTAAGGGGCAATTTGGCATGGCCAATCAACCTAACCCGCACATCTTTGGACTGTGGGAGGAAACTGGAGCACCCGGAGGAAACCCACGCAGACACGGGGAGGACGTGCAGACTCCACACAGACAGTGACCCAAGCTGGGAATTGAACCCGGGTCCCTGGCACTGTGAGGCAGCAGTGCTAACCACTGTGCCACCGTGCCGCCCCAGGTAATGGCCAGCAACCCTATGTCATGGTATGAATAATGTGCACTTGAGAGGGATGTGCAGGGGGGGTGTCAAGAAGAGGTCAGTTGGCCCATCGAGTCTGCATCGGCTCTCTGACAGAGCACCTTACCCAGGCTCTGTCCGCCAGCCCTGTAACCCCACATATCTACCATGGCTAATCCACCTAACCCACACATCTTGGGACACTAAGGGGAAATTTAACATGGTCAACCCAACTAACCTACACACCCGGAGGAAACCCACGCAGACACGGGGAGGACGTGCAAACTCCGCACAGACAGTGACCCAAAGCTGGGCATTGAACCCGGGTCCCTGGCGCTGTGAGGCAGCAGCATTAACCACTGCGCCACCGTGTTGCCCCGCGCGCCCGTGGCAAACCTCAAGAATGGTTCTTTGCTCCCGATGAAAGTAGAGGATGAAAGAGATTGGAAAAAGATCAGGCACAAAGGGCGGAATTTTACCGTCCCACAGAATCGGAGCGAGCGAGGGGCGGACAATGGGAAGGTCCGTTGACCTCGGGCGGGATCTTACGGTTTCGGGACGAGCGAAGCTGGAAATTCCCGTCCTCAGAGTGACAGAAAGGGAAAGCGAGAGTGGAAAAAAAAAAGACAAGAAAACAGACCCCAAGAGCAGATGGATATACACACAGGAGAACTGAGGCACGCACAGGAGGGGGGCAATGAGCAAGGGAGACAGTCAAAACCAGAGACAATCGCGAGGCTGAGAGACACACACATGGGCTGTAGATAGAGCAGGAGAAAGACAGGGGCAAGCCAAACAGAAATAGAGAGAGAGGGGGAAAAAAAAAGGAAAGGGAATGAGAAACAAAAGCAGGGAGAGTGAGGGGCAGAGAGTGAAAGGGGAGAGATAAAGAGAAGTGAGGGAGAAGAGAAAACAAAAGGGGAAGAGAGAGATAAAGACAGGAGAGAGAGAGAGAGAACCGTGCCTGTAAAAAGCTGTGTCCGTACGGTGAGCTACAGAGCGAGGCAACTGCTGGAGTGATTGACAGTTTGCTCTGTGATTCATACACTCAGATTAACAGGACAAAGTCAGCCCACCAGCTGATTGGCTGCTGTGAAATCCTCCTGGCTTTGTGGGGAAGCCTACAGGGCCGGTTTTAGCTCTCGCAGGAGAGACAGCGAGGAGGAGGGAGCAGCTAAATACTGACACAGTCTGCCAGAGCTGAGTATGTGAGCGAGAGAGAGAGGGAGAGAGTGTGTGTGTGTGTGCAGTGTGTGTGTGTGTGAGTGCAGAGTACAGTTAGTCTATGCACCGCATGAGGTTAGCTCACATCCCAGGCAGCTAAGGAGAGCGTGCATCAAGCCAAGGAACGCAGAGAGGGAGAGAGAGAGAGAGCCAGTGCCACTATATCTCTCCCTTCCTTCAACATCCACCAAGTTGCTGAAATTTTGGGCAGTAGATTCTGTTGGAGACGCCCATCATTTGCCCACCTGGCCACGCCCTGCCACTCAAGGAGCTGATTGACCCCCCCCCCCCCCCCCCCCCCCCCGGGAGATAAGGAACGGGACTCAGGATTGACTTCAGTTCTTGTTTCTCACTTTCCGACCTCTGCGATCGAGATTCTGTGAGCAGGCGGGCGAGGTGGGCGCCCCGAAACACCTCGCTGAAGCTGAGGCCAGAGCTGGCGCGCTGACCATGCAGAAACTCTTAGCCGCGTTTCTCGGGCTGCTGCTGGCCGGCTCGCCGGTGCCCGGCCGGGGGGCCAGCGCCGAGGAGTACGAATACTACGGCTGGCAGTCGGACCACCTGCAGGGCGGGCGCTTCTACGCCAAGCAGCCACAGTGCGTGGACATCCCCAACGACCTGCGGCTCTGCCACAACATCGGCTACCGCAAGATGCGGGTGCCCAACCTGCTGGAGCACGACACCCTGCCCGAGATCAAGCAGCAAGCCAGCAGCTGGGTGCCCCTGCTCGCCAAGAGGTGCCACCCGGACACCCAGATCTTCCTCTGCTCCCTCTTCGCCCCCATCTGCCTGGACCGGCCCATTTACCCGTGCCGCTCGCTGTGTCAGGCCGTGCGCGATGGGTGCTCACCTGTCATGGAGTCCTTCGGCTTCCCCTGGCCAGAGATGCTGAGGTGTGACCGCTTCCCGCTTGACAACGACCTCTGCGTCTCGCTGCAGTCGCCTGGCAACCAGGCGACTCAACCACCAGGTAATGGGCAGCCAGAGGTGGTGGGAATTGGGGAGGGGGGAGGGGGGGGGGGGGGGGGTGGTGGGAAGGGGGGGGGTGTGGGAGGGGAGGGGGGGATCCAAGTGTTCACGGCTTGGGTATTTCATACCCCATCTTCAAAAAGAAACACAGTTTCGTGCTTTCATTATGGCAGCGATATTGCCTGGAAATCGTCAGAGATAGGTTATTAATGAGAACTTAATGTGGCAGATACGGAGCGAGAGAGAGAGAGAGAGAAACAGAGAGAAACAGAGAGAAGCAGCAGGATGCAGAGAGTAAGGGACAGAGGAAGAAAGAGGGGGGGGGGGCGAGCGGGACAGAAAGAGAAAGGGACAGAGAGAAAGAGAGTGAAATGGATAGAGAGAATTGAAGGGACGGGGAGAGGAAGAGCAAGAGAGAGAGAGAGTGATAAAGAGTTAGAGACAAAGGGAAAGACACAGAGTGAGAGGCACAGAGGGAGAAAGCGAGGGAGAGAGAGGGACTGGAACTAGGGACAGAGGAAGGTGGACAGCGAGAGAAAAGGAGATTGAGAGGGAACAGGGAGAGGCAGAAAAAAAGGGAAAGGGGAAATGAGACAGGAACTGAGAGAGAGCGAACGAGAGGGGCAGGGAGAGAGAGAGAGAGTGAGAGGGGGCAGGGAGAGAGACAGAGAAAGAGAGAAAGGGGGAAAGAGACAGGAACTGAGAGACAGTGAACGAGGGGGATTTGGAGGGAGAGTGGGAGGGACGGAGAGAGAGAGAGAAAGGGGGAAAGGGACAGGGAATGTGAGAGAATGAACAAGAGGGATATGGAGAGAGAGGGAGAGTGAGAGGGGGCAGGGAGGGAGAAAGAGAAAAAGGGGGAAAGAGACAGGAACTGAGAGAGAGTGAACGAGAGGGATATGGAGAGAGACAGTGACAACCAAAGTGGCATAGAGAGAGAGAGAGAGAGACAGGTAAACATTTATCTCGAGTGAACCACACTGATAAAGTGCCTTTCGTGATCTCAGGAGATCTCAAATATCCAGTCACTGTTGGATCAGGAGAGGTAATGCAGAGTTGGGAGCAGAGGAGGAGTGACAAAGGGAGAGAAAGTCTTCGAAAGGAGGTGGGGAGCAAAGGAAAGTGGACAGAGATAGAACAGCAAAAAGGGAGATAAGCAGATAGAAGAGACATGGAAAGGGAGCGTTGCAGAAGGAGAGAGGCTGAGGGAGGTGGGGGGGTGGGGGGGGGGGGGGGGAAGATACCAGAAATATGGGAAGAAAGGACCAGGGTGAGATATCAGGGAGGAAAGATAGACAGAGCGATTGAGTAAAGAGGGATGGATAGGCTGGCTGAAGGAGGGAAGGTAGAGAGTGAAAACGATGAGAGTTTCAGACTAAAAGTGTCTTTTATGTTTAACGGGTTCCTCTGATGTAATTGGGAAACTGGAGGATGGAAACTTGTGGCAATGCTGTGAAAATGTTGGTGCAACTCATTGAGGGGTGACTTGTTTTCATTTAGTCCCTCATTCCGTGTTTTTTATTATGTATGAATAAGTGATTTGTCAGGTAATGTTATCCTTCACTGAGAATCCTGCTTGCTGGAAGATTTGAGCGCAGTGGGACAACTTACCATAAATCCCCTAATAGACCGAATGGGTCTGGGGTCAGAGTGTCTCCCGGTTCAATTCTCCTCAGTACGGCGGTGGGGGTGGGGGGGGATAGGGGGTTTGGGGGGGGGGGGGGGGGGGCGGGGGGAGGGAGGTAAAGGTTCAGTGCGCTCGAGATGTCCCTCAGCCTCTACCACCCCCACACCCCTCCCCCAACCCCATGGGATACTCCGACGCATTCTCCTGCCCCCTAATCTCAAGGGATATTTGGCATCAATTGCATATTTGCCAGCTTCATGGGCAGAGGATTATACGGGGCAATCCAAATAGGGGAGTGGGCACCAGGGAGGGGATGGGGGGAGTCTTGTGGAGGTTGGTACAAAACCCACTAACTGGGTAAAGGATCCCTTTTGTTGGCGCATGCAGCTCTTAGTTGTTGGACCACACTTCATCCTGAAGCCTAGAATCATCGAATCATAGAATCCCTACAGTGCAGAAGGAGGCCATTTGGTCCATCGAGTCTGCACCAACAACCCTACCCAGGCCCAATCCCCGTAACTACACATCTTTACCCCGCTAATCCCCCCGACACTGAGGGGCAATTTAGCACGGCTAGTCAACCTATCTTACAAATCTTTGGAGTGAGGGAGGAAACCGGAGCATCCAGAGGAAACCCACGCAGACACGGGGAGAACGTGCAAACTCCACACAAGACAGTGAGCCGGGGCTGGAATTGAACCCGGGTCCCCGGCGC
Source organism: Mustelus asterias (assembly GCF_964213995.1). Classification (NCBI taxonomy): domain Eukaryota; kingdom Metazoa; phylum Chordata; class Chondrichthyes; order Carcharhiniformes; family Triakidae; genus Mustelus; species Mustelus asterias. Next base: position 7,434,929 of record NC_135811.1, on the reverse strand, counting down.
TGTGAGGCAGCAGTGTTAACCGCTGTGCCACCGTGCTGCCCACCGTGCCTATCTCCAGACCTGCTTAAGGGTTAGGTTTGTAGAGTGGCACAGTACAGAAGGAGGCTATTCAGCCCACCATTCCTGTACTGGGGCTCTGAACGAGTTATCCAATTTGTCCCGCTCCCCCTGCTTTTTCACCATAGCCTTGCCGATTTGAACCTGTCAGTGTTTATCCAGCTTTCTATTGACTTTACCTCCACTGCCCATTCATGGAATGCAGACCAGATTATTTAAATAAAAGTTAAAAATATCTTTCCTCGTCTCCCTCCTGGCTTATTAACTGATTGCCCTAACCCTCTAAGTTGACGGTGCGGTGTGGTACAGAACATTGAGGAGAATTTGGGGGATTGACAGAATGATTGGTAGGCCGAGGGAATTGTACTCTCTGGGATCCGTTCTGTGCCCTTCTTGTCTTGTGACCTGGTAATCAGCAATACAGCGCAGCCGGATTGTTCTAGAAACTTCAACAGATCGGATTAAAAGAAAATCTACTGAAGTGCCAGAAAAAAACGGCTCAAAACAGTTTTGCCTTGACACGTATTCCCGAAAGACATGGTGTCATGTGATTAACCTTTCAACCCCTGGCTTTCTGGTGGGTTGGGGGCAGGGGGGTTGCAGGGGGGGTGGGGAGAGGGGTGGGGGGAGAGAGGGGGATGCAGGTGGGGGGGGGGGGAGGGGGGGGGAGAGAGGGGGGATGAATTATTTTACCAGTTAAATATTTTAACAGAAACCTACTTTCGAAGCCCTTGCCAGAAATAAATCTGTATACCACTAGCTGGAATACTTGTGCTACATTTATCAAAAGAGTTAGATTCCTCGAATTTTACAACACCACAGGAGGCCATTCAGCCCATTATGCTGATACTGGCTCTTTGAAGGATTTGTTCCACTTCCTTGCAATTTCCCTGATTTCTTCAAAATGTTATATTTCATGTGGATGGGAATGCTTTACTGAAAATTCAACATTTGGTAGTGTTGGGGTTAAACTGAAATGAAAAAAGTCACAAAGCATCTCCACTTTCAATCGAGTGTCCCTGTGTGTATGTGTGTCTATGTGGATGAGTGTGTTGGTGTGAGTGTGTGTGTGTGATGTGAGAGTGTGTGTGGGTGGGTGTATGGGTGTGTGTGTGTATATGTGTGTGTGTTCCTGCTATGTATGTGTGTGCATCTTTGGGTGTGTGAGTGTGGTGTGTGTGTGTGTGAATTTGTGTGGATGTATTTGTGTGTACCTGTTATGTGTGTGTTTGTGTCTTTGAGTGTGTGTGTGTGTGGGTATATGTGTGTGTGTGTATGTGAGTGTGTGACTGTGAGTATGTGAGTGTGTGTATGTGTGTGAGCGTGGGTGAGTGTGTGTGAGTGTATGAATGTGTGTGTGTGTGTGTGTTAGTGTGTGTGTATAAGTGTGAGTGTGTGCGAGTGTGTGTGTGTACGTGTGTGTGTGAGTGTGAGTGTGTGTGAGTGTGTGTGAGTGTGTGTGTGTGTGCATGTGTGAGTGTGTGTGTGAGTGTGTGTGTGTGTGAGTGTGTGTGTGTGTGAGTGTGTGTACGTATGAGTGTGCGTGTGTGTGAGTGTGTGTACGTGAGTATGAGTGTGCGTGTGTGAGTGTGTGTGAGTGTGTGTGTGTGTGTGTGTATGTGAGTGTGAGTGTGTGTGTGAGTGTGTGCGTGCGAGTGTGTGTGTGTGTGTTAGTGTGTGTGTATAAGTGTGAGTGTGTGCGTGTGTGAGTGTGTGTGTGAGTGTGTGTGTGAGTGTGTGTGCGTGCGTGAGTATGAGTGTGCGTGTGTGAGTGTGCGTGTGTGAGTGTGAGTGTGCGTGTGTGAGTGTGTGTGTGTGTTAGTGTGTGTGTATAAGTGTGAGTGTGTGCGTGTGTGAGTGTGTGCGTGTGTATGTGAGTGTGTGTGAGTGTGTGTGAGTGTGTGTGAGTGTGTGTGTGTATGTGCATGTGTGTGTGTGAGTGTGTGTGTGAGTGTGTGTGTGAGTGTGTGTGTGAGTGTGTGTGTGAGTGAGTGTGCGTGAGTGTATGTGTGAGTGTGTGTGTGTGTGTGTGTGTGAGTGTGTGTGAGTGTGTGTGTGAGTGTGTGTGAGTGTGTGAGTGTGTGTGTGAGTGAGTGTGTGTGAGTGTGTGTGAGTATGTGTGTGCGTGAGTGTGTGTGTGTGTGTGAGTGTGTGTGTGCGTGAGTGAGAGTGTGTGTGTGTGCGTGTGTGAGTGTGTGTGTGTTGTGAGTGTGTGTGTGAGTATGTGGGTGTGTGTGTGTGTGTTGTGAGTGTGTGTGTGAGAGTGTGTTGTGAGTGTGTGAGTATGTGAGTGTGTGTTTGTGTGTTTGTGTGTGTGTGTGTGTGTGTGTGTGTATGAGTGAGTATGTGTGTGAGAGTGAGTGTGTGCCTGTGTAGAATACTATTCTGTTGATGCACTGGCGCAGCCAGGGTGAAGATCCCAGATAAGTGCATGAGCTAATCCGAGTGGATATCCCAGAGCCTGTCCAGCGACTGGTTCTCCCCGTGTAACAGACACACTCTCATTGACACAGTCTGTGCCAGGAGTCTCCGACGGTAACAAGCACAGCCCGCCTTTAAATTGCCCAGCTCTGTCCCAGCTCTCTCCAGCCACACCGGACAGAAATGTTGCTTAATCTCCAGCACAAAGGGAGAATGCTGTCAAAACAAACCCTTCTCCGTTTCCCTCAATATCTCCACCTCTGCATCGGAAAGTGAGAGCCACGCACAGTCACAGCTTCACAACTGAAAGCTTTCTAAAATTCAAGTTCCTGTCCCAGTTGCTGAAGAGATGCAGAGGAAATTTGTCGGTACATCAGCGGAATGTTACATGGATACAATTCAATATGATTAGAGCTGTAAATATTAATCAAATCAGAATGGAAACAAGCTAAGAGTCCCCTCTTTATAGCGGCGGGCTTGTGGAGAGCCCAGTCTGGTTTTCCAGTCACTCTAACATACCGAGGGATTGTTAGACAATCAGACGCTGATCTGTCCAGTTCACCCATGTCGATTGTCATTTCCCTCGATGTTAAAGTACACATCTTGTTTCAAAATGCCCCCATTAGCCTCACCCCCCTCCCTATCCCCATGATCTCTTGAATTCAGGGACCCGGGTTCAATTCCAGCCTTGGGTGACTGTGCGGAGTCTGCATGTTCTCCCTGTGTCTGCGTGGGTTTCCTCCGGATGCTCCGGTTTCCTCCCACAGTCCAATAGGTTGACCTATCTGTTTGAAAACTGGCGCACCCACAGCAAGGGGGAGATAGAGATAGAGAAAGCGAGTTGAGACTTGATCCAAGAAGCTTGAAAGTTTCTACCCCTTCCTTGTCACATGGGGGTGGATAGAACCATCGAATCCCCACAGTGCAGAAGGAGGCCATTTGGCCCATCGAGTCTGCACTGACTCTCCGAAAGAACATCCCACCCAGGCCCTCCCCTTCACCCTATCCCCATAACCCTATACATTTAACATGGCCAATCCACCTAACCTACACATCTTTGGAATGTGGGAGGAAACCGGGGCACCCGGAGGAAACCCATGCAGACACGGGGAGAACGTGCAAACTCCACACAGACAGTGACTCAAGCTGGGAATCGAACCCAGGTCCCTGGCATTGTGAGGCAGCAGTGCTAACCATCGTGTCACCCCATGTTGATTCAGAATCAACCACTTGATCCATTCCTCTGTGTTTTCCTTCCTCTGGATGTCCTGCTTCAATAAAAAGCATCGCCCCAACAACCATTTTGAGGGAACCACTGGCATTTCCGAAACTCTTATTAACATTGCTCAGCAACATCCCAAACCTTTCATGTCCAACTGGTTATTTTACAGTGTTGTGACTGTGGTTACGTGGTCAGCCATTCCAAGCACAACAACATCTCAAGATATATGGGCGGCACGGTGGCACAGTGGTTAGCACTGCTGCCTCACAGCGCCAGGGACCCGGGTTCAATCCCAGCCTTGGGTGACTGTGCGGAGTTTGTATGTTCTCCCTGTGTCTGCGTGGGTTTCCTCCGGGTGCTGCGGTTTCCTCCCACAGTCCAAAGATGTGCGCGTTAGGTTGGCTGGCCATGCCAAATTGACCCTTAGTGTCAGGGGGTTAGTGGTGTAAATAAGTGTGGTTATGGGGATAGGGCCTGGGTGGGATTGTGGTTGGTGCAGACTTGATGGGCCGAATGGCCTATTTCTGTGCTATAGGGCTTCTATGATTCGATGATTGATTGAGCTGAATGGTGTTACTTTTATTGGCCTTGTTTGAGTACGGAGTACAGTGTAGGACATCTTAACCCACTGAAAGAAGGAAGCAAGGACATAAGTTAGACTTCTTATCCGAACCTCTAACAGTGTGGCACCCCCTCAGTACGGCACTGGGAGCAACTGCCTAGACTGTGGAGTGGGACTTTTAATCTTCTGACCCAGTGCGTGAGTGTCACCAACTGAGTCAAAACTTACACCAAACTACACCCAGGCGACTCAAGAAAGGAAGTTGGTGAGAAACCTGAGAATTACGTGAACCCTGGAATGGAGTTAGGATGAGATGGAAATCAGCCGTGAATGGCGGAGCGAGCTGGAAGGGCTCAATTGCCTCCTCTCGCTCCTAATTCCTATGTTCCTCCACAGACTGCGGCTCAAGAAGACGGCTCACCAACAACGTCTTAAGGGCAGTTAGGGAATGAGGATTAAATGCTGCTCTTACCATTGATGAGGACAACCTGAGAAATAGTTTCAGAATCCATAGAATCCCTACCGTGCAGAAGGAGGCCATTCGACCCATTGAGCCTGCACTGACCACAATCCCACCAGGGCCCTATCCCCATGCATTTACCCTGGCTAGTCCCCCTGACACTAGGGCCAATTTATCATGGCCAATCCACCTAACCCGCACACCTTTGGAATGTGGGAGGAAACCGGAGCACCCGGAGGAAACCCACGCAGACAGGGAGAGAATGTGCAAACTCCACACAGACAGTGACCCGAGTTGAGAATCGAACCCTGGTCCCTGGTGATGTGAGGCAGTAGTGCTAACCACTGTGCCACCGTGCCTTCCCAAAATGAGCACAATATCCCTGATTTCCCATCAATGATTGCACATTTGCACAATCAAACAGAATTCATTGCATCAATGGGGCAGAGGCGAATGGGGAAGGGCAAGGAACAATTTCCATATAAAGTTCCCCTGCAGTCACCGTCCTGGCTTGGAGCTTTCGCTGCTCCTTCACTGTCACTGGGTCAAAATCCTGGAACTCCCTCCCTACACTACACAAACTGGAGTGGTTCAGGAAGGTGGATCATTGCCAGCTTCCCAAGGGTAATTATTGATGGGTAATTATTTCCATATGGCGGGGGAAGCAGTTACAGTTTGATGTTGAGGTTAATAATCCATTCAATAACTTCAGCTCCCTCAATGTGAATGGTTGAGATGCCATCGGGAACAGCTCTCTCAGAGAAGAACTTCAGTGTTTGGCCAATGGTCTGACTTAGATTGGCCACAGTCTCATCTTGATCAGTTCCTCATGTTCCACTTGTGGAGCAAGTGGCCACATCTTCCCCGTCCCGTCTTCAAGTGGTTGAGGGTGGTCCAGATCTTCTGTGAACGTTTGACACAGCACTTGGGACGAATGGGATCAAAGGTTATGGGGAGAAAGCAGGATTAGGCTACTGAGTTGGATGATCAGCCATGATCGTGACGAATGGCGGAGCAGGTTCGAAGGGCCAAATGGCCTCCTCCTGCTCCTATCCTCTATGTTTCTATGAAACCCAAGACTGTACCACTCGGGCCAGTTACCAGGTTGCAGTTGGTGATAAAGAACAGAGAACAAAGAACAATACAGCACAGGAACAGGCCCTTCGGCCCTCCAAGCCCGCGCCGCTCCCTGGTCCAAACTAGACCATTCTTTTGTATCCCTCCATTCCCACTCCGTTCATGTGGCTATCTGGAGAAGTCTTAAACCTTCCCAGTGATGTTTGCAATCAACTCGGAGGTGTACCACCAAGGGATGGGGCTGCCGCCACTTTGTCGGGTGTGGAGTACATTCTAGTAGGGGACTACGGGATTTCAGGTGAGAGCATCTTTTTGAGGTGCTGTGCCAAAGAGTGGTGTTCTTTGACGGGGCTTGTTTCCCTCATGGACATCAGGAGGTTCAATACGTGCCAGCACAGGAAGCCATTCAAACTGTTATTGGTCTCAACATCCCAGGAATAATCCTCATGGCTTCCCGGAAGTGGATGATGACCACATCTGCGTGGTGGCACGAGAGACAGGAGGAGCAGCAGGGCTCCGCTGTTGAGTTGACTGGGGTGGGTGAAGCAGTGAGTTGGTTCCAGGTGGTACCCGCCAGTTTCTGTATGAGATTCACTCTCGTCTTGACCTTGTCTCTGGTGTTCCAGAGATGCTGCCAGGAATGAGGGTGGGGTGGGTGGTGGGGAAGGGGGAGGAGTGGTGGGGAAGGCGGGCAGTCAGTGTATGATCAGGAGTGATTCCAAGTTATTTTGATGTTGGATCATGAGTGAACGGTCATTCGCAGCACTGGACACAAAGTTCTTCGCTGGCCATTGAGATGTCCAGGTGCAAAGCTGAAACAGCCGTCTTGTCAGGGTTGGGAGAAGTCTCCATTTTATGAAATACTTCCAGAGAACATAGATATTCAGTGAGTTAAAAGCAAAATACTGCGGATGCTGGAATCTAAAACAAAAACAGAAAATGCTGGAACATCTCAGCAGGTCTGACAGCATCTGTGGGCAGAGAATAGAGCCAACGTTTTGAGTTTGGATGACCTTTCAGACCAAGGGTCACCTAGACTCGAAACATTGGCTCTATTCTCTCCCCACAGATGCTATTAGACCTGCTGAGATTTTCCAGCATTTTCTGTTTATCTTCAGTGAGTGTTTTTTCAACGTCCTGGAGTTCTTTAGCCATGAAAATCAGCGATGAGCTGTCAGTTTAGGTGAAGAGTTGAGACATTGTGGGAGGGAGATTACTAATCTATATGTTGAAGGGAGTGGGTACAAGAGGACTGACCCCCGAGGGAGCCACTTCTGCTCAAGCACAGACAGCTGGTTTCATCTCCAAAAGCCCCAGGGAATTGCCGGTTTCTGACCAGGAAGTTGGCTGGTTGTAGGGTTTTCACCGGGCAGCTGGTGGGCAGTGAATGCCAACCTTGCCAATGAATTTCACATCACACAAAACCCACGACGAAGGAAGGGTTAACTGCTTTTTCTCTCTGTGGCAAATACATCAACTTTGTTTTGGTAATGTTTTTCTTTGTGTTAGTGGCAAGATGTAATAAAAATGTTCTTGCAGCAAAACAGATGTTGGGATGTATGCAGAGCAGTGGACCCCACTGTCCTCAGTCAGCCAGGAGAACTGCCTCTCAGAAACTAGTACAGTCAATAGGTGCAGGTTAAAGCCAAAAGAAACCGCCTCCGATCGGAGAGTCATTGAGGTTTACAGCATGGAAACAGGCCCTTCAGCCCAACTTGTCCATGCTGCCCTTTTTTTTTAACGACTAAGCTAGTCCCAATTGCCCGCGTTTGGCCCATATCCCTCGATAGCCATCTTATCCATGTAACTGTCTAGACGCTTTTTAAAAGACAAAATTGTACCCGCCTTGCGGTTGTATAGAACGTTGGTTCGGCCGCATTTGGAATACTGCGCCCAGTTCTGGTCGCCACACTACCAGAAGGACGTGGAGGCTTTAGAGAGAGTGCAGAGGAGGTTTACCAGGATGTTGCCTGGTATGGAAGGGCTTAGTTATGAGGAGAGATTGGGTAAACTGGGGTTGTTCTCACTGGAAAGACGGAGGATGAGGGGTGACCTAATAGAGGTGTACAAAATTATGAAAGGCATAGATAGGGTGAACAGTGGGAAGCTTTTTCCCAGATCGGTGGTGACGTTCACGAGGGGTCATAGGTTCAAGGTGAGGGGGGGGAGGTTTAACACAGATATCAGAAGAACGTATTTTACACAGAGGGTGGTGGGGGCCTGGAATGCGCTGCCGGGCAAGGTGGTGGAGGCGGACACACTGGGAATGTTTAAGACTTATCTAGATAGCCACATGAACAGACTGGGAATGGAGGCATACAAAAGAATGGTCGAGTTTGAACCAGGGAGTGGCACGGGCTTGGAGGGCCGAAGGGCCTGTTCCTGTGCTGTATTGTTCTTTGTTCTTTGTTCTATGTTCTACTACTACCTCTGGCAGCTTGTTCCAGACACTCACCACCCTCTGTGTGAAAAAATTGCCCCTTTGGACCCTTTTGTATCTCTCCCCTCTCACTTTAAACCTATGCCCTCTAGTTTTAGACTCCCCTACCTTTGGGAAAAGATACTGATTATCTAGCTGATCTATGCCCCTCATTATTTTATAGATCCACACATCTAACATTGATTTCCCTCCCCCACCAACCTCACTCCCTCACTTTCAAAGGTTTCAGTTCACCACTCATAAACCCTTCATTAAAAGTGAGTTCTCGTTAACATTATTTCAAAACATTCACCTCATGCCCTCACTGATGCACACTGCGCTGCCACCCCCACCCGTAACACCCCATCTCACACCCCTTCAAAGGTGGAAAAAGAACGAATTAAAGACTTGAACCTCCCTTTTTTCATGACCTCCGGACATTCCAAATCACCTTACAGTAAGTGTAGTCGCCATGGGAACTGAAGCAGTCAGTTTGTGCACAGCAAGCTCAAACAGCCATGAGATAACGGGCCATTCTGTGAATTGAGAGTGTGGTAAACCACTGTTAAGCTATTGCCTGTGTGTATGTGTGACATGCCTGGACACGCCCCTGCCGGCCCTGCCTGAGACTCCTCCCCCCCTGGTCCAGGTATAAAGGGACTGCTCCCAACACCCCTGCCTCAGTCGCCGGACCAGTTCATCAGCATGGGTGTGCTCCAAGTCTTTTGTGAATAAAAGTCTATTTGTTCTTGCGTACTAGCTAGTTGTCGCATAATTGATAGTGCATCAGAGAGGTTCAGTGGAAAGTGAGTTGAATGACAGAGTGGTGATCAGAATGGTGCCTAGCTGGAGTTGCATTAACCACATGATCAGTGTTAGATCGGAAAATCCAACAAGGCTTCCGCTCCAGACTGGAGACAATGCTGTCTGCTGGGAGTGCCAATGTCGGGGAAAGCCTTGATCGCACTTATTGGTGCTGGACCCCCACAATCATCACCCGCAGACACCCTACTCAACCCCGCAGACACCCTACTCAACCCCACCCACACCCCCCCCCCCCCCCGATCTCCCACACACATCACCCACCCACACCCTATCCACCCTACACACCCAGCCCGCCCACCTCCCACACACATCACCCACCCACAAACATCACCCACCCCCACCCTACTCCCCCCACACAAGTATCACCCACGGAGACCCTACTCAACCCCACCCACACCCCACCCACCTCCCACACACACCACCCACCCACAAACATCACCCACCCCCACCCTACTTCCCCTCACACAAGTATCACCCACAGACACCCTACTCAACCCCACCCACACACTACTCACCCCCCCCCCCCCCCACAAACATCAGCCACCCACATCCAACTCGCCCTCACCCCTCTCCCAACCCACCCCCTCACCCGAATCACCCCCCCACAACTCACCCCTGGCTCAACCTTGTCTGTACACTGACCCCTGAGTTGACCTCCGCTTGCCCTGCCTAGACCCCCCCTCCCTCACATGCAGCAATTTGAATTCAGTTCAGCCACAGTTTGACTGGTTGGTGGCTAAACCTGGGATCTGATACTTTGGGACGTGGGGTTTGAACTGACACAGTAAACGCTGCCTTCCTCTTTCTGTCACCCAATTGCCTGCTCCGATATCCACAACATCTTTTCACAAGATAAAGGAAGTCGTAAATAGAAACATAGAAAATAGGGGCAGCAGTGCTAACCACTGTGCCACTGTCCCGCCCTTGATAGAAACTGAGTTTTCTGCAGAGTATAGTTTTAAGAAGCAAATCATTCTGATTGGTTTGCTGTTTCGAATTCCCATTTTCTTCTTCAGAGATCTCAAGGCACTGTTCTGGGTGAACTGTGACGAGGATGCAGAGATCCTTCAGGATGATCTGGACAGGTTGGGTGAGTGGGCAAATCAATGGCAGATGCAGTAAAATTTGGATAAATGTGAGGTTATTCACTTTGGAAGCAAAAGCAAGAAGGCAGATTACTACCTGAGTGGGTGTAAATTGGGAGAGGGGAGTGTGCAGCGGGACCTGGGTGTCCTTGTGCACCAGTCACTGAAGGTAAGCATACAGGTGCAGCAGGCGGTAAAGAAGGCAAATGGTATGCTGGCCTTCATTGCGAGAGGTTTCGAGTACAGGAGCAGGGATGTGTTGTTGTAATTACAGTAAGAGTTTTAACAACACCAGATTAAAGTCCAACAGGTTTATTTGGTAGCAAATACCATAAGCTTTCGGAGTACTGCTCCTTCGTCAGATGGAGTGGAAATCTGCTCTCAAACAGGGCACAGAGACACAAAATCAAGTTACAGAATACTGATTAGAATGCGGATCCCTACAGCCAGCCAGGTCTTAAAGATACAGACAATGTGAGTGGAGGGAGCATTAAGCACAGGTTAAAGAGATGTGTATTGTCTCCAGACAGGACAGCCAGTGAGATTCTGCAAGTCCAGGAGGCAAGCTGTGGGGGTTACTGATAGTGTGACATAAATCCAACATCCCAGTTTAGGCCGTCCTCATGTGTGCGGAACTTGGCTATCAGTTTCTGCTCAGCGACTCTGCGCTGTCGTGTGTCGTGAAGGCCGCCTTGGAGAACGCTTACCCGAAGATCAGAGGCTGAATGCCCGTGACCGCTGAAGTGCTCCCCCACAGGAAGAGAACAGTCTTGCCTGGTGATTGTCAAGCGGTGTTCATTCATCCGTTGTCGTAGCATCTGCATGGTTTCCCCAATGTACCATGCCTCATTGTTGCAATTATACAGGGTCTTGGTGAGGCCACACCTAGAGTATTGTGTGCAGTTTTGGTCTACTTTTCTGAGGAAGAATGTTCTTTCTCTCGGGGGAGTGCAGCGAAGGTTTACCAGGCTGATTCCGGGGATGGCAGGACTGATGTATGAGGAGAGATTGACTAGGTTAAGATTGTTTCTGCAGGAGTTCAGACAAATGAGGGGGCATCTCAGAGACTTATAAAATTTTAACAGGGCTAGACAGGGTAGATGCGGGAAGGATGTTCCTGATGGTGGGGGAGTCCAGAACCAGGGGTCACAGTCTGACGATACAGGGTAGGCCGTTTAGGATGGAAATGAGGAGACACTTCATCTCCCAAAGAGTGGGGAGCCTGTGGAATTCATTATCACAGGAAGTAGTTGGTGCCAAAACATTGAGTGTATTCAAGAGGCGGCTGGATATAGCACTTGGGACGAATGGGATCAAAGGTTATGAGGAGAAAGCAGGATTAGGCTATTGAGTTGGATGATCAGCCATGATCGTGATGAATGGTGGAGCAGGCTCGAAGGGCCGAATGGCCTCATCCCGCTCCTATCTTCTATGTTTCTATGTTTCTATCTTTGAGAAACCTCGGTGAAAGTTCAAGGTTCATAGTGCAGGGCACCAGCCAGATTGAAAAGATTAAAAAGAGAAGGTGAGTTAAATCAAGATGGAATGGATGCTGAGCTTGGGCCGCAGTGGACAGTAAGCTTTAAGAAGGGAAGCCCAGGGAGGAATGGGCTTTGAGGGGCCAGTTTATAGTTTAAAAGTTTTAGAAGTTTATTTATTAGTGTCACAAGTAGGCTTACATTTACACTAGTGTAATATGGGAAATCTGGCAACCAATAGGGATATGGTAGCATTATTTATATTACTGGACAAGTAATCCAGAGACATGAGTTCGAATCCCACCCAGACAGCTGGGAGAATCGAAATTCAGTCCCTGAATTAAAGTTTTAAAGTTTATTTATTAGTTTCACAAGTAGGCTTACACTGCAATGAAGTTACTGTGAAAATCCCCGAGTCACCACTCTCTGGTGTCTGTTGGGGTACACTGAGGGAGAATTTAGCACGGCCAATACACCTAACCAGCACGTCTTTCGGATTCTGGGAGGAAACCGGAGCACCCAGAGGAAACCCACGCAAACACGGGGAGAACACAGGGCAGTACGGTGGCGCAGTGGTTAACACTGCTGCCTCACATTTCCAGCGACCCGGTTTCGATTCCTGGCTTGGGCCACTGTCTGTGCGGAGTCTGCACATTCTCCCCGTGTCTGCATGGGTTTCCTCCGGGCGCTCCAGTTTCCTCCCACAGTCCAAAGATGTGCAGGTTAGGTGCATTGGCCATGCTAAATTGCCCCTTGGTGTCCCAGGATGCGTAGGTTAGAGGGATTAGCGGGGTAAATATGTGGGGTTACGGGGATAGGGCCTGGGTGGGATTGTTGTTGGTGCAGGCTCGATGGGCCGAATGGGTTCCTTCTGCACTGTAAGCTTTCTGTGAATGTGCAGACTCTGCACAGTAACCCAAGCCGGGAATCGAACCTGGGTCCCTGGCGCTGGGAGGCAGCAGTGGTGGCTGAGGTGGTGATTTGACAAGTCTTGGTATCAGCACAGTGAGGGCTGTTGGAGTGTGTCTCATTGTCAGAAAGCTGAAGGTGGGTGTCTTTATAAACAGAGTGGTTCAGTTTAGTTCCAGTCAGATGCTGCGGCATCTACAAGCAAATTGGATATTTTAGTATGAGTGAGTCTTAGAGAAATGATTGAGTGACCATTTACCGGGACTGAGGGATTCATTCTCTTGGGCGGATGGGAGGACAAAAGTGACAGGTTTTAACAGCTCCTCAGCTTCCCCTCACGGGCCTCGTGGTTCGCTTGTTGACTCCTTGAGGTAAAATAGAAGCAAAAGGCAAGAACATTGGAAATAAGAGTGTGAGAGGCCGGACTGGGCTGATTGGGGTCCCACCTTCCCACACTATCCCCCATATCCCTTAGAATCTGAGAATTTATCCGTCTCTGACTTGAATCTACTCAATCTCTGAGCATCGTCATTCCTCTGGGATAGTGAATTCCAAAGACTCACAACCCTCGGGAAGACATTTCTCCTTAGTTCTGTCTTAAGTGGTCAATCCCTTATCCTCATATTCTGAATCCGTGTCCAGGATTTCCCAGAGAGAGAGGGAAACATTCACCCAGCACCTTTGCTTCAGATTTTTATGTTTCAGTGAGATCAGCTGTAGAGTACAGGCCCGATCTACTCAATCCCTCCTCATTGGATAATCTCCTCACGCCAGGAATCAGTCTAGTAAACTCACATTGCATCCCCTCGAAGGTACCTTTATTCTTCCTTAGGTTCCCCTGTCTCAACTTGAAGCAAATCCCTTTCTACTCTCTCTTTATATTAGCCCCAGTCAAACAATATCTTGATTTTAAAATTTCTTCATGGCTCCCCTCCTTCCTGGTCTCTGTAATTTCCCCCAGACCCACACCGCTCAGAGATGTCTGCACTCCTCGAACTCTGCTCTCTTGTAGACTCCTCACCCACCATTGATGGTGGTGCCTTCAGTTCCATGAGTGTGTGAGTTTGTGTATGTGCATATGCGTGTGTGTTTGTGTATGAGGGTGTGTGTGAGTGAGTGTGTGAGTGAGTGAGTGTGTTTGTGTGTTTATGTGTATGAGAAGGTGTATGTATTTGTGTATGACAGTGTGTGTGTGTGAGTGCATGTGTGTGTAGTTTGTGTGTGAGAAGGTGTGTATGAGAGAGTGTGTGTGTATGAGAGTGTGTGTGTGCATATGTGTTTGTGTATGCGAGTGAGTGTGTGTGTGTATGTGTAAGTGAGTGTGTATGAGAGGGTGTGTGTGTGTGAGTGAGTGTGTGTGTGTGAGTGAGTGTGTGTGTATGTGTAAGTGAGTGTGTATGAGAGGGTGTGTGTGTGTGAGTGAGTGTGTGTGTATGTGTGAGTGAGTGTGTGTGAGTGAGTGTGTGTGTATGAGAGGGTGTGTGTGCGTGTGTTTGAGAGGGTGTGTGTGCGTGTGTTTGAGAGGGTGTGTGTGCACGTGTGTGCACGTGTGTTTGTGTATGACAGTGTGTGTGTGTGTGTGTGTTTGAAAGGGTGCGTGTGCGTGTGTTTGAGAGGGTGTGTGTGTGTGTGCACGTGTGTTTGTGTATGACAGTGTGTGTGTGTGTGGCATGTGTGATGTGAGTGCTTGTGAGAGTGAGAGTGTGTGTGTGTGAAGTTATTGGAAAAGATGTAAAATGTGCATGAAAACAGGAAACCTGTTTAAAGACTCCACAAGAATCATTCTGCAACATTCCACCCGCCGGTCTAAATCACACTCCCTCACCGGCTCCAACTCAGCTACGTTTCCATTAGTTTGCTGCCCCCAACATTCTGAAATCACCATCCACTTGGAAATTCTCTCAGTCCGCCAACGTGATCCAACTTCTCCTGTGTATTGTGCTTGGGCTGTGGTTTTCTGTCCTGTCAGTCCAGCTTCCTGTACATTATCCCTCCCTGCAGCACTGCTGTAAACTCTTTCATTCATCCCAATCTCCCTCTGCTTTATTATTTATTCTTCCATGGAAGGTGAGCGCCACCGGCAAGACCAACATTTTCATTCCCTGTCCCTGATTGCCCTTGAGAAGGTGCTGATGAGCTGCCTTGATGAACTGCTGCAGTCCGCGAGATGCAGGTACAGACTAATACAACTCGGCTATTGTGCTATTGGCCATTTCACAGAGCAGTTAAAGACAATCGATATCACTGAATGTCTGGAGTCCCTGACAGACATTAGTGAATCAGTTTGGTTTTTACAGCAGCCTGGGAGCTTTATGTCACCCAATTGCTCAGAGTAAGACTAGCTTTCAATTCTGGATTTGTTAATTAATTCTCCCAGCTGCCACAGTGGGATTTGAAGTTGTGTCTTCAGGGCACGGTGGGTTAGCGCTGCTGCCTCACAGCGCCAAGGACCCGGGTTCGATTCCCGGCTTGGGTCACTGTCTGGGTGGAGTTTGCACATTCATAGAATCATGGAATCCCCACAGTGCAGAAGGAGGCCATTTGGCCCATCGAGTCTGCACTGATCCCACCCAACCCCTATCCCCATATTTACCCTAGCTAGTCCCCCTAACACTAAGTGGCAATTTAGCATGGCGAATCAACCTGACCCGCACAACTTTGGACTGTGGGAGGAAACTGGAGCACCCGGAAGAAACCCACGCAGACACGGGGAGAATGTGCTAACTCCACACAAGCCGGGAATCGAACCCAGATCACTGACGCTGGGAGGCAGCGGTGCTAACCACTATGTTACCGTGCCACCCACGTGCTCTCTGCGTCTGCGTGGGTTTCCTCCGGGTGCTCCGGTTTCCTACCACACTCCAAAGATGTGCGGGTTAGGTGGATTGGCCATGCTAAATTGCCCCTTAGTGTCTCAAGATGGGACATATATATTTAGCATATATGCACGCACACACCCCCTCATATACACTGTTAGGAGAATTTGCGGGGCAAATGCATGGGGTTACAGAAAAGAGCATGGGTGGGGCCCTTTGTCAGAGAGTTGGTGCAGACTCAATGCCAAATGGACTCCTTCTGCACTGTGGTCACTCTATGGTTTTAAGAGTCCAAATCTCTACGTTATCAGTCCAGTAATGTTAACACCACACTGCCGTACCCAATCTCTCCCTGCCTGTAAAGACCTCCTCCAAAAGGGCATCACTTTAGTCAAGTGCCCTCTCGCCTCTCCTTCCAGCAACGCTGTTCCTTCACAAACACCCTGGGGGACAATTAGCTGCGGGGAACGATAGATTGTAAACCCCATGTGGTGAGCGTGCACCCCATGGATTCCATCTTCGTTCGGACGGTGGGGCTGTTGTGCTCCATCTGCCTCACAAATACTCTCAGTCAATGAGGTTTAACCCTCCCTCCCAGATCTACAGCCCGCCCAGCCCTCCCCCATCCCCTGTGGGTTTCTAATCGAGACAAACCGGGAAGGTGGCGGCAGTTCTGCTCCCTGCCCCGTAGAGGGCATTGAGGTGCAGGACAAAGTATGAATGGACAACCTGGGTTGGCAGAGCGCGAGGTGTCGCTCTTCCTAGCGCCCTCTGCACCAGGTGCCACGGGGCAAATATCCATTACTGGGCATTCCTTTCAGTCTGCAGCATTCATTACGAGGAGGAACAGAGCAGTTTGCTGCTCAAGCGAAAGGTTCCAAATCCCCACACCCAATCCCGAATCTCCCAACAGGATCGGAATCTGGAAGGTGCTACCTGGGAGGACGGTGGGAAGCAAACTCGGTCAGGACTTTCCAAAGGGAATTGGATAATGATTGCAAGAGGAGATTTTGCCAGCCTATTGGGAAAGCGCAGGGTGAGTGGGAATAATTGGAGGACTATTTCACTGAGCCAAGGTTCCCAATGGAATACCCTCTCCATTCTCTGGGAGTAATGCTGGTGGGTGTGATGTGGCCGTACTGTGCCCCAGTGCGTTGATCCACTGCCGGTTTCTCAGTTGGGCGTCTATATTGATGGTCCTCGGTTTTACTTTATAGATGATGGCATTCCCCCCCCATTCCTCCTCTTTTTACCATCCTGATGATCAACTTGGGGATGTCTCTGTGCTGATCTTGCACAGGCCTCACCTGTGTCATGTGACACAACCTGCGTGACTTCAATAGTCAATGGCTTCAGACTATTCATCCATGGGGTGCTGCAGCCAAACATAATTCTGTTCCATCCAGTGTTTCAACTGACACACAGACTGACACAAACACACTGACATGCACTGATACGCAAACTGACACACACACAGATACGCAAACCGATACACACACTGACACGCAAACCGATACACACAAACTGACAGACACAACATACGCACACTGACACACAGACCGGCACACACACACTGACACACACACTGATACACACAAACTGACAGACACACCCATACATGCACTGACACACACAGACATGCACACACTGATACACACACTGATACGCACATATACACAAAGGCACACACACACTAACATATACTGATACATTCTGATATACAGATACTGACATATTCACACATACACACACTGACAGATGTACACACGCTATGAATAAGATGGGAATAGAGGGATATGGTCCCCGGAAGGGTAGGGGGTTTTAGTTAAGTCGGGCAGCATGGTCGGTGCAGGCTTGGAGGGCCGAAGGGCCTGTTCCTGTGCTGTAATTTTCTTTGTTCTTTGTTCTTTCTTTTGTCTCCCCAAGGGCGTAAAGATGAGTATAGCCCAACGGAGGAGACGGACATGGCCAGGCAGTGCTCTGGCAACATCCCCTGGCACTGCCCCTTGGCACAGATTTGCACCATGTCCATGCCAACCTGGCAGTGCCAACCAGCGTCAGAGTGATTGCCCCATTGGGAGTCTCATGGGAGAGAAGGAGATTCATTCAGATTTGGTTGTGGGTCAGGAGCAGACGGAGGAGCAGGGGATGCTGGTGATGACTATTGGGGTGGGGGAGAAAGGACTTTAATCGGGTGAAGAGGAGCAAGGGGTCGATGATCAGGAGGAAGGGGTCGATGATCGCGGGGGGTGGATGCAAAGAAGTGCTGACTCCAATCAGGGATAGGGAGGGGAGCACCTGAAACCTCCATGGTGTGATGGGGCTGGGGCTGGGGCTGGGACTGGGGCTGGGACTGGGGCAGGGACTGGGGCTGGGACTGGGGCTGGGACTGGGGCAGGGACTGGGGCTGGGGCTGGGGCTGGGACTGGGACTGGGACTGGGACTGGGACTGGGGCTGGGGCTGGGACTGGGACTGGGACTGGGGCAGGGACTGAGGCCGGGGCTGGGGGAGTGGGGGGGAGGTTTATTCCTGTTATGAGCGGGGTGACCTTTAAAGATGGCGCCCCAATCTTTGAGCAGCCGGGTTTTGCCACCATGTTTCGGCCTTGACCCTCCCCCTATATAACGCTGTGAATCACACCCCCTCGGTCCTTTTTGGCAGAGTACCGTAAGATCTGGAGAGAAACACACCGGTTTTCTCACCGGGAACAACACTCTGCCATTTTTGGTAAGCTTCCCGCCATTGGAACTTGGAAACTAGTCGGCGTGAACCGTGTTTGCTGGATTTTAAGCACACGCTCCCATTCCCGCAAACAGAGAGGGCGGGCTCGGAATTGCCCCCAGAAAATCTAGAGAGGGACACAGACAGGTCAATGGGCAAAAACTTGGCAGATGGAATATACTGTGGGAAATGATCCACTTTAGTAGGAAGAATAAAGGAGCTGAATATTATTCAACTGAAGAAAGACTGCAGAAAGCTGCAGCACAGCGGGAATCAGCAGATAATTGGGAAAGCAAATGGGATGTTGCCTTTTATTTCAAAGGTGATGGAATATAAAAATAGTGAAGTCTTGTTAAAACTACACAAGGCACTAGTTGGGCCACACCTGGAAAACTGAACAGTTTTGGTTCCCTTATCCCTTATACTGGCATTGGAGGCAGTCCAGAGAAGGTTCATTACATTGATCCCAGCTATGGAGGGAGTTCCTTATGAGCAGAGATTGAGTAGGTTTGGGCCTGTATCCATTGGAGTTCAGAAGAATGAGAGGCGACCTTATTGAGATATAGAGGATTCACAGGGGGCTCGACAGGGTAGATGCTGAGAGGCTGTTTCTCCTTATGGGAGATTCTAGGACCAGTGAACTGAATCTCAGAGGAAAGGGGGAATGAGGAGGAATTTCTTCTCTCTCATAGAAATCATAGAAATCATAGAAACCCTACAGTACAGAAAGAGGCCATTCGGCCCATCGAGTCTGCACCGACCACAATCCCACCCAGGCCCTACCCGCTAATCCCTCTAATCTACGCATCCCAGGACACTAAGGGGCAATTTTAGCATGGCCAATCAACCTAATCCGCACATCTTTGGACTGTGGGAGGAAACCGGAGCACCCGGAGGAAACCCACGCAGACACGAGGAGAATGTGCAAACTCCACACAGACAGTGACCCAAGCCGGGAATCGAACCCAGGTCCCTGGAGCTGTGAAGCAGCAGTGCTAACCACTGTGCTACCGTGCCGCCCTAGGGGAGTGAATCTGTGGAATTCTTTTCCGCAGAGGCTGTAGAGGCTGGGTCATTAAGCATGTTCAAGGCTGAGATAGACAGATCAGTTTAATCAGTAAGGGAATCGAGGGTTATGGGGATAAGGTGGGAAGCCCTCATGCATTAGTAGACTGGGATTGGGATCAGCCCTGGATCCGGAGTTGCCTGACCTCAGGGGAACACAGCAGTGGCTAAATACGCTGCAGTTTTTACATATGTCTATTGTATATACACATGAATAGGAAAGAATTGTGAATTAAAACGTAGTCTGCGTAGATTCATCATTGCCTTTGAGTGAGCATTATGTATACAACGTCACGTCAAATTGAATGAATGGCGCTCCGTTATTCTGAAAGGATGTTCACTTAAGTGAAGGCAACTATATACAGTTATTTGGAGGAATGATTTAAGTGTGCGCTTTGCAGAGAACTCTGTTTATAATGACTATTCCCAGAATGTTTGAGAGTAGATTAGGTGACATGGAACTGATTAATTCACAAGATCCAGCTGTCTCCTACACCAGGCCCCGTCCAAATAAACAGATACTGGTGGAAATGGTGGGGGTAGGGGGAAGGGGGAGGAGGGGGGTAGTTTTGTCTGCTTCTCAGTTAATATTAAGGAAACACAAAGGGCTTGCATTTCTATAGCATCTTGCCCAACCTCAGAAGAACCCCCCCCACCACCCCTCCGCCAAGAGCTTTACAGCTGATGGATACGTTGATGGCATGTAGTCACTCGGGTAATATAGAAAATCTGGAAACCAATAGGGATACGGTAGCATTATTTATATTACTGGACAAGTAATCCAGAGACATGAGTTCGAATCCCACCCAGGCAGCTGGGAGAATCTAAATTCAATTCCTGAATTCAATCTGGAATACAAAGTTTGTGTCAGTAACGATGACCGTGTAACTACTAGATTATCATCAAACTCCAGCTGGTTCGCTAATGTCCTTCAGGGAAGGAAATCTGCCATCCTTACTTGGCCTGGTCTACATGTGACTCCAAACCCACAGCCCTTTGAAATGTTGCCAGGCATTTGAGATCATCGAGGTGGCATTTATGGCCAGGATTCTCCGGTCTCGTTCACCCCGCCCCCCCCCCACTGCTAGCGGGGAATGGCGAATTTGGCGCTCAGCCAAAACTCCATTCACTGCAGCAGGACTGGAGAATCCCAGCCGCGTGGCGAGGTCGGAGAACCCCAGTCGTGGGCAGGTTCGGAGAATCCCAGCCGCCGGCGAGGCTGGAGAATCCCAGCCACGGGCGAGGTCGGAGAATCCCAGCTGCCGGCGAGACTGGAGAATCCCAGCCACGGACGAGGCTGGAGAATTCTGGCCTACTTCTCAATGGGCAATTATGGATGGGGCAATCTAGCCCGAGTGGCGATCTAGCCATCAACACCCCTGTCCCGTCAAAGGATAAAGAGAGAATCCGCAATCACCCACAAAAACCAACGTGAACAGGGCGCCGTGATGGTCTGTTTATATTTCGCTAGGTTGGTTGAGGGAAACATTTTGACCAAGACATTGGGGATAGTCCCCCCCCCCGACCCTTACCCACCCCCACCCACCCCAACCCACCAACCCCCCCACCAAACCCCCCAACAAACCACCCCCCCAACACCCCCCCAACACCCCCACCCCTCCCCACTGGTGTTCTTTGAGGGGGTGATTGTTGGATCTGTTCCAGCCGTGCTGAGAGGGCAGATCGGGCCTGGGTTCAGATTCCTCCGACTGTTATTTATCTCAGCTTCAGATGTAGCTCATTGCCATCACTGACCGAGCGAAATACCTTCTATATACTCGGAGAACATTTCATCTGAGCAGCAGAGAAGGTCAGCAGTAATATCATTGCCATGAAGTAATTTAATTTGGCGAGATTTAAGATAACAATGTTTTAATATTTGAATTAAGCTCGATTTAATTAAGTCTGCCAGATATAATCTAAGGCTTTGCTGGAATTTAAAGACTTTCAGTCCTTTAATTTTTTTTAAAACTGGAATTCAATTTAAAACCAAAAACCCACAATTGATTCTGTCCCTTCTCCCATTGTGATCTGTCATTCCGTGGGCCCGGGATTGTGAGGCTCCTGGGGAACGGGTCTTTAGGGAGTGAGGGGAAGAGGGCAACAGGGAAGAGGCGTATTCCTCCTATGCTCTTGTCCACACCTGGTCAGCAGACAAGTGGACAAAGCATGCTGGGAAATCGAGGCAGAATTCCCCCACGATTCAATGCCAACTGTTGATGCACCAAGTCTCGCTAACCCCTGACCTACTGATGCGCGACAATCAAGCACGAGGTACAAGGCTTCAGCGATTGAAGGCTTTTATTGACAAACAATGGAACTATCTAACACGAGTACACCAATCCAGACTGGAGGGGTCCCGCCTGAGCAGAGGGTCTTATACCTCTCCCCAGGAGGCGGGGCCCGACCGGGATGTGCCATAACAACATCCACCACAGGTATATTAATCCCACAGTGTAAACACCCTAACCCAACAACAACATTATAACAACCCCCACAGTGGCAACACCCTAACCCAACAGTAACATTGGAATAACCCCACAGTGGTAACCAACGATGGTTCACCACACCTACTCTGGCTGCAAAGTTCAACTCCAAGTTAAAGTCGGTTAATAAGTCGGTTAGAATTATATTCACTGGAGTTTAGAAGACTGAGAAGGGATTTCATAAAAACTTATAAAATTCTAACAGGGTTAGACAGGGTAGATTCAGAAAGAATGTTCCTGATGATGGGGGAGTCCAGAACTAGGGGTCATAGTTTGAGGATAAGGGGTAAACCTTTTAGAACTGAGGTGAGGAGAAATTTCTTCACCCAGAGGGTGGTGAATATGTGGAATTCACTGCCACAGGAAGTAGTTGAGGCCAAAATTTTGTCTGATTTCAAGGAGAAATTAGATATAGCTCTTGGGGCTAAAGGGATCAAGGTATATAGGGGGTAAGGCGGGATCAGGATATTGAATTTGATGATCAGCCATGATCAACATGAAAGGCGGAGCAGGCTCGAAGGGCCGAATGGCCTTCTCCTGCTTCTAGCTTCTATGTTTCTAAGTAAAGCTTATACCCTCATGTTTGAAACTCTCCATGGCCTCCCTATCTCTGTAACCTCCTCCAGCCCAACAACCCTCCCTATCTCTGTAACCTCCTTCAGCCCAACAATCCTCCCTATCTCTGTAACCTCCTCCAGCCTAACAATCCTCCCTATCTCTGTAACCTCCTTCAGCCCAACAATCCTCCCTATCTCTGTAACCTCCTTCAGCCCAACAATCCTCCCTATCTCTGTAACCTCCTCCAGCCTAACAATCCTCCCTATCTCTGTAACCTCCTTCAGCCCAACAATCCTCCCTATCTCTGTAACCTCCTCCAGCCCAACAACCTTCCCTATCTCTGTAACCTCCTCCAGCCCAACAACCCTCCCTATCTCTGTAACCTCCTCCAGCCCCCTCCACCCCTCCCTATCTCTGTAACCTCCTCCAGCCTAACAACCCTCCCTATCTCTGTAACCTCCTCCAACCCCCTACACCCCTCCCTATCTCTGTAACCTCCTCCAGCCTAACAACCTTCCCTATCTCTGTAACCTCCTCCAGCCTAACAACCTTCCCTATCTCTGTAACCTCCTCCAGCCCAACAACCCTCCCTATCTCGGTAACCACCTCCAGCCTAACAACCCTCCCTATCTCTGTAACCTCCTCCAGCCTAGGTTAGGAGGTTAGGAACAGGAAGGGGTCGGTAACGTTGCTGGGTGTTTTCTATAGGCCGCCCAATAGTAACAGAGATGTTGAGGAGCAGATGGGGAAACAGATCCTGGAGAGATGTAGGAATAACAGAGTTGTCATGATGGGAGATTTTAATTTCCCAAACATAGATTGGAATATCCCTAGGGCTAGGGGTTTGGATGGAGAGGAGTTTGTTAGGTGTGTCCAGGAGAGTTTCCTGACACAGTATGTGGATAAGCCTACTAGAGGAGAGGCTGTACTTGATCTGGTGCTGGCTAATGAACCTGGACAGGTGGAGGATCTCTCGGTGGGTGAGCATCTTGGGGATAGCGATCATAATTCTATCTCCTTCACGATAGCATTGGAAAGAGATAGGATCAGGCAGGCTAGGAAAGTGTTTCTCTGGAGTAAAGGGAAATACAGTGTCATCAGGGAGGAAATTAGACGGGTAAATTGGAAGGAGGCATTCTTGGGGAAAAGTACCGAAGGAAAGTGGAGGATTTTCAAGGAATGTTTGTCTGGAGCTCTGCATGACAACGTTCCGATGAGACAGGGGGGTGTTGGTAGGGTACGGGAACCGTGGTGCACGAAGGTTGTGATGAACCTGGTGAATAAGAAAAGAGAGGCGTACAGAAGGTTCAGAGAGCGAGGAGGTGTTAAGGATTTAGAGGAGTATACGGGATGTAGGAAGGAGCTTAAGAAGGAAATTAGGAGAGCGAGAAGGGGTCATGAGAAGGCCTTGGCGGGTAAGATTAAGGAGAATCCCAAGGCTTTCTACAAATATGTCAAGAGTAAAAGGATGAGATGTGAAGGCATAGGACCCTTAAAAGGTGAAGGGAGAAAAGTTTGTGCGGAACCGTTAGAAATGGCGGAGCTGCTTAATGAATACTTTACCTCGGTATTCACGGTGGAAAGGGATCTGGGTGGTTGTACTGCTGGTTTGCGGTGGACAGAAAGGATCGAGCATGTGGACATAAAGAAAGAGGATGTGTTGGAACTATTGAATGGCATCAAGGTTGGTAAGTCGCCGGGACCGGATGGGATGTACCCCAGGTTACTGTGGGAGGCGAGGGAGGAGTTTGCGGAGCCTTTGGCGATGATCTTTGCATCGTCGATGGAGACGGGAGAGGTTCCGGAGGATTGGAGGATTGCAGATGTGGTCCCTATATTCAAGAAAGGGAACAGGGACAGCCCGGGAAATTACCGACCGGTGAGTCTAACCTCAGTGGTTGGTAAGTTGATGGAGAGGATCCTGAGAGACAGGATTTATGATCATCTAGAGAAGTTTAGTATGATCAAAAGTAGTCAGCACGGCTTTGTCAAGGGCAGGTCGTGCCTTACGAGCCTGGTTGAGTTCTTTGAAAATGTGACCAAACACATTGACGAAGGAAGAGCGGTGGATGTGGTCTATATGGACTTCAGCAAGGCGTTCGATAAGGTCCCCCATGCAAGACTTCTTGAGAAAGTGAGAGGGCATGGGATCCAAGGGGCTGTTGCCTTGTGGATCCAGAACTGGCTTGCCTGCAGAAGGCAGAGAGTGGCTGTGGAGGGGTCTTTCTCTGCATGGAGGTCAGTGACCAGTGGAGTGCCCCAGGGATCTGTTCTGGGACCCTTGCTGTTTGTCATTTTCATAAATGACCTGGATGAGGAAGTGGAGGGATGGGTTGGTAAGTTTGCTGACGACACCAAGGTAGGTGGTGTTGTGGATAGTTTGGAGGGATGTCAGAAGTTGCAGCGAGACATAGATAGAATGCAAGACTGGGCGGAGAAGTGGCAGATGGACTTCAACCCGGATAAGTGTGTGGTGATCCATTTTGGCAGATCCAATGGGATGAAGCAGCAGTATAATATGAAGGGTACCATTCTTAGCAGTGTAGAGGATCAGAAGGACCTTGGGGTCCGGGTCCATAGGACTCTTAAATCGGCCTCGCAGGTGGAGGATGCGGTCAAGAAGGCGTACGGCGTACTGGCCTTCATTAATCGAGGGATTGAGTTTAGGAGTCGGGAGATAATGCTGCAGCTTTATAGGACCCTGGTTAGACCCCACTTGGAGTACTGCGCGCAGTTCTGGTCACCTCATTACAGGAAAGATGTTGAAGCCATTGAAAGGGTGCAGAGGAGATTTACAAGGATGTTGCCTGGATTGGGGGGCATGCCTTATGAGGATAGGTTGAGGGAGCTTGGTCTCTTCTCCCTGGAGAGACGAAGGATGAGAGGTGACCTGATAGAGGTTTACAAGATGTTGAGAGGTCTGGATAGGGTAGACTCTCAGAGGCTATTTCCAAGGGCTGAAATGGTTGCTACGAGAGGACACAGGTTTAAGGTGCTGGGGGGTAGGTACAGAGGAGATGTCAGGGGTAAGTTTTTCACTCAGAGGGTGGTGGGTGAGTGGAATCGGCTGACGTCGTGGTGGTGGAGGCAAACTCGTTGGGGTCTTTTAAGAGACTTCTGGATGAGTACATGGGATTTAATGGGATTGAGGGCTATAGATAGGCCTAGAGGTGGGGATGTGATCGGCGCAACTTGTGGGCCGAAGGGCCTGTTTGTGCTGTGGCTTTCTATGTTCTAACACCCCTCCCTATCTCTGTAACCTCCTCCAGCCTAACAATGCTCCTTAGCTACAGAATCTCCTCCAGCACAATAACCCTCCAAGCTTCCTTCATTCCTCCAACTCTAGCCTCTTGAGCACTCCTCCCCCCTTCCACCCCCTGGCATGTCATCTGCCACCGAGACCACACTCTGGAATTCTCTCACTAACCTCTTGACCTCTCTAACTCTCTCTCACCCTTTAAGACTTTCCATAAATCCCACTTCTTTGAACAAGGTTTGAGGGAGAGAGGCAGTTGGCTTGTGCTTACAGTAAATCAGATCGAGAAGTCAATGCTGGGGTTTTGTAGAGAGCATTCATTCCTTTGAATAGATGAAGACGGCGCTGGTACGGAGCTTAAATGAATTTCTTTTATTGATCAGAACTTAAAATTAAATCATTACAAAAGCGAAAAGAAGGAGAAAAGCTGGAGAGAGAGACTGGCTTCTTCACTGCCAGCCTGTACTGATCTTGAACACACTGAACTCAAAAACAAAGCTGAACTGCAAACACAGAGCTGAAACTACAATATATGGCATTTGTTATCTTGCTATTGAAATTGTTTTGCACATGCTGTCTCCAACTTGGAGAAACAGGCCTCGCAGATGTTATTTATGAAGAGCCTGTTTAGCTTGCATTGTACCCTTCAAAAATACAGTCAATTTCTAGCTAACCCAGCATGCTTTCTGAGTTTGAAAATGTAGTCAAGTGTTAGCTTTATAATGTAGTCAAGTTAGTTAACTCCTACAAGCCAGCATTTAAATTTAATTGCATAGGCAGAAATATCTTATAATGTGGAGATGCCGGTGTTGGACTGGGGTGGGCACAGTAAGAAGTCTCACAACACCAGGTTAAAGTCCAACAGGTTTATTTGGAATCATGAGCTTTCGGAGCACCGCTCCTTCATCAGGTGAGTGGAGAGGTGGGTTCACAAACATGGCATATATAGACAGAGGCACAATTGCAAGATAACCGTTTGGAATGTGAGTCTTTACAGGTAATCAAGTCTTTACAGGTTCAGACAGTGCGAGTGGAGAGAGGGATAATCACAGGTTAAAGAGGTGTGAATTGTCTCAAGCCAGGACAGTTAGTGAGATTTTGCAAACCCAGGCAAGTCGTGGGGGTTACAGGTAGTGTGACTGTGGTGAACCATCGTTGGTTCCCACTGGATAGTACTGAGCCAGGGTCTGGCCAGTACTACAAGGATGTACATATGTTACTGTTGGGTTGTGCTACTTGTTGCTGTTGGGGTTAGGGTGGGGTTGTTACACCTTTGTACTGTAGTGTTGTGGTACATCCCAGTCGGGCTCCGCCTCCTGGGAGAGGTATAAAAGTCCCTGCTCTGGCCGGGACCCCTTCAGTCTGGGATCGTGTATATAATTATTGGCTGCTTCATTACAATAAATAAAAGCCTTTATTTCCCGAGCATCTAGCCTCGTGTTTGATAACGCGCATCAGTGACATGAACCCAAGATCCCGGTTGAGGCCGTCCTCATGTGTGCGGAACCTGGCTATCAGTTTCAATAAATATCTTAAAATGAAATCTTTGCATAGACGGAAGCAAAGCGTGCACAGGATCCCTCAGCAGGTATAACTCCCTGCTCCAGAACACAAAGGCTCAATCTCTTGACTTTGTTTCTTTCCTTCCTGCAGTCTCGAAGATCTGTCCTCCCTGCGACAACGAGATGAAGGCAGACGTCATTCTGGAGCACTTCTGTGCGAGTGAATTCGGTGAGTCTGAAACTCCCATTCCCCTCCCCAACCCCTCCCCATTCGCGGCAAGAAGAAATGTCAAAGTTAGAAGATTGTTGAATGTCCTTGTGTTACCTCCCCCTCTCCCCCAACAGACTGAGGTTAATCTACAAGAAACTCCAGAGTTCTCTGGAATCACAGACAGGCCCCATCGCACATGGCCCCTCGGAGAATGAGTGGCAGAGATCAGCAGTGGGGGGGGGGGGGGGGGGGGGGGGGGGTCAAATGTTAAAAACTGCCCAAAGAACAAAGAGAGCTCCCACTGATTGTTGGCAGTAACAGACTGCATCAGCTCGTTTAGAGAGCTGGCACAGGCTGCGATGGGCCGAATAGACTTCTTCAGTGCCCCAGGATCCGATGGCTGTGATATTATGGGGTGAAGTGGAACGGTGTGGGAAAGAGAGCGGTGTGGATAAGCAAGGCTTTATTCAAGTATTCTGCTGCAGATTCATAACCAACAGTCAGGCAGACGGACTCCTTACTGAAGCCGGGACAAATACTTACAGAGGTGATCCATGGGGGAAGATTCTCTGACAGTGACCCGTGGCAGTGACCCGGGTATCGGAGTCTTTGGCCGGGACCCATGGGGACGACTCTATGACTTTGACTAAGAGTTTGGGTGCAGTAGAGGAGGGGTGTGTGTGTGTGTGTGTGGGGGGGGGGGGGGGGGGGGGGGGGTGCATGATGGGTGTGACATGGGGGGGGGGCTGTGTAATGATCAGGGGCTGACCCGTGGGGTGGGGGGGCTCCGATTGTGACCTGGGTGGGTCAACCTTTTCTAAGTATCGGAAAAGGAGAAACATGCGGGGATGTGAGGTGAGGGTGGGGAGTGGCAGCACCCAATTTTCTCCTTAGGAGAGCCAGCTCCGATAAAACGGGCCGAATGGCCTTCTTCTGTTCTGTACCAATTTCAAGGAGGCACAGTGGCACAGTGGTTGGCACTGCTGCCTCACAGCGCCTGGGACCCGGGTTCGATTCCCGGCTTGGGTCACTGTCTGTGTGGAGTTTGCACGTTCTCCCCGTGTCCGCGTGGGTTTCCTCCGGGTGCTCCGGTTTCCTCCCACAGTCCAAAGATGTGCGGGTTAGCTGGATTGGCCATGCTAAAATTGCCCCTTAGTATCAGGGGGCTAGCTAGGGTAAATGCGTGGGGTTATGGGGAGAGAGTCTGGATGGGATTGTGGTCGGTGCAGACTCGATGGGCTGAATGGCCTCCTTCTGCTCTGTAGGGATTCTATGATTCTATATGATGAAGGATGGTCTGGGGGCTTCAATTTGACGTGGATAGGGTCAATGTGGTAAGCTAAAGCTCGCAAAGTGGAAGTTAGGGGGAACAGGAGAGCCGGGAGATGAGTGTGAGGAGGGAGGTGTGCGTGTGGGACGGTGTTCAGGTTTCAATTGTTGTGCAGCAGGTTTGATCTGGCGGCAGAGATAGCATCGACACCCACATCGCCCCTTATCCACTCCCTTTTGTCCCCCTCCCTGCCGTCCTGCGCTGGACTCCAATTGTAATGATAAAATTCAGCGGCCTAATTTGCCTGTTCAAAGAACAGGTTACTCTGGGCTCACCACAAGAAGGTTCCGGAAGTGACAGGAGCAACTTCTTCATGTTCATTTTAACCTCCCCTCTCCCGCTGGGCAGTTAAAATCAGCCCAATGAAAAGAGATCCCTCGCGGGTCAGGGAGGCAGTAAAGGACTTGAATATTACTGAAAAAAGACACATGCTGCTGAAGCTTCTTACCTTGCACTCATCAGGGCAAACACAAGAATAGCAAATTTCCAAACAATCACCACAAATTACACTGCAGGAGAAAAGGCTGCCGATTGGCTGGCAAATCGACTCTGATTGGTTGAGGTGTTGCCAAGGAATAAGCAACAAGGAGATTATGGATTCTCCAAGCTTCTGGGTAATTCACAAAAAGGCGCAAGACTTGGACATGTCAAAGAACAAAGAACAATACAGCACAGGAACAGGCCCTTCGGCCCTCCAAGCCTGCGCCGCTCATGTGCCCACTAGACCATTCTTTTGTATCCCTCTATTCCCAGTCTGTTCATGTGGTTATCTAGATAAGTCTTAAACGATCCCAGCGTGTCCGCCTCAATCACCTTGCTTGGCAGTGCATTCCAGGCCCCGACCACCCTCTGTGTAAAATACGTCCCCCTGACATCTGTGTTGAACCTTGCCCCCCTCACCTTGAACCCGTGACCCCTTGTGTTCGTCACCTCCGACCTGGGAAAAAGCTTCCCACTGTTCACCCTATCTATGCCCTTCATAATTTTATACACCTCTATTAGGTCGCCCCCCTCCGTCTTTCCAGGGCGAACAACCCCAGCTTACCCAATCTCTCCTCATAGCTAAGATCCTCCATACCAGGCAACATCCTGGTAAACCTTCTCTGCACTCTCTCCAAAGCCTCCACGTCCTTCTGGTAGTGTGGCGACCAGAACTGGACGCAGTATTCCAAATGTGGCCTAACCATCGTTCTATACAACTGCAACATCAAATGCCAACTTTTATATTCTATGCCCCGTCCAATAAAGGCAAGCATGCCAT
Source organism: Mustelus asterias (assembly GCF_964213995.1). NCBI lineage: Eukaryota > Metazoa > Chordata > Chondrichthyes > Carcharhiniformes > Triakidae > Mustelus > Mustelus asterias. The sequence goes on along the minus strand of NC_135811.1, from coordinate 7,405,207 downwards.
ATGCCTTCTTGACCACCCTCTCCACCTGTGCTGCCACTTTTAAGGATCTGTGGACTTGTACACCCAGGTCCCTCTGTGTGTCTGTACTCCTGATAGTTACATAGAACATAGAACATAGAAAGCCACAGCACAAACAGGCCCTTCGGCCCACAAGTTGCGCCGATCACATCCCCACCTCTAGGCCTATCTATAGCCCTCAATCCCATTAAATCCCATGTACTCATCCAGAAGTCTCTTAAAGGACCCCAACGTGTTTGCCTCCACCACCACCGACGTCAGCCGATTCCACTCACCCACCACCCTCTGAGTGAAAAACTTACCCCTGACATCTCCTCTGTACCTACCCCCCAGCACCTTAAACCTGTGTCCTCTCGTAGCAACCATTTCAGCCCTTGGAAATAGCCTCTGAGAGTCTACCCTATCCAGACCTCTCAACATCTTGTAAACCTCTATCAGGTCACCTCTCATCCTTCGTCTCCTAGTTCTGCCATTTATTGTATAGCTCCCCCTTACATTCGATCTACCGAAATGCATCACTTCGCATTTATCTGGATTAAATTCCATGTCCCTTTAGCTTGCAGAAAATGTGGCCGGAAGTTTATCACCTCGCCCGGTCCGGAATCGGGGTGAGTGAGGCTCGCAGAACGGAAATCTCCATTGGCTTCAGGCAGGATTTTACAATCTCGTCCTGGGTCTCTGTATATAAATGTGTGTCACTTCCAATGTGGATTAATGAGCCAATTGTTGGAGCTTGACTAATTAACTTAAATTGGTTGTTAGTGGAGCTCCCAGCGCACTCAGGGCTGTTCAGAAAGTGCTGCCCAATCACAGAATCACATCTAACAGTGACAGATGCTTTGGGTTTCCCAAGCATGGGCTGGTTGAGTACAGCCTGTACTCTGCTTATTATTAACAATGGGAGGAACAAGATAGTTAGTAGTTTAGGAATCAACTTGAAAACCAATCAGCACCCTTTTCGCCGATAGTATAAACTGTTGTAATAAAAGCAAAATATTGCAGATGCTGGAAATCTGAAATAAAAACAGGAAATGCAGGAAAAACTCAGCATGTCTGGCACTGACTTTGGAGAGAGAAACAGAGATGACGGATGGAATTTTACCGGCACGCCCGTCCGAGGCCAAGGGAGGATGCCGTTGAAATTTTGGCCACCCTTTCAAGTCCAAAGATATGTAGGTTTGGTGGATTGGCCATGCTAAATATGTGGGGTTATGGGGATTGTGTGGGGGTGTGTGGGGTGAGGGGGGGGGCGGGGGGTGGCAGTGGAGGGTCAGGTTGGGTAAGGTTCTCTTTCAGAGAGTCAGTCCAAATTCGATGGGCTGAATGGCCTCCATCTGCACTGTAAGGGTTGTATGGATTGTATGGAGTCCAATCGGACCCTTCTTCAGCTCTGAAATGCGATGGCAAATGTTTGATGGGCAGGCATGGGCAGGCTGCTGGGCGTGGGGGGAGTGTGGGTGGGGGGTCTTTGGTGGGAGAGGGGGGATGAGAAAGCCAATGGGTGGGCAGCAGGGACAGGATCCAGGCTCCTGAGTTCAGCCTCTGTCATTAGGTTGTGCCAAACCTCGAGTTTTCCTTTGAAAAAGCGCCGAGGCAGCAGGCAGCCTCCTCTGGAGCTCTCGGGACGGGTGGCGGGGGGTGGGTGGTGGGGGACGGGTGGCGGGGGACGTGTTTGTGTACACGCGCTGCACCCCTGTCCCCTCCACTGCTTACTGGATAGGGGGAGGCTCTCAGGCCAACTGCACTCTGGGACTGACGGTGCCAAAGTCAAGCCGAGGCTCAAGGGGGGGAGGGAGGGAGGGACGAAGAGAGGAGGGGAGGAAGGGAGTGAGGGAGGGAGCAAGAGAGGGAGCGAGGGAGAGAGGGAGAGGGAGGGAGTGAGGGCGGGAGCAAGGGAGGGAGCGAGGGAGGGAGGGAACAAGGGAGGGAGGGGGGGAGAGAGGGAGGGAGCAAGGAAGGGAGCAAGAGAGGGAGGGAGGGACTGAGGGAGGGAGCGAGGCAGGGAGCAAGAGGGGGAGCGAGGGAGAGAGGGAGAGGGAGGGAGTGAGGGCGGGAGCAAGGGAGGGAGCGAGGGAGGGAGGGAACAAGGGAGGGAGGGAGAGAGGGAGGGAGGGAGCGAGCATGGGAGATGGGGAAGGAGGGAGGGAGCGAGGGAAGGAGGGAGCAAGGGAGTGAGGGAGGGAGCAAGGGAGGGAGGGAGAGAGGGAGGGGATGTAGGGAGGGTGTGAAGGAGAGAGGGAGGGAGGGAGAGAGGGAGGAAGGCAGGGAGGGAGGGAGGGAGACAGGGAGCGAGGGAGGGAGGGAGGGAAGGAGTCAGAGACTTCTGCACAAAGACTCTGAAGTGGGGAGGAACTATTCCACTATCCTGACCTTCATTTCCCTGAATAAGTTGAATTAAAAAGCTAGGCCATGTTGCTCCTTTTTAGTTATTATTTATGTATGCTTCCTCTCACTCACAACGACACAACGGAATGAATCACTCAAACTGCACATGCCCGATATTGACAACAAGGAGGTCTGACGAAGGGTCATCCAGACCCGAAACGTCGGCTCTATTATCTCTCTCCACAGATGCTGTCAGACCTGCTGATATTTTCCAGCATTTTCCGTTTTTGTTTCAGATTCCAGCATCCGCAGTAATTTTTATTCTATCTTGGCAATGAAGGCAGCCTTTTCTGAAGTTTGGCATTCTTGTATTTGTCCTGATGAGTGCAAGGTGAAAAACCTCTGCAAAATGTCACTCTTTGCAGCAAGATTTTCCTTTTCCAAAAAAGAATAGAGAGCTGGTTCTCTGCAGCGAGTGATATATAGAACATAGAACATTACAGTGCAGTACAGACCCTTCAGCCCTCGATGTTGCGCCGACCAGTGAAACCAATATAAAGCCCATCTAACCTACACTATTCCAATATCATCCATATGTTTATCCAATGATCATTTAAATGCCCTTAATGTTGACGAGTCTACTACTGCTGCAGGCAGGGCATTCCACACCCTTACTACTCTCTGAGTAAAGAACCCACCTCTAACATCTGTCCTATATCTCTCACCCCTCAATTTAAAGCTATGTCCCCTCGTGCTAGCCATCACCATCCGAGGAAAAAAGCTCTCACTATCCACCCTATCTAATCCTCTGATCATCTTGTATGCCTCTATTAAGTCATCTCTTAACCTTCTTCTCTCTAACGAAAACAACCTCAAGTCCTTCAGCCTTTCCTCATAAGACCTTCCCACCATACCAGGCAACATCCTAGTAAATCTCCTCTGCACCCTTTCCAATGCTTCCACATCCTTCCTATAATGCGGTGACCAGAACTGTACACAATACTCCAAGTGCGGCCGCACCAGAGTTTTGTACAGCTGCAACATGACCTCCTGGCTCCGAAACTCAATCCCTCGACCAATAAAAGCTAAAACTCCATACGCCTTCTTAACAACCCTATCAACCTGGGTGCCAACTTTCAGGGATCTATGCACATGGACACCGAGATCACTCTGTTCATCCACACTACCAAGTATCTTACGATTAGCCCAGTACTCTGTAATCCTGTTACGCCTTCCAAAGTGAATCACCTCACACTTTTCCGCTTTGAACTCCATTGCCACATCTCAGCCCAGCTCTGCAGCTTATCTATGTCCCTCTGTAACCTGCAACAACCTTCTGCACTGTCCACAACTCCACCGACTTTAGTGTCATCCGCAAATTTACTAACCCATCCTTCTACTCCCTCATCCAGGTCATTTATAAAAATGACAAACAGCAGTGGCCCCAAAACAGACCCTTGCGGTACACCACTAGTAACTGAACTCCAGGATGAACATTTCCCATCAACCACCACCCTCTGCCTTCTTACAGTTATGATGTGGAGATGCCGGCGTTGGACTGGGGTAAACACAGTAAGAAGTTTAACAACACCAGGTTAAAGTCCAACAGGTTTATTTGGTAGCAAAAGCCACACAAGCTTTCGAGGCTCTGAGCCCCTTCTTCAGGTGAGTGGGAATTCTGTTCACAAACAGAACTTATAAGACACAGACTCAATTTACATGAATAATGGTTGGAATGCGAATACTTACAACTAATCCAGTCTTTAAGAAACAAAACAATGGGAGTGGAGAGAGCATCAAGACAGGCTAAAAAGATGTGTATTGTCTCCAGACAAGACAGCCAGTGAAACTCTGCAGGTCCACGCAACTGTGGGAGTTACAAATAGTGTGACATAAATTCTGATTCTAGGATCGCATGATAAAGACTCAGGAGGAAAAAAGCAGAAATATTTATGTGAAATAGTGTGACATAAACCCAATATCCCGGTTGAGGCCGTCCTTGTGTGTGCGGAACCTGGCTATCAGTTTCTGCTCCGCGACTCTGCGCTGTCGTGTGTCGCGAAGGCCGCCTTGGAGAACGCTTACCCGAATATCAGAGGCCGAATGCCCGTGACCGCTGAAGTGCTCCCCAACAGGAAGAGAACAGTCTTGCCTGGTGATTGTCGAGCGGTGTTCATTCATCCGTTGTCGCAGCGTCTGCATAGTTTCCCCAATGTACCATGCCTCGGGACATCCTTTCTTGCAGCGTATCAGGTAGACAACGTTGGCCGAGTTGCAAGAGTATGTACCGTGTACCTGGTGGATGGTGTTCTCACGTGAGATGATGGCATCTGTGTCGATGATCCGGCACGTCTTGCAGAGGTTGCTGTGGCAGGGTTGTGTGGTGTCTTGGTTGCTGTGGCAGGGTTGTGTGGTGTCATGGTGAACAATCACTGAAACAACTCTATGATGACATCAACAAGTTCCATCCCACCATCAGGCTCACCATAGACTACTCTCCGGAATCGGTTGCATTCTTGGACACGCGCATCTCCATTAAGGACGGTCACCTCAGCACCTCACTGTACCGCAAGCCCACGGATAACCTCACGATGCTCCACTTCTCCAGCTTCCACCCTAAACACGTTAAAGAAGCCATCCCCTACGGACAAGCCCTCCGTATACACAGGATCTGCTCGGATGAGGAGGATCGCAACAGACACCTCCAGACGCTGAAAGATGCCCTCATAAGAACAGGATATGGCGCTAGACTCATTGATCAACAGTTCCAACGCGCCACAGCGAAAAACCGCACCGACCTCCTCAGAAGACAAACACGGGACACAGTGGACAGAGTACCCTTCGTTGTCCAGTACTTCCCCGGAGCGGAGAAGCTACGGCATCTCCTCCGGAGCCTTCAACATGTCATTGATGAAGACGAACATCTCGCCAAGGCCATCCCCACACCCCCACTTCTTGCCTTCAAACAACCGCACAACCTCAAACAGACCATTGTCCGCAGCAAACTACCCAGCCTTCAGGAGAACAGTGACCAAGACACCACACAACCCTGCCACAGCAACCTCTGCAAGACGTGCCGGATCATCGACACAGATGCCATCATCTCACGTGAGAACACCATCCACCAGGTACACGGTACATACTCTTGCAACTCGGCCAACGTTGTCTACCTGATACGCTGCAAGAAAGGATGTCCCGAGGCATGGTACATTGGGGAAACTATGCAGACGCTGCGACAACGGATGAATGAACACCGCTCGACAATCACCAGGCAAGACTGTTCTCTTCCTGTTGGGGAGCACTTCAGCGGTCACGGGCATTCGGCCTCTGATATTCGGGTAAGCGTTCTCCAAGGCGGCCTTCGCGACACACGACAGCGCAGAGTCGCGGAGCAGAAACTGATAGCCAGGTTCCGCACACACAAGGACGGCCTCAACCGGGATATTGGGTTTATGTCACACTATTTCACATAAATATTTCTGCTTTTTTCCTCCTGAGTCTTTATCATGCGATCCTAGAATCAGAATTTATGTCACACTATTTGTAACTCCCACAGTTGCGTGGACCTGCAGAGTTTCACTGGCTGTCTTGTCTGGAGACAATACACATCTTTTTAGCCTGTCTTGATGCTCTCTCCACTCCCATTGTTTTGTTTCTTAAAGACTGGATTAGTTGTAAGTATTCGCATTCCAACCATTATTCATGTAAATTGAGTCTGTGTCTTATAAGTTCTGTTTGTGAACAGAATTCCCACTCACCTGAAGAAGGGGCTCAGAGCCTCGAAAGCTTGTGTGGCTTTTGCTACCAAATAAACCTGTTGGACTTTAACCTGGTGTTGTTAAACTTCTTACTGTTCTTACAGTTAGCCAATTCCTGATCCAAACCGCTAAATCACCCTCAATCCCATGCCTCCGTATCTTCTGCAATCGCTTACCGTGGGGAACCTTATCAAACGCTTTACTGAAATCCATATACACCACATCAACCGCTTTACCCTCATGACTCTCTGAAATCTGTAATCTATTTGTTTCAGAACCGTTTAACTCGAAAGCTGTGTCAATGTTTAAATGCTCAAAAAATGTTGTTTTTAGATCAGTAAGATTAATCTTTGGTGATTAGCGGCCAAACCACTTCACAGCATTCCATTTCGAGACCCCGTACGTCACTGAAGTAATCCTTATTTTAATTCTCGGAAGATAATTAGCCTTGGAAAGAAAGTAAGTTCTGCACCGTGGGCCATTTCTTACCAAAGTTGGCGTTAGATCATCGCAAGCCCGTGGATGGCATGGATTGAAATCAACCACCAAAACCTAAAAGAAAAACGGGACAAGAGAGCATGGGGCGGGAGGGAGAGTGAGAAGGAGGGAGGGAGGTAGGGAAGAAGGGTGAGAGGGAGGGAGGCAGGTAAGGAGGGAGGGAGATAGGGAGGGAGGGTGAGAGGGCGGGAGGTAAGGAGGGAGGGAGGGAAGGAGGGAGGGAGGAAGGGAGGGAAGTAGGGAGGTCATGGGTTGAGGTAGGGTAAGCACAGTAAGAAGTCTTACAACACCAGATTAAAGTCCAACAGGTTTATTTCTTTGCCAGCCATCCAAGGTTTTGATTTGATTTTGATTTGATTTATTATTGTCACATGTATTAACATACAGTGAAAAGTATTGTTTCTTGCGCGCTACACAGACAAAGCATACAGTTCACAGAGAAGGAAAGGAGAGAGTGCAGAATGTAATGTTACAGTCATAGCTACGGTGCAGGGAAAGATCAACTTAACGCGAGGTAGGTCCATTCAAAAGTCTGACGGCAGCAGGGAAGAAGCTGTTCTTGAGTCGGTTGGTACGTGACCTCAGACTTTTGTATCTTTCTCCTAACGGAAGAAGGTGGAAGAGACAATGTCTGGGGTGTGTGGGGTCCTTGATTATGCTGGTTGCTTTTCCGAGGCAGCGGGAAGTGTAGACAGAGTTAATGGATGGGAGGCGGGTTTGAGTGATGGACTGGGCTTTGTTCACAACCTTTTGTAGTTCCTTGCGGTCTTGGGCAGAGCAGGAGCCATACCAAGCTGTGATACACCCAGAAAGAATGCTTTCTAGAGTGCATCTATGGAAGTTGGTGAGATTCGTAGCAGACATGCCAAATGGTCTGGAGTCTTCAGGATTGAAGGAACAGGACAATGCTCTGAGCAAACCCGGCAGAAAAACCATAAGGAATGTCTGAGCAAAGTGATTTTTATGTTGTTCATTTCCGTGAAAAGGTTTGTTTGGTGGTTTCACTGCTGTCACCCTTCGGTCTGTTAGAAGCACCCAAGCCTCTTTTTATATTCATTCCTGGGATGTGGGTGTCACTGGCTAGGCTCCAGCATTTAGTGCCCTTCCCTAATTCCTCCTTGAGAAGGTGAGCTGCCTTCTTCAACCGTTGCAGTCCATGTAGTGTCGGTACACCCACAGTGCTGTTAGGGTGGGATTTCCAGGATTTTGACCCAGCGACAGTGAAGGAACAGCGATATATTTCCAAGTCATTGGGAGGTACAGTGACACATTGGTTAGCACTGCTGCCTCACAGCACCAGGGACCCAGGTTCGATTCCCGGCTCGGGTCACTGTCTGTGCGGAGTCTGCACGTTCTCCCCGTGTCTGCGTGGGTTTCCTCCGGGTGCTCCGGTTTCCTCCCACAGTCCGAAAGACGTGCTGTTTAGATAGACTGGCCATGCTAAATTCTCCCTCAGTGTACCCAAACAGGCGCCGGAATGTGGCAACTAGGGAATTTTCACTGTAATTTCATCGCAGTGTTAATGTAAGCCTACTTGTGACACTAATAAATGAACTTTAAAAACTTAAACTTAACAAGTCAGAAGGTGAGTGGCACGGAGGTGAAACTTCAGGTGCTGGTGTTTCCAGGTATCTGCCGCTCTTGTCCTTCTAGAAGGAAGTTTGGAAGGTGTCTGAGTCACAAAGGACGGGATCTTCTATCTCTTCTCACCAGTGAGATCCTCCAGTTCTGCTGAAGGTGACCACCCCCCCCACCCACGTTTCCACACCACCCCCCCCCCCCACCCCCACCCCTCCCACCCCACTGCCTCCCCCGGCAGCAAGTCCCCTGGCGTGATGGGACAAGCAAGCCATGCAAGACGCCATAGTCCTCGACAGGACCAGTAGATCCTGTCTCTGCTGCCGGGAAACACATCACGAGGGGGAGGGGCTGGAAAACCCAGCCACATTTCCTGCAGGTTCAAGACCCACTTCAGTGCTTTAGCGCAGCGATCAAAGCTGGCACTCCGAGCGAGTGCTGCACTGTTGGAGGGGCTGTCTTTCAGGTGGGAATGTTATCGGCCTCCTCCTGTGGGAGTAGAAGATCCCAAGGCACTATTTTGAGGAGGAGCTCAGATGTTCTCCATCGTGTCCTGGTCCCTGTTCATCCTCAAATCAACATCGCGGGAAAGTAGCTGATCTTTAACACATTGTTGGTTGTGGGATCTTGCTGAGCACCAGTTGGCTGCTGTGGTTCCTACATTACAACAGTGACCACACTTCACATTGTAAAGTACTTTGAAAAGTTCGGCAGTTGTGAAAAGTACTATGTGAATGCAAGTTTTTCTGTATTCTTTTCTAAGAATATTGGACGCGAGAAGCAATTAAGCTCAAGTTTATTTATTTATGTCACAAGTCGGCTTACATTAACACTGCAATGAAGTGACTGTGAAAATCCCCGAGTCGCCACACTCCGGCGCCTGTTCGGGTACATTGAGGGAGAATTTAGCACGGCCAATCCACCCTCACCAGCACGTCTTCCAGACATTTTGGAGGAAACCAGAACACCCGCAGGAAATAGAGGGATATGGTCCCCGAAGGGTAGGGGGTTTTAGTTCAGTCGGGCAGCATGGTCGGTGCAGGCTTGGAGGGCCGAAGGGCCTGTTCCTGTGCTGTAATTTTCTTTGTTCTTTGTTCATTGCTGAAACCCACGCAGACACGGGGAGAACGTGCAGACTCCACACAGACAGTGACCCAAGGCTGGAATTGAACCCGGGTCCCTGGCGCTGTGAGGCAGCAGCGCTGACCGCTGAGTAAGAGTTGTCTGAACGCCGCTCAATTTTCATTTGCAGTAAAATCAGTCGGAAAGTGTGTCGCCGCATCCGCAGATTCACCACCAGCCCAGATTTCACCCCCTCACCAAAACACAACCAGAGGATGGACAGCCAAGCCTGAGATCTTTATCTCAATCACGGCCACTTTGATCATAGAAATCATAGAAACCCTACAGTGCAGAAGGAGGCCATTCAGCCCATCGAGTCTGCACCGACCACAATCCCACCCAGGCCCTACACCCACACATTTACCCACTAATCCCTCTAACCTACGCATCCCAGGACTCTAAGGGGCAATTTTTAACCTGGCCAATCAACCTAACCCGCACATCTTTGGACTGTGGGAGGAAATCGGAGCACCCGGAGGAAACCCACGCAGACACGAGGAGAATGTGCAAACTCCACACAGACAGTGACCCAAGCCGGGAATCGAACCCGGGACCCTGGAGCTGTGAAGCAGCAGTGCTAACCACTGTGCTACTGCCTCCCCCAGGACCAACACACTTCTTCCATTCTTCTTTCAAAGTGTTGTCTCCAGCAGAAAGAGCAGCGGGCAGCCTGCCAGCTGACTTGTCAGCTCCTTACCTGCCATATTTTTCAACAGTGGGCAATGCCAGGGCATTGAACCCTCCCCCCATGTCATTTCCCCCCACTCTTTCCTGGGTCAGTGCTCACCTGTGTGCCCCCCCCCCCCCACCACCCCCACTGCAGCAAGTTTTGTTCGCCGGGTCCGCATTTGTCAAAACCTGTGAACCTTGTAGACCAGACATCCCATGGGCAAGAGGTGGTGGGGGAGTAAATGGGGTGGGGCGGGGGGGACAGTGGAGGTGGAATTTCCTCTGTGGGAGTGGGGGTGTGATACAGCAGGAAGGCCTGCAAAATGGATGTTAATGTATGCTAACCGGCTTCCCGATCTTTCATGGCCGGAACCCCATTACGCCAATGGTGAAGGGGGTGAGTGTGGGGAGACACAATCTCAATGGGAAATCTAACCGGTGTAAATGCATTTGGAACCCCCACTGGATTCTCTGCCCCGCCCCCCCCCCACCTCCACCACTGTTGAAGACGGTGATGCGCATCAATTGGACACGAGGCTCGAAGCTTCAGTAAAAGAAGGCTTTTATTAACTAACAATGGAACTATCAGAACTTTAACACACTATCCCAGACTGAAGGGGTCCCGTCCGAGCAGGGAGTCTTATACCTCTCCCAGGAGGCGGAGCCCGACTGGGATGTGCCACAACAGTAACAAACACAGGTGTAACAACCCCACCCTAACCCAACAGCAACATTAGTACAATCCCACAGTAACCTATATACATTCCTGTAGTACTGGCCAGCCCTGGCTCAGTACTATCCAGTGGGAACCAACGATGGTTCACCACAGACGGGGAGAAACCCCCCTTCCCCTCCCCCACCGTGTCTGCTGCCAACACAAAATGGCCACAAAGATGGCTGCCAACACATGTTGGTATATGTGCACTGATTTAATTAACCGTGGCCTGTGATTTGAATTGCAGAGCTGATTCTGACTGAATAAAACCTTTTGTTTTTGTTGCGTGTAATTGGGGGGGGCTACCTTTAGTTTGAAGTTGGGAGAGATCTGGATTATTGTCTGTAACCTCTTGGCAATTGCCTTTAACCGTTTACAGACAATCCCAAGAGGCTGCCTTCTCAGTTACTCCAGTACATTGTTCCCAATATTGATGTTGATCCAAACTCCATCTGCCATTCGTCAGCCCACCAGCCCAATTGATCAAGATCCCGTTGCAATCCTAGATAACCTTCTTCACTGTCCACTATGCCACCAATCTTGGTGTCAACTGCAAACTTACTAGCCATGCCTCCTAAATTCTCATCCAAATCATCAATGTAAATGACAAATAACTGTGGACCCAGCACCGATCCCTGAGGCACACCGCTGGTCACAGGTCTCCAGTTTGAAAAACAATTCTCTACAACCACCCTCTGGCTTCTGTCATCAATTTTGTATCCATTTAGCTACCTCATCCTGGATCCCATGAGATTTAACCTTATGCAACAACCTACCATGCGGTACCTTGTCATAAGCCTTGCTAAAGTCCATGTAGACAAAGTCGACTGCACTGCCCTCATCTACCTTCTTGGTTACCCCTTCAAAAGACTCAGTCAAATTCGTGAGACATGATTTTCCACTCACAAAGCCATGCTGACTGTCCCTAATCAGTCCTTGCCTCTCTAAATGCCTGCAGATCCTGTCTCTCAGAATACCTTCTAACAACTTACCCACCACAGGTGTGAGGCTCACTGGCCTTGAGTTCCCAGGCTTTTCCCTACAACCCTTCTTAAACAAAGGCACAACATTTGCCACCCTCCAATCTTCCTCGCCTGTGGCTGTCAATGATTCAAATACCTCTGCTAGGGGACCCGCAATTTCCTCCCTAAGCGTCCCTCAACGCCCTGGGATACACTTCATCAGGTCATTACTGAGATTATCTTTATATTCCAGATTTCTTTGTGTTAAGTGAATTTAAATTCCACCAGCTGTGTTGAATCCATGTCCCCAGAACATTAGTATCGCGATGATTAGTCCAGTGAGATTATCGCCACATCACCCTCTCCCCCTGTGTTTCTCACATCAGAAGTTGGAAACATTTTCTCTGTGGTTACCTCTCGAACCCTTTCACTATTCCCCTGTCAGGATATCCCTCAATCTCTTCTTTGCTGGTGAAAAGAGCCCCAGTCTGTGCACTCTTTCCTGATGGGTAGAACCTCTCAGTTCTGGGATGAATCTATTACCATAAGACCATAAGGTCATAAGACATAGGAGCAGAATTAGGCCACTTGGCTCATCGAGTCTGCTCTGCCATTCAATCATGGCTGATTTTTTTTCTCATCCCCATTCTCCTGTCTTTTCCCCATAACCCCTGATCCTCTTATTAATCAAGAACCTATCTATCTCTGTCTTAAAGACACTCAATGACCCGGCCTCCACAGCCTTCTGCAGCAAAGAGCTCCACAGATTCACCACTCTCTGGCTGAAGAAATTCCTCCTCATCTCTGTTTTAAAGGATCGTCCCTTCAGCCTGAGGTTGTGCCCGCTGGTTCTAATTTTTCCTACTCGTGGAAACATCCTCTCCACGTCCACTCTATCCAGGCCTCGCAGTATCCCGTAAGTTTTAATAAGATTCCCCTTCATCCTTCTAAACTCCAACGAGTACAGACCCAGAGTCCTCAACCGTTCCTCATACGACAAGCTCTTCATTCCAGGGATGATTCTTGTGAACCTCCTCTTGATTTTTCCAAGGCCAGCACATCCTTCCTTAGATACGGGGCCCAAAACTGCTCACAATTTTCCAAATTACATCAGTTTTGAACATTCTCCAGTGCCTCTATAACCTGTTTAACAGAGAGAGAGAGCAGAACTGTTGACAGCACCGGCTGTATTAGCACAGGGAGTGTACAAGTTCAACATCACAACATTAAAAACCCTCTATAAATGCAGGCTGTGTGTTAAAATTCACAACTCCCAGAGAGGTGACTTTTAGTCCATGGTTGGAGTTGCACCCTCAGAGACAGAATGGTTAAATGACTGAGAAAACCAATTCGATCTTAATACATCCATGATGACAGGTCCCAAGAAGGCATTTGGATTTTTAAAAATTTATTAATTTGTGGGATGTGGGCATCGCTGGCTAAGCCAGCATTTATTGCCCATCCCTAATGGCCCTCAAGAAGGTGGTGGTGAGCTGCCTTCTTGAACCACTGCAGTCCATGTAATGTAGGTACACTCACAGTGCTGTTAGGGAGGGAGTTCCGGGATTCTGACCCAGTGACAGTGAAGGAATGTCAATATATTTCCAAGCCAAGATGGTGTGGCGTTTAGAGGGGAACTTGCAGGTGGTGGTGTTCCCATGTATCTGCTGCCCTTCTTCTTCTAAGCGGTAAAGGTTGTAGGTTTTGGAAGGTGTTGTTGAAGGAGCCTTGGTGAGTCGCTGCAGTGCATCTTGTAGATGGTACACACGGCTGTCACCGTGTGTTGGTGGTGGAGGGAGTGAATGTTTGTGGATGTGGTGCCAATCAAATGGGCTGCTTTGTCCTAGATGTTGAGCTTCTTGAGTGTTGTTGGAGCCGCATTTATCATCACTCGAAAGAAGGAAAGGAAAACGTAACATTGTTTAAAGAAATCTTTCACAATCTCAGTGCTTCACAGCTACTGTGGTGTCATAACCATTGTTAATTAGGCAAGCATGTCCTGGTCCCCCCATGCTGACACTATAGTTAAGAAAACCCACCAACTCCTCTACTTTCTCAGAAGACTAAAGAAATTTGGCATGTCCGCTACGACTCTCACCAACTTTTACAGATGCACCATAGAAAGCATTCTTTCTGGTTGTATCACAGCTTGGTATGGGCTCCTGCTCTGCCCAAGACCGCAAGGAACTACAAAAGGTCGTGTATGAAGCCCAATCCATCACACAAACCAGCCTCCCATCCATTGACTCTGTCTACACTTACCGCTCTCTCGGCAAAGCAGCCAGCATAATTTAGGACCCCACGCACCCCGGACATTCTCTCTTCCACCTTCTTCCTTCGGGGAAAAGATACAAATGTCTGAGGTCACGTACCAACCGACTCAAGAACAGCTTCTTCTCTGCTGCTGTCAGACTTTTGAATGGACTTACCTTGCATTAAGTTGATCTTTCTCTACACCCTAGCTATCACTGTAACACCACATTCTACACTCTCTCCTTTCCTTCTCTATGAACAGTATGTTTTGTCTGTACAGCGCGCAAGAAACAATACTTTTCACTGTTTGTTAATACATGTGACAAATCAAATCAAAATCAACATTGCAACGGGCTTGTACACAGCAAGCTCTCCCCAAACATTAAATATTGTTCTTGTTTGTGTTTAGAAAAGGATATTTTGAGTTTTTATATTGTTGTGGTTAAGCTTCTGTATTTGCAGCTCAGCTACACTGAAGATGGGTACTACATTTGATAAAATTTAAGGTTGATTTATTAGTGTAACAAGTAGGCTTATATTAACACTGCAATGAAGTTACTGTGAAAATCCCCTAGTCACCACACTCCGGCACCTGTTCGGATACACTGAGGGAGAATTTAGCACGGCCAATGCACCTAACCAGCACATCTTTCAGACTGTGGGAGGAAACCGGAGCACCCGGAGGAAATCCACGCAGATACGGAGAGAATGTGCAGACTCCACACAGACAGTGACCCAAGCCGGGAATCGAACCTGGGTCCCTCGCGCTGTGAGGCAGCAGTGCTAACCACTGTGCCAATGTGCCACCCTTGGGTTCCAATCAGCAACGTATTGGTTAAAGTGTGTTGCTGAGTAAACTGTTTGTTGGAGATTTGTGCTCCAGGTTTGACAAGGGGTCACGTTGTGGATGGGTTTAGCTGAATATTAACAACCAGTTACCCCTTACCATCATCACTTACTCTTCATTTAAGACAGAGTTGAGTTTATGTCAAGGGCTATTGAGAGGCTCCCAGGAACCAGTTCTAGAAGAGTTCCTGAGGGTTCAGTATTCATCTAATGCCAGGCCCTGTTAAAATACCTCTCAAATAGACCTCAAAGTATTTAATGTGATCACGTTAGCCCTGCTGATATGGGCATTGTTGGCAATGCCAGCATTAATTGCCCAGCCCTTATTGACATTGAGAAGGTGGTGGTGAGCTACCTTTTTGGCCAGGTGTAGTCTTTGCAGTGATGGCTCTCAAACAAGGCGGGCAAATGAAGCTGAGAATAATTTAATGACAGAATAGATCCGAGGGGCACAGTGGGCTCTTCCTGTTCCTGACATTCTTTATAAGGTTTAAATTGCAGCATGCTGCTGTGCAGAGGGACCCGGGTGTCTTTGTGCATGAATCACAAGGAGTTGGTTTGCAGGTGCAGCAGGTAATTAAGAAGGCAAATGGAATTTTGTCCTTCATTGCTAGAGGGATGGAGTTTAAAAATAGGGAGGTTATGTTGCAGCTGTATAAGGTGCTGGTGAGGCCACACCTGGAGTACTGTGTACAGTTTTGGTCTCCTTACTTGAGAAAGGATATACTGGCACTGGAGGGGGTGCAGAGGAGATTCACTAGGTTGATTCCGGAGTTGAGAGGGTTGGCTTATGAGGACAGATTGAGTAGACTGGGACTATACTCATTGGAATTCAGAAGAATGAGGGGAGATCTAATAGAAACATAGAAGATTATGAAGGAAATAGATAAGATAGAAGCAGGGAAGTTGTTTCCACTGGTGGGTGAAACTAGAACTAGGGGGCATGACCTCAGAATAAGGGAGAGCAGATTTAGGACTGAGTTGAGGAGGAACTTCTTCACTCAAAGGGTTGTGAATCTGTGGAATTCCCTGCCCAGTGAAGCAGTTGAGGCTACCCCATTGAATGTTTTTAAGGCAAGGATAGATACATTTTTGAACAGTAAAGGAATTAAGGGTTATGGTGAGCGGGAGGGTAAGTGGAGCTGAGTCCACGAAAAGATCAGCCATGATCTTATTGAATGGCGGGGCAGGCTCGAGGGGCCAGATGGCCTACTCATGCTCCTAGTTCTTATGTCCTTATGTAAGGAGAAGATACGGGAGAACTTAACTGCTGTGATGATAGTTTCTCTAACGCCTAATCTATGATTATTTTAGATTAAAACCCTTTACATCTTCCCAGGGCAGCGGTTTTAGGTGATAAGCTCTAACCCTGCCAGTAACACCCACATCCTGAGAATGCACTGATAACAATAATGCAGGATGAGCTCCTCTGTAATTGGATTCCTCCGATATTTGCAAAGGTTTATTGAGTTTCAGCACTCACCGGCAACCTAATGGACAGGTTTGGTCGATTAAATAGAAAAATAATGGCCAGCCTTGGAATCAGTTCGTGGCTGTGATATAATCAGCGTTTTATAAAGTCTCCACACATGCACAGGAGCAGATTTTGAAACCAGCTCAGACTGAAATTCTTCTCTTTATTCCCCTGGCTGCAACACAAACTAATTCTGATTTTAACCCTTCCACGCCCGAGTCGGATGCTGGGTGGGTGACCATCAGACAGCAACTCACACCATCCAATCCCACAGGATTGTATTATAATCTGCCTTTTCGAGTGGGTTCCTGTCAGAAAACAGCAGATTAAGTTTTAAATGTTCAGATCGATGTCCCAGTGACGCCATCTTGTTCACCCAAGGGGTCAGTATTGTGGGTTTGCTTCTTGTTTTCGCCATTTGATAATGGCATCCTGGTCATTCCTTCAATATTTCCACCTGTGCTCCTGTCCAGTAAAGGGCCTCACTTGGTGTTTGCCTCAAGTCCCATTCGCCCATCGCCCTGGGTCGACGCGCATTGACTGCCATTCCAACAGTGCCGCACTTATAAAATTCCCATCCTCCATGACTTCCAGCCCCCCCCACCCCCCCCCCCCCGCCTCCCCCCCCCCCCCCTCCCCCCCCCTCCATCTCTGCCACCTTCCTCAGCTCCACAACTCTAATGACTTCAATCGGGCAATTGAGGTGGGCCTGTTCGAATATGAACTCCCTGATTCAGGACCAAATTGATGGGCCAATCAGGGAGCCTCCTGCTGTATAGTTAACCAGGAGTGCCGGTTCCTCTGGGACTCCGAGTGTGGACTGCTAATCATAGAAACCCCACAGTGCAGAATTCACGCCATCGAGCCTGTATCGACCACAATCCCACCCAGGCACTATCCCCTCAACCCCTTGCATTTACCCGAGCTAATCCCCCTGACACTAAGGGGCAATTTAGCATGGCCAGTGCACCTCACCCGCACATCTTTGGACTGTGGGAGGAAACCGGAGCACCCGGAGGAAACCCACGCAGACACGAGGAGAACGTGCAAACTCCACACAGACAGTGACCCGAGGCCGGAATTGAACCCAGGTCCCTGGTGCTATGAGGCAGCAGTGCTAACTACTGTGCCGCCCTCTGACTGAAAGCACTCTGCATGCTGTTGTCAGACTTGTAAATAAAGGGATTTTGGTGAAGGGACTTCTGCCTCCGAGGACTTATTACAACAACCCTCCCATGAAAGCTGTGCTGCTTGAACCCTGACCTCCTGCCCACCACTGACTTTGTTGACCGAGACACTGGGGAGAACTCTTCTTCCAGTAGCACCCGGCACTCTCTGAATAAAAGTTATTTCTTGATGCTTTTTGCATTCACTTGTAAGACAGGTCACTGATCCATCTCACCTCTGACCTTTGCAACCAGGCTTGTTCAGAGTCAAACCCTCGAGGTGGAAAGCTAAAAGCCCAGAAACCCCCAGTGCTGACAGTGCCAGTGAGCACCACGCAATTCTCCATTTTAAAGAGGTGTGAATCACTGCGATACCAAATAATAAAATGTCCTGTGGACAGGCTAATTCTGCATCTGTGGACAGACTTCCTTTCAGGAAGATAACCCATCACCCTAACCCAGTCTGTGACCCCAATACCACCTCCAAGTCTACCAACTGTGATGAAATATTTTACTGGATGCATTATTCATAGAATCATTCATACTCCATGCATTATTCATAGAATCCCTACAGTGCAGAAGGAAGCCATTCGGCCCACTGAGTCTGCACCGACCACAATCCCACCCAGACCCATAGCCCCATGTATTTACCCTAGCTAGTCCCCCTGACATTAAGGGTCAATTTAGCACGGCCAATCCACCTAACCCACTCATCTTTGGACTGTGGGAGGAAACTGGAGCACCCGGAGGAAACCCACGCAGACACAGGGAGAATGTGCAAACTCCACGTAGATAGTGACCCAAGCTAGGAATTGAACCCAGGTCCCTGGCACTGTGAAGCAGCAGTGCTAACCACTGTGCCACCGTGCCGCCCCACATTCGGCCTACACATCCATACTTGTAGAGCACTACCTCACTCGGTCGATTAGAAAGCGAGAAGACTCCTTACTCAGTGCTTGACTGTCTGTCAAACAGCGTGTTCTCTCTCCATTTTCAGTACGTTTTCATTTGGTAAAGAAATGTGTTCAAAGAACATTTTAAAATAACTTGCTTTTCAAATGTCCTGATGGTTTTCCTTCAGGGTTGCAAACAGCCGTGCCCTGGAGTATAATCTTCACCTCCTGGAGACTCTGAGCCAATCCTGAAGAGTTGGTAGGCCTACCCCTACCCCCACTGCGGTTCGCTCTCTCAGCTGCCCCCCCCCCATCCCGGGGAGAACGTGCAGACTCCACACAGACAGTGATCTGAGCTGGGAACTGAACCCGGGTCCCTGGCGCTGTGAGGCAGCAGTGCCAGCCACTGTGCCACCGTGTCGGGTTGTGGAACTGGGGGAGGTGGCAGAGACAGGGAGGGGGCAAAGTCATGGAGGTTGAGAATTTTAAAAGTGTGGCATTGTTGGATTGGGAGCCAATACAGGGCGATGGGTGGATTGGACTTGAGGCAAACTGTCAGTCATGTTAGTGAGGCCCACACACAGGGAGTGAGTTACAGAAACGAGACCAGTTTAGGAAAGGATAGGAGGCATTGCTCAGCCTGTGTGGCAGCATCCTGGCTTTTCAGCGAACATTTCAACACAGCTCGGAACTTGGCGAAAAAGTGTGCTGGATGTAGAGTTTTGTCTTCTGTTTAGCAAAACACAGGATAAAAATAACAATTATTACTGTGTTTGAAGGAATTTCTATGGTGGGTTTCCCCTGAATCATGCGATTTAATTCTTTTGCCGGGATATCTTTGATCGCCGGCCTGGATGTGGTGTGTGAGTGACCGAGTGGAATTCCTGTTTTGGTCACAAATGGAATCCTTCTCAATCAGGCCCACACGGCAATTCCCGCAAATTAAACACCAGCCACACATCTGATTTTGATTTCTTCTGGCTATTGTTCCTGCAGCAGGAGCTCATGTGGCGACTCCACTGGTCCCTCGCCTTCCCAGCTCTACATCACAGCAACAAGACTAGATGGGGCGGCACGGTGGCACAGTGGTTCGCACCGCTGCCTCACAGCGCCAGGGACCCGGGATCGATTCCCGGCTTGGGTCACGTTCTCACCGTGTCTGCGTGGGTTTCCTCCGGGTGCTCCGGTTTCCTCCCACAGTCTGAAAGACGTGCTGGTTAGGGTGCGTTGGCCGTGCTAAATTCTCCCTCAGTGTACCCAAACAGGAGTGTGGCGACTAGGAAAATTTCACAGTAACCTCATTGCAGTGTTGAGGTAATCCTTATATGTGACTAATAAATCAACTTTACTCTTAAAGAACATACCATTTACCCAGCCCTTTAACAAAATAAATTCACCTCCCCAGGAGTTCCACAGGAGCGTAAATCACACCCATCTGATGGTGCCACATGCAGGGACATTAGGACAGAGACACAAGGCTTGGTGAAGAACCTCGGCTTTAAGGAGCGGCTTTAAGGAGCATCTTAAAGGAAGGAAGAGGTGTAGATAATGGGGATGTTTTAGGGAAGGAATTCCAGAGCTTTGGGAGGGAGGCAGCTGAAGGCACGACCGCCAATCATGAGGTCAGAATTGGAAGGGGCACAGTGATTTCAAAGGATGATAAACTGATCTGTAGGGGTCAGGCAATTGAAAACAGTCATGAGAGTCCGAAGATGTGCTGGTTGGGTGCATTGTCCATGCTAAATTTCCCCATAGTGTCCCTGGATGTGTAGGTTAGAGGGATTAGCGGGGTAAATATGTGGGGTTACTGGGATAGGGCCTAGGTGGGATTGTTGTCAGTGCAGACTCGATGGGCCGAATGGCCTCCTTCTGCACTGTAGTGTCTATGATTCTATCTGAGAAAACAAACTCAATAGTTGAGCGGAAGCTCAAATAGTTCAGGTACAAGCAGTCAGTTTGTGAAGCTTTATTTCACAGTGCCTCACAGAATAGTTATTGTTTTTTCTTCTGTGGTGTGTTGATGAATTGGCTCTCCACTATCCCCACAACCTGGGCAGCCAAGGCCTCAAGGGTAATTCAATTGCTTTGTGTATTTTGGTAAGAGTAGAAATGGGAGTGTTATCTCTGGTGGTGTCACGGTGACTGACCTCTTGCCGCAAGGAGGGGTAAATTGGGAGGGTTTTGAGCATCGGATAACTCTTCACTTGAACTGTAGCCCAGTAAGGAGTCAGTGGCCGGAGTTTTACCGCTCCATCCACCATGGGAATGAGGGCGGGTGAGGGGCGGACAATGGGAAGGTCCGTTGACCTCAGGTGGGATTTTACAGTTTCGGGATGAGCGCGGCCATAAAATCCCACTATTTCTCTATGTGTGTGTCTGTGGTAGTGCAGTGGTTATGTCATAGACTTTGTAGAGAGAAATCTGGGTTAATGTTTGCCTTGTTCAGCCCCAACATTGTGGTTCTGCAACTCAATTCTTCATAAATCACAGAAACCAGGCCATTTGGCCCATCATGCTCATACCAGCTCTTTGAATAGAGAAACTGAAAACTGGAAACAAAAAAACTGGATGCAATAAGTGGGTAAATGCATGGGGTTACGGGGATAGGGCCTGGGTGGGACTGTGGTCAGTGCAGACTCAATGGGCCGAATGGCCTCCTTCTGCACTGTAGGATTCTATGATTCAATGACAAAAGGTGACGTGAATAACGTTGGTAAAACCCAACTGTTTCAATGCTGGCCTTTAGGGAAGGAAACCTGTTATCCTTATTTGGTCTGGCGCATGTGTGATTCTGGACCAAGCTTGTGGACCCCTCTGTGTTCTGGGCGATTATTTGTAACTCGGGAAGGGAACACATTCTGGTCTTGCCCCACACAAAGAAAAAGCTTGGATTACTATTGTGGCTTTTCACTGCCGTAGCACAATCCAAAGCACCTTACATCCAATCATAAGCACTTTCAAACTTTAGTCCCTTTTCTATTCAGGAACGTGACGTGTTGGGTTTAGCATTTCCAACGCTCCAAGTTTAGTCTGGAGAATAAAGAAATTATAAAGTAATCTCCAGGGCCGTGCTGTGAGCAATGCCTGGGGACAGAAATCACAGGGGCTTTGCAACAAAGTTGTACTTTTACAATAAAATATTGGAAATGGGGATAAAAGGAAGTTTGACGAACAGTCAATGATCACACGGTGGCACAGTGGTTAGCACTGCTGCCTCACAGCGCCAGGGACCTGGTTTCAATTCCTGACTGTCACACTTCTGTGCGGAGTTTGCACTTTCTCCCCGTGTCTGCGTGGGTTTCCTCCGGGTGCTCCGCTTTCCTCCCACAGTCTGAAAGACGTGCTGGTTAGCCGTGCTAAATTCTCCCTCGGTGTACCCAAACAGGCACCAGAGTGTGGCGACTAGGAGATTTTCACAGTAACTTCATTGCAGTGTTAATGTAAGCCAACTTGTGACATTAATAAATGAAGTTTTAAACTTGAGGAAGAGCTAATAGAAACATAGAAGATAGGAGCAGGAGGAGGCCATTTGGCCCTTCAAGCCTGCTCCACCATTCATTACGATCGTGGCTGATCGTCCAACTCAATAGCCTAATCCTGCTTTCTCCCCATAATCTTTGATCCCATTCGCCCCAAGTGCTATATCCAGCCACCTCTTGAATACATTCAATGTGTTATTCAATGTGCTTTGCCTGTGGCTGCGGGTGGACAGGGTGCCATGAGGATACACAATAGTGGGAGTGTGGGTGGGGGAGGGTGGAGCTTTTGGAGCCAGGCGGTCATGTGATGAAACCACCAGGAATGCATCCAATTGGAACTGTGTTCCTGGCCTATAGGCTAGCTGGGTGGAAATCAATCCCAGATGGACAACTGCAGTCTGGGTGATGTCACTTTAAGATCTCTTTCTTTTCCTTCACTGAACCGTGTACAGCAGAATTAGAATCTCCCCGCTGATAATTACTGTCGGCATCTTGTGGTTTCCATCTGCAATCCAATTCCCAGACACTCCTCCTTCAGTCTCGGTCCATTGATACCATTCCCCTTCATTTCTTCCTCCACTGAATCGTCAGGAAGACACATCATCACATATACCCCTCCTGCTTAAACAGAAACCGGGATTCTCCAACCCCGTCCAAGGCGGGGATACTCCGGTTCTGAGGCTGGGATTGTCTAGTCTCGTGACTGGGATTCTCCAGTCCCCGAGGCTGGGATTCTCCAGTCCCCGAGGCTGGGATTCTTCAGTTCCCGAGACTGGGATTCTCCAGTCCCCGAGGCTGGGATTCTCTAGTCCCCGAGACTGGGATTCTCCAGTCCCCGAGGCTGGGATTCTCCAGTCCCATGACTGGGATTCTCCAGTTCTGAGGCTGGGATTCTCCAATCCCCGAGGCTGGGATTCTCCAGTCTCAAGGCTGGGGATTCTCCAGTCCCCATGCTAGGATTCTCCAATCCCCGAGGCTGGGCTTCTCCAGTCCCCGAGGCTGGGATTCTCCAGTCCCCGAGGCTGGGCTTCTCCAGTCCCCGAGGCTGGGAGTCTCCAGTCCCTGGGGCTGGGATTCTCCAGTCCCTGAGGCTGGGATTCACCAGTCCCTGAGGCTGGGATTCTCCAGTCTCAAGGCTGGGATTCTCCAGTCCTGTGGCTGAGATTCTCCAGTCCCGAGGCTGGGATTCTCCAGTCCAGGGACTGGGATTCTCCAGTCCAGGGACTGGGATTCTCCAGTCCCGAGGCTGGGATTCTCCAGTCCCCAAGGCTGGGATTCTCCAGTCCCCAAGGCTGGGATTCTCCAGTTCTGCAGCTGGGATCCCGCAGTTCCTGGGTTACTAATCCAGTAACATAACCACCATATTACCGAGGCCCACCCCCCTTCCCCATGGCCACCCTGTTTGACCTGGGGTAGTGTATGATGTTATACCCTCTCAATTACAAAGACAGCGTATTTCCATAGAAACCAAGAAATATAGAAACTAGAAGCAGGAGGAGGCCATTCGGCCCTTCAAGCCTGCTCCGCCATTCATTTTGATCATGGCTGATCATCAAATTCAATATCCTGATCCCCTCTGCCTCCCACATCCCTCGATCCCTTTAGCCCCAAGAGCTATATCTAATTTCTTCTTGAAATCACACAAAGTTTTGGCCTCAACTTCTTTCTGTGGAGTGACTGCCACACATTCACCACCCTCTGGGTGAAGAAATTTCTCCTCACCTCAGTTCAAAAAGATTTACCCCTTATCCTCGAACTGGAGTCTGATGATGCAGCTGTATAGAACGCTGGTTAGGCCACATTTGGAGTACTGCGTCCAATTCTGGTCGCCGCACTACCAGAAGGACGTGGAGGCGTTAGAGAGAGTGCAGAGAAGGTTTACCAGGATGTTGCCTGGTATGGAGGGTCTTAGCTATGAGGAGAGATTGGGTAAACTGGGGTTGTTCTCCCTGGAAAGACGGAGAATGAGGGGAGATCTAATAGAGGTGTACAAGATTATGAAGGGTATAGATAGGGTGAACAGTGGGAAGCTTTTTCCCAGGTCGGAGGTGACGATCACGAGGGGTCACGGGCTCAAGGTGAGACGGGCGAAGTATAACTCAGATATCAGAGGGACGTTTTTTACACAGATGGTGGTGGGGGCCTGGAATGCGCTGCCAAGTAGGATGGTGGAGGCAGGCACGCTGACATCGTTTAAGACTTACCTAAATAATCACATGAGCAGCCTGGGAATGGAGGGATACAAACGATTGGTCTAGTTGGACCAAGGAGCGGCACAGGCTTGGAGGGCTGAAGGGCCTGTTTCCTGTGCTGTACTGTTCTTTGTTCTTTGTTATGACCCCTAGTCCTGGACTCCCCCCACCTTCGAGAACATTCTTTCTGAATCTATCCTGTCTAACGCTGTTAGAATTTTATAAGTTTCTATGAGATCCCCTCTCACTCTTCTAAACTCCAGTGAATATAATCCTAACTGACTTAGTGTCTCCTCATATGACAGACCTGCCATCCCAGGAATCAGCCTGGTAAACCTTCGCTGTACTCCCTCTATAGCAAGGACATCCGTCCTCAGATAAGGACACCAAAACTGCACACAATACTCCAGGTGTGGCCTCACCAACACCCTATACAATTGCAGCAAAACATCCCTATCTCTATACTCAAATCCTCTCGCTATGAAAGCCAACATACCATTTCCCTTCTTTACTGCCTGCTGTACCTGCGCGCTTACTTTCAGTGACTGATGCACGAGGATTCCAAGGTCTCGCTGAGTATCCACCTCTCTCAATTTACACCCATTCAAGTAATAATCTGCTTCCCTATTATTACTACCAAAGCGGATAACCTCACATTTACCCACATTATACTGCATCTGCCATGCAGATACCCACACACTCAACCTGTCCAAATCACGCTGAAGCATCTCTGCATCCGCCTCACAGCTCACCCTCCCACCCAACTTTGTATCATCTGCAAATTTGGAGATAATGCTTTTAATTCCCTCTTCCAAATCGTTAATACATAATGTGAACAGTTGGGGTCTGAGCACAGATCCCTGCAGAACCCTATTAGTCACTGACTGCCAATCAGAAAAAGACCCATTTATGCCAACTCTTTGCTTCCTATCTGCTCACCAGTTTTTTGTCCATCTCAAAGCATTACCTGCAATCCCATGTGCTTTAACTTTACATAGTAGTCTGTAACGTAAGACCTTGTCGAAAGCCTTCTGAAAGACTAAATAAACCACATCCACTACTTCTTCTCGGTCAACCCTACTAGTTACATCCTCAAAAAAATCCAATAGATTCATCAAGCATGATTTCCCATCTGAAAATCCATGTTGACTTTGTCTGATTATACTACTGCCTTCCCCCAGATTATACCTACGGTGGCACAGTGGTGAGCACTGCTCCCTCACAGCGCCACGGACCCGGGTTCAATTCCCGGCTTGGGTCACTGTCTGTGCGGAGTCTGTACATTCTCCTCGTGTCTGTGTGGGTTTCCTCCGGGTGCTCCCACAGTCTGAAAGACGTGCTGGTTAGGTGCATTGACCGTGCTAAATTCTCCCTCAGTGTACCCGAACAGGCGCTGGAGTGTGGCGACTAGGGGATTTTCACAGTAACTTCGTTGTAGTGTTAATGTGAGCCTACTTGTGACACTAATAAATAAACTTTAAAAAGAAACTGCCTTGCAAATGCTGAGTTATGAAATGCTTGATAATGAACTCTAGCAACTTCCCCAGTACCGACATTAGACTCACTGGTCTATTGTTCCCTGTTTTCTCTCTACCTCCCTTTTTTGAATAGTGGGCTTACATTAGCTACCCTCCAATCTGTAGGAACCAGTCCAGAGTCCTACTATTTCCGGGGCCACTTCCTTAAGTACTCTGGGATGAAGATTATCAGGACCTAGAGATTTATCCACCTTCAATCCCATCAATTTCCCAAAACCGTTTCTCTACGAATGCTGATTTCCTTCAGCTCCTCACTAAAACATGTATCTCTCAGCACTTCTGGTACATTATTCATGTCTTCCTTTGTGAAGACTGAAGCAAAGAACAAATTTAATTCCTCGGCCATTTCTTTATTCCCCGTTATGAATTCTCCTGTTTCTGACTGTAAAGGACCTACATTCATTTTTGTCAATCTTTTTCTCTTTACATACCTATAGAAACTTTTACAGTCAGTTTTTATGTTCCCCGCTAGCTTACTTTCATTCTCTATTTTCCTCTCTTAATCAATCCCTTCACTCTCCTTTGCTGAAATTTTTAATCTGCTCCCAATCCTCAGGCCTATTGCTTTATTTTACCAATTTGTATGCTTCTTCCTTGAATCTGATACTATCTCTAATTTCCTTTGTAAGCTATGGTTTGACCACAACTCCCTTACCACTCTTGTGCCAAACAAGAATAGACACCTTCTGGAGTTCACTTATTCGTTCTTTAAATGCCTGCCATTGCCTGTCCACTGTCTTTCCTTTCAGTAATGTTTCCCAGTCCATCATGGCCAATTCATGCCTCATACCATCAGTTCCCTTTATTGAGATTCAGGACCTTGGTCTCAGAATCAACTACATCACTATCCAACTTGACAAAGAATTCTACCATATTTATGGTCACTCATCCCCAAGGGTTCTCTCACAACTAGATTGCCAACTAATCCTTTCTCATTGCACAACACCCAGTCCAAGATGGCTTGCTCCCTTGTTGGTTCCTCAATGTATTGCTCTAGAAAACCATCCCATATGCACTCCAGAAATTCCTCCTCTATTGTACTGTGACTAATTTGACTCTCCCGATCTATATGCAGATTAAAGCCGCCCATAATCACAGAGGTTTCTTTAACACATGCATCTCTGATTTCCTGTCTAATGCTTTTCCCAACATTACCACTACAGTTAGGAGGTCCATATAACACCCCACCAATGCTTTTTGCCCCTTGTTGTTTTTTAACTCAGATTCCACCTCACCCATGCTAATATCTTTCCTCGATATCATATCAATATCATCTTTAATCAACAATGCAACTCCACCACCTTTTCCTTTCTGTCTGTCCTTCCTAAACACTGAATAGCCCTCCATGTTTAGTTTCCATCCTTGCTCACCTTGGAGCCATGTCTCTGCAATGCCAACTATATCATACCCCTTTACATCTATCTGTGCAACTAATTTTGTTTCGAATGCTCCGAGCATTCAGGCCCAAAACCTTAAGATGAGCACTTTTAACATTTCTTTTCCCATTCCTACTATTTTTCACTCGGTCTTTATGGGATTCTGGTCCTTGTCCAATGTTATGGACAGCATACTCCCATCTCCATAACATTGCCAATATCTGTGGCTGCCTCAGCACATCTGCTGCTGACACTCTCATCCAGGAATTTCTTTATCTCCAGAATCAATTCCGAATACTTTCCTGGCCAACATCTCACCTTCCACCCTCCTTAAACTTGAACTCATCCAAAACTCTGTTGACCATATGTGAACTTGCCTTCAGATGGCTGGGCCCTGAGCAACTGCAGTTTGCTTTCTAAACCTCCCTGCCTATTTACCTCACTGTACGCCTGCTTCTTAAATGCTACCTTTCAGCTTTCTAAGAAGTCTCAAAACACCAGGTTAAAGCCCAATAGGTTTATTTGATATCACGAGCCTTCAAAGCACTGCTCCTTCATCAGGTGACTCAGTTGACGAAGGAGCAGCGCTCCGAAAGCTCGTGATACTGAATAAACCTGTTGGACTTTAACCTGGTGTTTTGAGACTTCTTACTGTGCCCACCCCAGTCCAACGCCGACATCTCCATATCATGTCAGCTATCTAGAGGAGGCAGTAATGTTCCCTTCCGTCACATCTGTTCCGGTGAGGCCACTTTCCAAAATGGCGCCGCTGATATGTCTTCCTGCAATCATAAAATCATTCGGTCCATCGGTCTGCATCGACCCTCTGACAGAGCACCACGCAGGCTCACTCTTTGCCTTATCTCTGTACCTTGCACATTTATCCTGCTAATCCCTCTAACCTACACATCTTGGGACTCTAGGGGGCAATTAACAATCACCTAACCCGCACATCTTTGGGCTGTGAGAGGGCTGGGAGCACCCAGAGGAAACCCATGCAGACACGGGGAGAACGTGCAAACTCCAGACAGTCACTGGAGACTGGAACAGGACCCGAGTCCCTCTCGCTGTGGGTCAGCAGTGCTAACCACCATGTCACCGTGATGTCCTTGTTCCTTAATCGTGGTTTCCCACCCACCGTTGTTGACAGGGCTCTCAACCGGGTCTGACCCATTCCCCACTGCCTCACCCTATCCCCTCCCTCCCAAAACCAGGACAGGATCCCGCTTGTTATCACCTTTCACCCCACCAGCCTCTCCATTCAAAGGATCATTCTCCACCATCTCCGCCAACTCCAGCACGATGCCACCACTCAACACATCTCCCCTTCACTCCCCATGTCAGCATTTCACAGGGGCCGCTCTCTCCGGGACACCCTGGTCCACTCCTCCATCTCACCCCCTGCCCACGGCACCTTCCCATGCAATCACAGAAGGTGCAACACCTGCCCCATTACGTCCTATCTGCTCACCGTCCCAGGTCCTAACACTCCTCAGGTGGAGCAGCGCTTCGCATGCACCTACTCTACATCGGAGAGACCAAACGCAGACTGGGTGACCGCTTCGGTCCGTCCGCAAGCGGGACCCAGGCCTTCCTGTCGCTTGCCACTTCAACACCCCACCCTGCTCTCCTGCCCACATGTCCATCCTTGGCCTTTTGCAATGTTCTAGCGAACCCCATGCTAAATTCTCCCTCGGTGTACCCAAATCAGAGGAACAGCATCTCATCTTCCGAAGGCGCCGGAATGTGGCGACTGGGGGATTTTCACAGTAACTTCATTGCACTGTTAATGTAAGCCTACGTGTGACACTAATAAATAAACTTTAAACTTATAGAACATAGAACAGTACAGCACAGAACAGGCCCTTCGGCCCACGATGTTGTGCCGAGCTTTATCTGAAACCAAGATCAAGCTATCCCACTCCCTATCATCCTGGTGTGCTCCATGTGCCTATCCAATAACCGCTTAAATGTTCCTAAAGTGTCTGACTCCAGGCAGTCCATTCCACACCCCAACCACTCTCTGCGTAAAGAACCTACCTCTGATATCCTTCCTGTATCTCCCACCATGAAACCTATAGTTATGCCCCCTTGTGATAGCTCCATCCACTCTTACCTGGTCTGGCCTACATGTGACTCCAGAGTCACAGCAATGTGGTTGATTCTCAACTGCCCACTGAAATGGAGGGCAGTTCGGGACAGGTAATGAATGCTGGGCCCAGCCAGCGATGCCCACGTCCCGTCAAATGAATTTAACAGGTACGGCCTGCAGGCCTAATGGCGGGACATGCTTTTCTTTTCTCTGATTTGCGCTCAAGTCAAGCACCTTGGGACATGTCACTGTGCTGGTGATGAGTGCGAGTTGTTGTTGCCTTTGTAGGGAACTTTCGAGATGGCTCAGAGATTCCAGTCTTTCGCGAAGTGAGGGGACTTGTTCTGAAGAGCAGGGAGCCTATCGTTGTGAGTGAGAACAGTCTCTGCCTTCACAGCTCAGATCAATAGGTTCACCACAGACCACATACATACCATCCAAATGTTTCACAGTGGGCATGCCACATCCAAACGGAGCCAGTGAGGCAGCGACTGTCTCCGAGTCAAGACAAACTCTGGGACCAGTCAGCTCACGCAGCCTCGTGTCGATCTATTTCCAGCCTTGTCCACCGCACTTTGTGGAAGACATATTTTCTCAATTAAAACTAGTTAGAGCAAAGTTCATAAAAATATCCTCATGCAGAAAGAACATCAATGCAGAGGGCTTTGGAAAATGCCCAAAAAGCAATAATGACGTGATGAGAAGCCTGAACCATACACACAGATCTCCTGAGCAATATCAGCAGTGGTGTCTCAATGTGCCAGGAATAAAGCCTTAACCTCTCGTTTCTATAATTAATCCAAACAATAGACCGGGGCACCAGTTCACTCAGCTTCCATAGAAACATAGAAACGTAGAAGATAGGAGCAGGAGGAGGCCATTCGGCCCTTCGAGCCTGCTCCGCCATTCATCACGATCATGGCTGATCATCCAACTCAATGGCCCAATGGCTTTCTCCCCATAACCGTTGATCCCATTCGCCTCTATATCCAACCGCCTCTTGAATACGTTCAATGTTTTATGATTCATCTTGAATCAATGGGGGGAACTTTCCCCTCCCGCCCACCGTGGGGATCATAGCAGGTGAGGGGCAGACCATGGAAAGGTCCGTTGACCTGGGATGGGATTTTCTGGTTTCAGGGCAAGCGCGACCGGGAAATTTTGCCCTGTGTATCCAGTTTGTTATCCAACAGTAACAACTTACATTTATATAGCACCTTTGTTAAAGTCTCTATTACTGGACTATTAATGCACTCACACCGCAGTTGGGGAACTCAGGTATTCATTGCAGGTCTTACTCGCTCCACACTCCCAACTACAACTGCCTTCCCAGGGTGGTCCTGGGCAGATCGTCCCACACCCCGGGTCACCTGACCCGTTCCCTTAAAGGGGCTTTGCCCCCAACATACGTAATAATGGGGTGGCACGGTGGCACAGTGGTTAGCACTGCTGTCTCACAGCACCAGGGACCCAGGTTCGATTCCCAGCTTGGGTCACTGTCTGTGGAGTCTGCACGTTCACACCGTGTCTGCGTGGGTTTCCTCCGGGTGCTCCGGTTTCCTCCTACAGTCCGAAAGATGTGTTGGTTAGGTGCATTGACCGCGCTAAATTCTCTCTCAGTGTACCCAAACAGGCACCGGAATGTGGCGACTAGGGGATTTTCAGAGTAACTTCATTGCAGTGTGAATGTAAGCCTACTTGTGACACTAATAATTTTTTAAAAAAGAATAATAAAAATGAACCATTAACATAGTTAACTCCCAATGCCATATGCAAGTGAGTACAGAAATAGGAGGACAGAGGAGATGAATGAATGGCTGGAAAGATGGTGCAGGAGGGAGGACTTTAAATTCCTGGAACACTGGGACTGGCTCTGAGGGAAATAAACCTGTATAAGCTGGACAAGTGACACCTAAGAAGTCTCACAACACCAGGTTAAAGTCCAACAGGTTTATTTGGTAGCAAAAGCCACTAGCTTTCGGAGCGCTGCTCCGAAAGCTAGTGGCTTTTGCTACCAAATAAACCTGTTGGATTTTAGCCTGGTGTTGTGAGACTTCTTACTGTGTTTACCCCAGTCCAACGCCGGCATCTCCACATCAGGTTACACATAAACAGAGCTGGGATGGAATGTTCATAGAAAGAATCATAGAAACCCTACAGTACAGAAAGAGGCCATTCGGCCCATCGAGTCTGCACCGACCACAATCCCACCCAGGCCCCACCCCCATATCCCTACATATTTTACCCACTAATCCCTCTAACCTACGCATCTCAGGACACTAAGGGGCAATTTTTAGCATGGCCAATCAACCTAACCCGCACATCTTTGGACTTTAAAACATCTTTGGAATGTGGGCATTTAGAGCTAAAGGAATAGAATATAAAGGTAAGGAAGTATTGTTGCAACGATACAAGGCATTGGTGAGGCCGCACCTGGAGTATTGTGCACAGTTTGATCCCCGTATTTGATGAAAGGCGTAGTGGCATTGGAGGCAGTTGAGAGGAGGTTCACTAGATTGATTCCAGAGATGAGGGGTTTGTCATATGAAGAGAGATTGAACAGTTTCGGCCGACACTCTCTGGAATTTAGAATAATGAGGGGAGGTCAAATTGAGGTATACAAGATGATAAAAGGTATGGATAAAGTAGATGTGGATCGGATGCTTCCTCTTGTGGGGCATACTAGGACGAGAGGTCATAGTCTTAGGATAAGGGGCAGCAAATTTAAAACAGAGTTGAGGAGAAACTACTTCCCCCAAAGGGTTGTGAATCTGTGGAATTCGCTACCCCAAAGTGCGGTGGATGCTGGGACAATGAGTAAATTTGAGGAGGAGTTAGACAGATTTTTAATTGGTAACGGGTTGAAGGGTTATGGGGAGAAGGCAGGAAAATGGGGATGAGGAACATATCAGCCATGATCGAATGGCGGAGCGAACTTGATGGGCCGAATGGCCTAATTCTGCTCCTATATCTGATGAACTTATGGGACGGTGTTTCCTGCTTTTGCTAGTGCTTTCTGGAGGGTTTGAAACTAACTCACCATGGGTGTGGAAAACCGAGAGGAAATATTAGGGAGGAATACCGGGATGCACAAAATACTGGGCGAGACAGAAAGCACTAGTGAAGAGAACAATAAATTAATAGGTGGAGGCGGAGAGAGGGAGAAAGTAATGGCGATTAAATCAGGGTTACTGTGCATGTATGGAATGGGTGGCACGGTGGCACAGTGGTTAGCACTGCTGCCTCACAGCGCCAGGGACCTGGGTTCGATTCCAGCCTCCGGTCACTGTCTGTGTGGAGTTTGCACATTCTCCCCGTGTCTGCGTGGGTTTCCTCCGGATGTTCCGGTTTCCTCCCAAAGTCCAAAGATGTGCAGGTTAGGTGGATTGGCCAAACTCAATTGCCCCTTAGTGTCAGGGGGATTAGCTAGAGTAAATGCATGAGGTTAAGGGGGTTGGGTCTGGGTGGGATTGTTGTCGGTGCAGACTCGAGGGGCCGAATGGCCTCCTTCTGTTCTGTAAGATTCTACATTCTATGATTCTATGAATGCACAAAGTAGAGTAAATAAGATTGGGGAGTTACAGGTTTGGATTGTCATGTGGAAATATGATGTTGTGGTGATAACAGAGATCTTGCTCAAGGAAGGGGAGAACTGGGCGTTAAATATTCCTGGGTACAAGGTGTTCAGGAAAAGGGGGAGGGGTGGTAGTATTGCTTAGGGAGAGCATTGCAGTGCTGGAGAAGGAGGATGTCCCAGAGGGTTCAAGGACAGAATCAATTTGGATAGAATGAAGGAACAAAAAGGGTGCACTTATTGCTTGGTGTAGTCTGTAGACCACCAACTAGTGAGAAGGATGGAGAGAAACAAATCTGTGGGGAAATTAGAGTGATACAAACATTATAGAGTAGTTTTAATGAGGGACTTTAATTACCTGGATGCAGACTGGGACAGTGGTCGTGTAAAGGGCAGAGAGGGGCAAAGGTTCCTCAATGTGTTCAGGAGAATTTTCTACAGCAGTATGTCCAATCCAACAAGAAATTATGTACTGTTGGACCTGGTTCTTGAACTTTTGATTTGATTTATTATTGTCACATGTATTAGTATACAGTGAAAAGTATTGTTTCTTGCGCGCTACACAGCCAAAGCATACCATTCATAGAGAAGGAAATGAGAGAGTGCAGAATGTAGTGTTACAGTCATAGCTAGGGTGTAGAGAAAGATCAACTTAGTGCAAGGTAAGTCCATTCAAAAGTCTGACAGCAGCAGGGAAGAAGCTGTTCTTGAGTCAGTTGGTACGTGACCTCAGACTTTTGTATCTTTTTCCCCAATGGGAGAAGATGGAAGAGAGAATGTCCGGGGTGTGTGGGGTCCTTAATTATGCTGGCTGCTTTGCCAAGAGAGCGGGAAGTGTAGACAGAGTCAATGGGTGGGAGGCTGGGTGTCAGGTAGAAAATACAAGCTGTAAACAGGAATGCGGAAGGTTCAGAGGGGAGGTGAAAAGCACATTGGAGAAGCTCAGAGGGATTATGGGGAGAGACCGGCAGCCAGCAAAAAGGGGAATCTCAGTTTTCTGCAGGTATATAAATCGTAAAAGGGTGGTAACGGGAGGATTAGGGCTGATAAGGGACCAAAAAGGGAATTTACACCCGGTGCCTGGGGGCATGGCTGAGGTATTAAATGAATACTTTGCATCCATCTTTACTAAGGAGGCAGATGCTACCCAGGACATGGTGACAGGCAAGGAAACCCTGTTCTTAGAAGGGTTCAAAATTGATAAGGAGTAACTGTTGAATAGACTGTCGGTGCTGATATTTGACAAGACACTGGGACCAGATGAGATGCATATTGAAGGAAGTAAGAATACAAACTGCCGGGGTGCTGTCCATAATCTCCCAGTCTTCTGTAGACTCGGGGGAAGTGCCAGAGTACTGGAAAATTGCAAATGTTACCCTCTTGTTCAAAACAGGTTGTAACAATAGCCCCAGCAATTACAAGCCAATCAGTTTAACATCAGTGGTGGGCAAGCTTCTAGAAACAATCATTCAGGATAGAATTAGTAGTCACATGGAAAAATGTGGATTGATTAGGGAGTGCCAGCATGGAATTTTAAAAGAGAAATCATGATTAACTAACTTGCTGGAGTTTTTTGATGAGGTAACAGAAAGGGTCGATGAGGGTAACGCTGCTGATGTGATGTACATGGACTTTCAGAAAGTATTCGATCTGGTGCCACACAACAGGCTTGTGAGCAAAGACACTACTCATTGGAATAGAAGGGACGCAACGACATGGATACAAAATTAGCTGGAACAAAGAGTAATGGTCAATAGATGTGGAGGGCGGTTTGTAGTGATGTTTCCTCGGGGCCAGTATTTGGACCATCGCTTTTCCTGATATATATTGCAGGGAACAATTTCAAAGTTTGCCAATGATACGAAACTTGGAAGCATTGAAAGCTGTGAATGGGTCAGTATCAAACTTCAAAAGGACATGAACAAGTTGGTGGAGTGGGCAGATAGGTGACAGATGAAGTTCAACGTGGAGAGGTGTGAGGTGATGCACTTAGGTAGGAAGAACATGGAAGACAATATAAAATATGGGGTAAAATTCTTAAGTGGGTGCAGGAGCAGAGGGACCTGGGTGTCTAAGTGCATAGATCATTGAAGGTGGCAGGACAGGTGGAGTGAGCAGTTAATAAAGCTTAGTATTCTGGGCTTTATTAATAGAGGCACAGAGTACAAGAGCAAGGAGGGAATGCTGAACTTAAACAAGACACTAGTTGGACCTCAGCTGGAATATTGCATACAGTTCTGGGTGTCACACTATAGGAGGGATGTGGACTCATTGGAGAGACTGCAGGAGAGGCTTACAAGAATGACTCCAGGGATATGAAACTTCAGTTATGAGGACAGATTGGAGAGGTTGGGACTGTTCTCTTTGGAGAGGAGAAGGCTGAGAGGAGATTTGATAGAGATGTTCAAAATCATGAGGGGGCTGGACAGAGTAGATGGGGAGAAACTGTTCCTGCTCGTAAAAGGATCGAGAACGAGGGGGCACAGATTTAAAGTGATTTGCAAAACAAGCAAATGTGATGTGAGAAAACCAAAAGAGAAAATGCTGGAAAATCTCAGCGGGTCCGGCAGCATCTGTAAGGAGAGAAAGGAGCTGACGTTTCGAGTCCAGATGACCCTTTGCCAAAGCTAAAAGGCAGAGAAAGTGGGAGATATTTATACTGCAGGGGGGAGGGAATGAAAGATGAGTCATAGCCACAAAAACAAGGGGAAAGGCTGCTAATGGCAGCCCATAGAGAGAATAGAAGGTGTGAATGGCCAAACGGCAGAGAAGCTGAAATATCAGAGGGCAAACTGTGACAGATGAAGATGTGGGGGGGAGGGGGAGAGGGGGGAGTGAGGTAAAATAGAGAAAAATGGAGAAAGGGGAAGAAAAGGGAGGATAAAGTAGGGGGAAAGAGTGGGGGGGGAAGAAAAATAAAGAGAAACAATAAAGAAATAAAAGGTGGAGAACAGTTAAAAATTAAATAAAATGAAAACAAAGGGCTCGAGGTGGGGTAGAGCGAATCATCTGAAGTTGTTGAATTCGATGTTGAGGCCGGAAGGCTGTAAAGTGCCCAGCCGGAAGATGAGATGCTGCTCCTCCAGTTTGCGTTGAGCTTCACTGGAACATTGCAGCAGGCCAAGGACAGACATGTGGGCACAGGAGCAGGATCGTGTGTTAAAATGGTGAGCAACCGGAAGGTCATTATATAAATGATCTGGAAGAAGGTGTAACTGGGGTGATCAGTAAGTTTGCGGACGACACAAAATTGGCAGGACTTGCAGATAGTGAGGAGCATTGTCAGAAGCTACAGAAGGATATAGATAGGCTGGAAATTTGGGCAAAGAAATGGCAGATGGAGTTCAATCCTGATAAATGCGAAGTGATGCATTTTGGTAGAAATAATGTAGGGAGGAGCTATACGGTAAATGGCAGAACCATAAAGGGTGTAGATACGCAGAGGGACCTGGGTGTGCAAGTCCACAGATCCTTGAAAGTGGCGTCACAGGTGGAGAAGGTGGTGAAGAAGGCATATGGCATGCTTGCCTTTATAGGACGGGGCATAGAGTATAGAAGTTGGGGTCTGATGTTGCAGATGTATAGAACGTTGGTTCGGCCGCATCTGGAATACTGTGTCCAGTTCTGGTCGCCACACTACCAGAAGGACATGGAGGCTTTGGAGAGAGTACAGAGGAGGTTTACCAGGATGTTACCTGGTATGGAGGGGCTTAGTTATGAGGAGAGCTTGGGTAAACTGGGGTTGTTCTCCCTGGAAAGACGGAGGATGAGGGGAGACTTAATAGAGGTGTATAAAATTATGAAAGGCATAGATAGGGTGAACGGTGGGAAGCTTTTCCCCAGGTCGGTGGTGACGTTCACGAGGGGTCATAGGTTCAAGGTGAAGGGGGGGAGGTTTCACACAGATATCAGACGGACATATTTTACACAGAGGGTGGTGGGGGCCTGGAATGCGCTGCCAGGCAAGGTGGTGGAGGCGGAAACACTGGGAACATTTAAGACTTATCTAGACAGCCATATGAACGGAGTGGGAATGGAGGGATACGAAAGAATGGTCCAGTTTGGACCAGGGAGCGGCGCGGGCTTGGAGGGCCGAAGGGCCTGTTCCTGTGCTGTATTGTTCTTTGTTCTCTTTGTTCTTCTTTGTCAGGGTCTTGATTGCGCACAGACTGAAGGTGCTCAGCAAAGCGATCACCCAGTCTACGCTTGGTCTCTCTGATATAGAGGAGACCACATTGGGAGCAGTGAATGCAATAGACCAAATTGAAAGAGGTGCAAGTGGAACACTGCTTAACCTGGAATTAGTGTTTTGGACCTTGGATGGTAAACATGGAAGCGGTAAAGGGACAGGTGTTACACCTTCTGCCATTGCATAGGAAGGTGCCATGGGTGATGGGAGAGGTGTTGGGTACAGTGGAGGAGTGGACTAGGTTATCACGGAGGGAACAGTCTCTGCGGAATGCTGACAGAGGGAGTGAAGGGAAGATGTGTTTGGTGGTGGCATCACGCTGGAGTTGGCGAAAATGGCGGATGATTGTGCTTTGCATGCGGAGGCTGGTGGGGTGAAATGTGAGAACAAAGGGGACTCTATCCTTGTTCTGGGAGGGAGGGGAGAGGGTGAGGATCGTGGCGTGAGAGATGGACTGCACACTGTTGAGGGCCCTGTCAACAACTGTAGATGGGAATCCACGGTTGAGGAAGAAGGAGCACATATTAGAAACACCACTTTGGAAAGTGGCATCATCAGAACAAATGCAACAGAGGCGAAGGAGCTGAGAGAAAGGGGTGGAGTCCTTACAGGATGTAGGGTGTGAAGAGCAGTAGTCCAGATGGCTGTGGGAGTCAGTGGGCTTATAATGCATATTGGTAGATAGTCTATTGCCGTGATGTGGGAAAATCTTCTCCACACAGCGAGTCATTGGGGTCTGGAAGATTCCACCTAGCAGTCTGGTGGAGGCAGGTTCAATCAGGGCATTCAAGAGGATATCAATGATTATTTGAATAGAAACAAATAGCGCAGGGGAAAGGCAGGGGAATGGCACCAACCATGATGCTTGTTTGGAGAGCTGGTGTTGAATGGCATCATCCTGTGCTGTAACAACTGTGTGACAGTGAAAACCAGGACCATCATCAAACAACATTTGGGGCTTTGAGACACATAAAGAGATAATAGATCAGATGACTAAAGGAAAGAGTGGTAGAGAGGCGGAGAGATTTATAGGGACAGATTGCCAGAGATTAGAAGACAAGGTCTCTAACAGCAGAATGATTAAAATAGAGAATGTGCAAGAGACCGGAGAAAAAGGATTACAGATAGCTTCAAGAATTCTAAAGCTGCTGAGGGTTATCCAGAGCTAGGGAGGAGGGCACAGAGTCCATGGAGGGATTGGAAAGCAAGGAGGAACATTTTGAAGTTGAATCTTTGCATGACTGGGAGCCAGTGTAGATCAGGGAGTACAGGAGGTAAGGGAGAGCAGGAGGTGAGGGAGTACAGGAGGTGAGGGAGTACAGGAGGTGAGGGAGTACAGGAGGTGAGGGAGAGCAGGAGAACCTGCTGCGAGTTAGACAACACATTTGTTGTTGTTCACATTTGTGAACTCGGGTTTATCAGGCGGGGTTCTGGCAGGGAGAGCATTGGAATAGAAAGCTCTGGAAATAGAGACAGAGCCACGGGTTTCAGCAGAAAATGAACGGAGATAGGGTTGGTAACAAGTAAAAGGGGAATTGTTATTCATCAAACACACAATGCCTGTAAAGGAAGGAGAGAAAGAAGGAAAGAAAGAAAGAAGGAAGGAAAGAGAGAGAGAAAGAGAGAAAGAAAGAAAGAGGGAAAGAAGGGAAGAAAGAAAGAGGGAAAGAAAGAGAGAAAGAGAGAAAGAAAGAGAGAAAGAGAGAGAGAAAGAGAGAGAGAAAGAGAGAGAGAAAGAAAGAAAGAAAGATAGAAAGAGAGAGAGAAAGAAAGAGTATAGCCGCCCATAATCACAGATGTTGTTGGAACACATGCATCTCTGAGTTCCTGTCTAATGCTATTCCCAACATTACCGCTACAGTTTGGTGTCTTTATACCACCCCCACCAATGTTTTTTGCCCCTTTCTTAACTCGACCCATACAGATTCCACATCATCGATACTAACATCTTTCCTCAATATAGTTTCAATATCATCTTTAATCAACAAAGCAACTCCACCACCAAAAGGAAAGAGAGAGAAATAGAAAGACAGAAGGAGGGAAAGAAAGAGAGAAAGTAAGGAGAGAAATAAAGAGATAAATAAATGTTGACTCATAGACAGCAAGCAGGGCCAGTAGAATGCTAATCTCTCTTGAGAGACCAGGGTGTGGAGAGAAACAGAGCGATGATTGGGAAGAGCTTGTTCCACTTGGACCATCTGGAATTCTGCTCTTTCCAACCCAAAATAATCAGCACCAAAAAATGTGAGGAAAAAATAGTCCACAGCGGCATCTGTCACATCAGAGGAATGGTGATGCTGGAACTAACTGCTCCAACCACTCCGTCTTGAGGAGTAGGAAAGCAGATGGAAGGTAGTAGGGCATCATGCATGTTAGCGTGAGGGTAGCAGACATATCCAGGGCATGGTGCCGGCAGACTGGTGCTCTGTGATGATTATTAAAAACCAGGATTCGGAATCTCCTGGAGGCATGTGGAATGCGGAATGAAGCCACAGTCTGGTTGTGGTTGGGTGTAAAGAGTATGGTTGGCAGTAAACTTTTAAAGAGAGCTTGGGAGCATGTTGGTAACCGCAGCATGGGTGAAGGCTGAACTAACAGGGGACCAATGAATTTTTTGTCACTTGTTAGAAAACCTCAACCCCTGGAGCTCACTGCTCCAAACATTCTCCCAATATGCCAACAAGTTAAAAGGGAAAAAAAGAAATGAAAATGTTATGTTTAAATAGTGCCCTTCGCAACCTCTGGACATCTCAGTGACATCATTCAGATAGGCACAGTAAGAGGTCTCATAACACCAGGTTAAAATCCAACAGGTTTATTTGGAATCACGAGCTTTCGGAGCGCTGCTCCCACTCACCTGATGAAGGAAGGAGCAACGCTCCGAAAGCTCGTGATACCAAATAAACATGTTGCACTTTAACCTGGTGTTGTGAGACTTCTTACTGTGCCCTCCCCAGTCCAACACCGGCAACTCCACATCATCATTCAGATGAGGATGTCTGTCCTCAGGTGAAGATGAAAGATCTCATGGTCACTATTTGAAGAAGAGCAGGGTATTCCCCCCCCCCCCCCAACCATTGTTTGGGTCAAAGTTCATTTCTCAACCAACATCTCTGAAAACAGATTATGTGTTGATTTTCTTCCTTGCTGTTTATGGGATCTTGCTGTGCACAGATTGGCGGCACATTTCCTACATTACAACAATGCAAAAGCATTTCATTGGCACAGTTCAGGAGTGTGGTGGAATTCTCTCCACTTCCCTGGGTAAGTGCAACGCCAGCAACACTCAGGAAGCTTCAGGACAAAGCGACCCGCTTGATTGCCCTCCCATCCACCACCAATACACATCACATGGTGCAGTCTGGCAACCCACCAAGCCTCCTTCAACAGCACCTTTCAAACCCATGACCTCTACCTCACCCAGTGGAACAAGGGCACAAATCCTTGGGGGGCACGGTGCCACAGCGGTTAGCACAGCTTTCTCACAGCGCCAGGGACCCGGGTTCAAATCCGGCCTCAGGTGACTGTGTGGAGCCTGCACATTCTCCCCATGTCTGCGTGGGTTTCCTCCGGGTGCTCCAGTTTCCTCCCACACTCCCAAGATGTGCGGGTTAGGTTGATTGGCCATGCTAAATTGCCCCCCAGAGTCAGGGGGATGGGAAGGGTAAATATGTAGGGTTACGGGCAAAACCCATGGGCAGCACGGTGGTTAGTGCTGCCGCTTCACAGTGCCAGGGACCCGTGTTTGATTCCTGGCTTGGGTCACTGTCTGTGCGGAGTCTGCATATTCTCCCCGTGTCTGTGTGGGTTTCCTCCGGGTGCTCCGGTTTCCTCCCACAGTCCAAAAGATGTGCGGGTTAGGGTGCATTGGCCGTGCTAAATTCTCCCTCAGTGTATTCGAACAGGTGCCGGAGTGTGACGGCTCGGGGATTTTCACAGTAACTTCATTGCAGTGTTAATGTAAGCTTACTTGTGACGCTAATAAATAAACTTTACTTTTAATTATGAGGACAGGTTGGAGAGGTTGGGACTGTTTTCCTTGGAGAGGAGAAGGCTCAGAGGAGATTTGATGGAGATATTCAAAATCATGAGCGGGCTGGACAGAGCAGAGAGGGAGAAACTGTTCCCACGGGTGAAAGGGTGGAGAACGAGAGGGCACAGATTTAACATAATTGGCAAAAAGTGGAACAGATTCACGCAGCGAGTAGTTAAGATCCGCATGGCCTGAGATGGTGCTGAAGGCAGGTTCAATTGAAGCATTTAGAAGAGATTGAGCCTGTTATTTGGAAACGCAGAATGGCACTAAGTGAGTGGTTCAGTTAGAGAGCTGGTGCAGACATGATGGGCTGAATGGCCTCCTCCTGTGCTCTAACAGTACTGTAATTCTGCGATCCTGGGATATAAATGCGAAACATTTTTGCTTTGCCTCAATTCAACGTTCAAATAAACAAGCAAATTCTCAGGATTAGACAGACGCTTATGAAAATGGTTTCAGGGACATTTCCTGAGTGCAGAATCTGTTATTACCAATAATCTTTTTAAAAATATAGCCTTGTTTTGTTGATTGTACTCCTTTTGTTCTGACGCTCAGTCTGAAGGCTGCCAAAACCACCCAAGGATAGTGGAGTCTGGATTACACCAGCTATTACTGACATTGGCAGGCAATCACTCATGGGGGCAAACATCTGGCATGAGACTGAACACAACACTGTCAAACACAGTGCAAAGAAGAGGAACATCCCCTACTATTGAGGGCGAATCTGACAGAGACGACTATGAGGAATGGAATGATAGCTAACAGATCCTCCTGTCATTGTCAAGCAGTAAACTGTACTTTGGAACTTGAAACAAGGGCAGCACACATGTATTCAATGAACAAAGAAAAAAGAGCAGTACAGCACAGGAACAGGCCCTTCGGCCCTCCAAGCCTGCGCCGATCATAATGCCTGCCTAAACTAAAACCGTACGCACTTACGGAGTCCGTATCCTTCCATTCACATCCTATTCATGTATTCGCCTAGATGCCTCTTAAATTCCACTATCGTACCTGCTCCCACCCCCTCCCCGGGCAGCGCATTCCAGACATTCACCACCCTCTGTGTAAAAAACTTGCCTCGCACATCTCCTCTAAACTTTTCCCCATTCACCTTAAACCTATGTCCCCTAGTGCTTGACATTTCTACCCTCGGAAAGAGCATCTGACTATTCACTCTGTCCATGCCACTCATAATCTTGTAAACCTCCATCAGGTCATCCCTCAACCTCCATCATTCCAGTGAGAACAAACCGAGTTTATCCAACCTCTCCTCATAGCTAATACCCTCCAGACCAGGCAACATCCTGGTGAACCTCTTCTGTACCCTCTCCAAAGCGTCCACATCCTTCTGGTAATGTGGCGACCAGAATTGTACACAATATTCTAAAATGAGGCCTAACTAAGGTTCTGTACAGCTGCAGCATGACCCACCAATTTTTATACTCAATGCCCCGACCGATGAAGGTAAGCATGCTGTACGCCTTCTTGACTCCCTTATCCACCTGTGTTGCCACTTTCAGTGATCGGTGGACATGTACGCCCAGATCTCTCTGCCTGTTAATACTTGAAGGGTTCTACCATTTACTGTATAATTCCTACCTGCATTGGACCTTCCAAAATGTATTATCCAATAGTTGTCCGGATTAAAAGCCATCCTCTTCACTATCCGCAACTCCACCAATTTTTGTGTCACGGTAAGTAAAATTTGCACCACACAAGTGCCAGGCAATGATTATCTCCAATAATAGAAAATATAACTTATCACCTTTCGACATTCAATGGCATTATCATCACTGAATCCCCCACTGTTAACATCCTGGGGGTTACCACTGACCAGAAACTGAACTAACTGGCCATATAAAAGCTTTTATGGTGCAAATTTTACTTACCGTGTTCAGGTCTTGCTGCATTTGGACATGGACCGCTTCAGTGTCTTTATCTATCTGTCCATCCCTCATCTGTCTGTCTGGCTATCTGTCTGTCTATCTATCTATCTATCTATCTATCTATCTATCTATCTATCTATCTATCTATCTATCTATCTATCTATCTCTGTCCATCTGTCTGTCTGTCTATCTGTCTGTCTATCTATCTCTCTATCTATCTATCTCTGTCTATCTGTCTGTCTGTCTATCTGTCAATCCATCTATCTATCTATCTATCTGCCCATCTGTCTGTCTGTCTGTCTGTCTACCTATCTCTCTATCTATCTATCTCTGTCTATCTGTCTGTCTATCTATCTGTCTATCCATCTATCTATCTATCTGTCTGTCTGTCTATCTATCTATCTCTGTCGATCTGTCTATCTGTCTATCTATCTAACTGTCTATCTATCTATCTCTGTCGATCTGTCTATCTGTCTATCTATCTATCTATCTATCTATCTGTCTGTCTGTCTGTCTGTCTGTCTGTCTGTCTATCTGTCTGTCTGTCTGTCTGTCTGTCTATCTATCTATCCATCTATCTATCTATCTATCTAACTATCTATCTATCTATCTATCTATCTATCTGTCTGCCTGCCCATCTGTCTGTCTGTCTGTCTGTCTATCTGTCTGTCTATCTGTCTGTCTATCTATCTATCTATCTATCTATCTATCTATCTATCTATCTATCTATCTATCTATCTATCTATCTATCTATCTATCTATCTGTCTGTCTGTCTGTCTGTCTGTCTGTCTGTCTGTCTGTCTGTCTGTCTGTCTGTCTATCTGTCTGTCTGTCTGTCTGTCTGTCTGTCTGTCTGTCTATCTATCTATCTATCTATCTGTCTGGCCATCTGTCTGTCCGTCTGTCTGTCCATCTGTCTGTCTGTCTGTCTATCTATCTATCTATCTATCTATCTATCTATCTATCTATCTATCTATCTATCTATCTATCTATCTATCTATCTATCTATCTATCTGTCTGTCTGTCTGTCTGTCTGTCTGTCTGTCTGTCTGTCTGTCTGTCTATCTATCTATCTATCTATCTATCTATCTATCTATCTATCTATCTATCTATCTATCTATCTCCATCTCTATGTATGCCTATGTCTGTCTACGCCTATCTATATCTATCTATCTATTGATGTTCCTCCTTCACTCTATCTGAGGTCTGCTTGCTCTGATTGCTGTGATTTGCTTGTGGTTGGTTAATTCCATTGAGGGGAGTGGGTACTGGGTGTAGTTTGGACTCTGAGAGCTGGTCAGGCTGTTGATGTTGGATCAGTCGGCTGTAACGCACCTCATTCACCCAACAAAGTGAATGTTCTGATTACTTGCTGGCCGGGGAAGTTAATTCTGGTGAGGTGGCCTTTTAATGAGTGTGCACGGGATGTTAATGATGCAAAGGAGCTTCTCAACATTGGCGGAGCAGGTTCAAAAGGCCAAATGGCCTACTCCTGCTTCTAGTTTCTATGTTTCTATATAACGCAGGAAATGCAGCAGCTAAGCTTTACACAGTAGGATCCCACAAGCTACAAGGGCAGCGGATACCTGGGAACACCACCACCTGCAAGTTCCCCTCCAAGTCACTCACCATCCTGATTTGGGAATATGTCGCCGTTCCTTCACTGTCACTGGGTCAAAATCCTGGAACTCCCACCCTAACAGCACTGGGGGTGTGCCTACACCACATGGACTGCAGCAGTTCAAGAACACAGCTCACCACCACCTTCTCGAGGGCAATTAAGGATGAGCAGTAAAAGCTGAAAGAGCCAGCGACGCCAATGTCCCGTGAATCTCACATATTTACCCCACCAATCCCCTTAACCTACACATTTTGGGACAATTTAGCACGGCCAATCAACCTAACCTGCACATCTTTGGACTGTGGGAGGAAATCGGAGCACCCGGAGGAAACCCATGCAGACACAGGGAGAATGTGCAAACTCCACACAGACAGTGACCCAAGCCGGGAATCGAACCCGGGCC
The DNA here is from genome assembly GCF_964213995.1 of Mustelus asterias. NCBI lineage: Eukaryota > Metazoa > Chordata > Chondrichthyes > Carcharhiniformes > Triakidae > Mustelus > Mustelus asterias. Next base: position 7,360,543 of record NC_135811.1, on the reverse strand, counting down.
CCTGGCGCTGTGAGGCAGCAGTGCTAACCACCGTGCCGCCTATGGAATGGTCTCATTCTGCGCTGTATGATTCTATGATAATTTCTTAGATGAGATGAGTTCTGCCTAGTGCCTTCATGGTTTGAACACAGTCCTTTGCGTAGCACCGTTTACCACATCAGTCCAATCTGAGTAAATTCCTGCTGGCTGTCTACACTTGGTTTTCTTTGTCCTATCCATGTGGTCCCATTCCCTCTAATTCAATTACTGTTTGGTAAAAGCCTCTCATGTGGTGTCTTTTTCAAAATCCCATATAAACCACATCCACGTACTTGATTTATCTCTCTCGCTCTTGTTTCTTCAAAGAATACTCTAAGGTTGGTTAAGCGTGACCTGTGTTTGGGAGTTCCAGATTGACACGCACGTATTAACCCATTCCCTCCTGAGATAATATTGGCTGGAGGAGCCAATGATAACCGTCCTTCACTAATGTTAACAGGACAGATACAGCCTCAAAATGGGTTCAGCGTCCTTAACACCATTCACACCCCATTCACACACACTCGCCCTGTTCACACACACTCACCCCGTTCAAACACTCGCACACACATTCACACACACCGAACCACATATGGTTACCCATATTACCCAATCACATGTTGTATTTTGATTGAGAGAACAATATTGGCTTCATAAAATCTCTATAGTGTAGATGGAGGCCATTCGGCCCATTGAGTCTGTGCTGATTCTCCTACAGATCATCTCACCCAGGCCCGCTCATCCACCCACTCAGGTCCCTGGCACTGTGAGGCAGCAGTGCTAACCACTGTGCCACCGTGTCACCCTTCGATTCTTCGTCAAATCGAGGATCTTTTATGTCCCCATCAAAGGGCAGATAGTTCAACATTTTAGCTGAAAAGACCGCACCTCCAACAGTGCAGCACTTCCTCAGCCCTGCACTGCAAGCATCAGCCTAGACTTTGTGTTCAAGTCTGTGCTGTGGGATTTGAACCCATGACCTGCGGATCCAGGGGTGAGAGTGGCAGCCACCCACCGAGAGCTGATACCTAAATGAGCCCACTCATAGGTCAGAAACAGCAAGTGGCAATGTGTCTGAAGAGTTGTAGACAGTCCAGGAACCGAAGCAGTTTCTCATAATCAATAACTTTTGATTTTTGATGGATTTTTGATGGACTGCACGGTGGCACAGTGGTTAGCACTGCTGCCTCACAGTGCCAGGGACCCGAGTTTGATTCCCGGCTTGGGCCACTGTCTGTGCGGAGTCTGCAGGTTCTCCCCGTGTCTGCGCGGGTTTCCTCCGGGCGCTGCGGTTTCCTCCCGCAGTCTGAAAGACTGCTGGTTATGGTGCATTGGCCATGCTAAATTCACTCTCATTGTACCCAAACCGGCGCCGGAGTGTGGCAACTAGGGGATTTTCACAGTAAATTCATTACAGTGTTAATGTATCAGTGTTTATCCAGTTTGGTTCTGCAGTCATGTATCTGCTTGTGTATTTTACTTACCGATCTAACACCGCCGGTTCTGATATTCATGTGCATGCAGCCAGCTGTATTTATACTACCTGGCTGAGAATCCGAGTGGGAACTTTGCTTAAATATGTGCAGAAGTCCCTACTCCCAGATGGTTCAATAGCAGTTGTTTTTCACTGCGCATTCAGCATTATTCACAATCTCTCTGATTTGATTTGATTTGATTTATTATTGTCACATGTATTAGCATACTGTGAAAAGTATTGTTTCTTGCACGCTGTACTGACAAAGCATACTGTTCATAAAGAAGGAAATGAGAGAGTGTAGAATGTAATGTTACAGTCATAGCTAGGGTGTAGAGAAAGATCAACTTAATGCGACGGAGGTTCATTCAAAAGTCTGATGGCAGCAGGGAAGAAGCTGTTCTTGAGTCAGTTGGTACGTGACCTCAGGCTTTTGTATCTTTTTCCCCACGGAAGAAGGTGGAAGAGGGAATGTCCGGGGTGCGTGGGGCCCTTAATTATGCTGGCTGCTTTGCCGAGGCAGTGGGAAGTGTAGACAGTGTCAATGGATGGGAGGCTGGTTTGCGTGATGGATTGGGCTACATTCACGACCTTTTGTAGTTCCTTGCAGTCTTGGGCAGAGCAGGAGCCATACCAAGCTGTGATACAACCAGAAAGAATGCTTTCTATGGTACATCTGTAAAAGTTGGTGAGAGTCGGGAGACTGAGCAGATTGGGTTTGTATTCGTTGGAATTTAGAAGGCTGAGGGGGGATCTTATAGAGACCTATAAGATAATGAAGGGGCTGGATAGGGTAGAGATGGAGAGATTCTTTCCACTTAGAAAGGAAACTAGAACTAGAGGGCACAGCCTCAAAATAAAGGGGGGTCGGTTTAGGACGGAGTTGAGGAGGAACTTCTTCTCTCAGAGGGTGGTGAATCTCTGGAATTCTCTGCCCACTGAAGTGGTGGAGGCTACCTCGTTGAATATGTTTAAATCACGGATAGATGGATTCCTGATCGGTAAGGGAATTAGGGGTTATAGGGATCAGGCGGGTAAGTGGAACTGATCCACTTCAGATCAGCCATGATCTTATTGAATGGCGGGGCAGGCTCGAGGGGCTAGATGGCCTACTCCTGCTCCTATTTCTTATGTTCTTATGTTCTTATGAGTCGTAGCTGACATGCCAAATTTTCTTAGTCTTCTGAGAAGGTAGAGGCATTAGTGGTCTCATACCATTCAAACCGGGTGTCAGCAGCAGTCACTCAGTCGCTAGCAGTCTCTAGATCTGTCAGTTCTAAGGTTGCGGGTTTAACTCCCTCCCTGCAGACTTGAGCACACCTGTTAGGCTGACACATCAGGGCAGTACTGAGGGAGTGCCGCACTGTCAGAGGTGCGTCTTTTTGATGAGAGGCTGAACTGATGTCTGCTGCGTCCTCTCAAGTCACCAAAAAAATAATCCCACGGGACTGTGATACTGAGGCAATCTGTTTTCAGCTGGACAGGAAGGTGCAGTTCAGTGTCAGGAAATATGAACTAACATGATGTGGGTACGGACACACAGCTTAAAGGGAGCAGCACTAGTAGAAAGGGATGTTTTGCTTACAGTCTTTCTATCTCTGTAACCTCCTTCCTGCAACCTCCTCCTCCAGCTCTACAACCCTCTGAGAACTTTTCATTCCTCCATTTCTTGCCTCTTGTCAATCCATCTTTACCTTCTCCCACTATTTGTGGTTGTACCTTCAGCCATCCAGATCCAGTTCGGGAATTTCCTCTCCATCCCCCCCCATGTCCTCCATCAGGATGCTGCTTAGAAGTTCCCTGTTTGCCCAAGAGTTTGCTGACTTGTCCTAATGTCTCATTTGGTTTGGATTTCATTTGTATCCCTTTCTGCTCCTGTGAAGCAAGCTTCACTGTGTTAAAGGCACTATCAAAATGTATATTGTGGTTCTCATGGAGATCATGGAGACATTGGTTATAATATTCCAAAATTCCCTGGAGTCTGGAATGGTAGTCATGATGTGGCTGTTTGTGAACAGAATTCCCACTCACCTGAAGAAGGGGCTCAGAGCCTCGAAAGCTTGTGTGGCTTTTGCTACCAAATAAACCTGTTGGACTTTAACCTGGTGTTGTTAAACTTCTGTCTGGAATGGTTCCAGTGGATTGAAAAAAGTTTAATGTAACAAGCCATTCAAAAAGAGGGAAAGGCAGAAAGTAGGAAACTATAGACCAATTAGTTTAATGTCTGCTGTTGGGAAATTGTTAGAATCCATAAGACCATTAGGTATAGGAGCAGAATTAGGCCATTCAGCCCATCGAGTCTGCTCTGCCATTCAATCATGGCTGATATGATTCTCATCGCCATTCTCCTGTCTTCTCCCGGTAACCCTTGATCCCCTTATTGATCAAGAACCAATCTATCTCTGTCTTGAAGACACTCAATGACCTGGCCTCCTCTGTGGCAATGAGTTCAGATTCACCACCCTCTGGCTGAAGAAATTCCGCCTCATCTCAGTTTTAAAAGACTGTCTCTTTACTATGAGGTTGTGCCCTCAAATTCTAGTCTCTCCCACTGATGGAAACATCCTCTCCACGTCCACTCTATCTAGGCCTCTCAGTATTCTGTAAGTTTCCATTAGGTCCTCCCTCATCTTTCTAAACTCCATGGAGTATAGACTCAGACTCCTCAACCGCTACTCATACAACAAGCTCTTCATTCCTGGGATCATTCTTGTGAACCTCCTCTGGACCACCTCCAAGGCCAGCACATCCTTCCTTAGGTATTGGGCCCAAAGCTGCTCACAATATTCCAAATGGGATCTGACCAGAGCCTTATACAACCTCAACAATACGTCCCTGCTCTTGTATTCTTTTATCCATCATTAAGGAAGTAGTGATGAGACATTTGGAAAGTCAATACGCAATCCATGGGAGTCAGAATGGTTTTATGAAGGGTAAATCGTATTTGACTAACTTGTTAGAATTCCTCAAAGATGTAACGAGCCAAGTGGATAATGGGGATCCTGTAGATGTAGTATATCTGGACTTCCAGAAGGTGTTTGATAAGGTGACAGACAGTAGGTTAATACACAAGACAAGATCACATTGGGTACGGGGTAATTTATTAGCTTGGAAAGAAGACCGGCTAACTGGCAGAAGGCAGAGTGTCGGGATAAATGGGATTTTTCTGACTGGCAATATGGAACTCATGGGGTGCCACAGGGTTTGGTCCTCAGGCCCCAGCTATTTACAATCTGTATTAATAACTTGGACACGGATAGAATGTACTGTAGCTAAATTTGCAGGTGAGACTAAAATAAGTGGGAAAGCAGGTTGCAATGAGGAAATAAGAAAGTTACAAATGGATATGGACATAGTGAGTGGGCCAACATTTGGCAGATGGAGTTTAACTTGGATAAGTGTAAAGTTATCCATTTTGGCCAGGGGAAGAAAAAGGCAACTTATTATCTAAATGGGCACAGTAAGAAGTCTCACAACACCTGATGAAGGCGAAGCGCTCCGAAAGCTCGTGATTCAAAATGAACCTGTTGGACTTTAACCAGGTGTTGTGAGACTTCTTACTGTGCCCACCCCAATCCAACGCCGGCATCTCCACCTCATATCTAAATGGAGAGAATCTTTGGAGTGCTTCTGTGCAGAGGGATCTGGGTGTCCTCGCGAATGAATCGCAGAAAGTTAGAATGCAGATGCAGCAGGTAATAGGGAAGGCAAATGGAATTTTAGCATTTATTGTGATTGGAATAGAGTATAGAAGTAGGGAAGTGTTGTTGCAACTGTATCGGGCATTGGTGAGACCGTATCTGGAGTAACGCGCACAGTTTTGGTCGCCTTACTTGAGGAAGGATGTAAATGCTTTCGAGAGGGTTCAGAGAAGGTTCACTAGATTTGATTCCAGGGATGAAGGACTTGTCTTATGAAGAGATGTTGAGCAGTTTAGACCTCTACTGGCTGGAGTTTAGAAGAATGAGAGGAGATCTAATTGAGGTGTATAAGATGCTAAAAGGGGGGTGACAGGGTAGACATAGAGCAGGTGTTTCTACTTAGTGAGCATTCTAGAACGGAAGGCCATAGTTTTATGATAAGGGGTGGCAGATTTAAAACAGAACTGAGGAGGAATTACTTTACCCAAAGGGAGGTGATTCTGTGGAATTCTCCACCCCCGAGTGCAGTGGACACCAGGATAGAATCCCTACAGTGCAGAAGTAGCCCATTCGGCTCATTGAACCTGCACCAACACCAATCCCACCCAGGACCTTTCCCCGTAACCCCCCGTATTTACCCTGCTAATCCCCCGACTCAAAGGGGCAATTTAGCATGGCCAATCCACCTAACCCGCACGTCTTTGGACTGTGGGAAGAAACCGGAGCACCTGGAGGAAACCCACACAGACACGGGGAGAACGTGCAAACACCTCACAGACAATGACCCAACGCCAGAACTGAACCTGGGTCCCTGGCGCTTTTGGACGACAATGCTCAATCCTTCAATGTCAACAAAACGAAGGAGATAGTCATCATCTTCAGGAAGCGTATTGGGGAACATGCCCCTGTCTACATCTATGGGGACGAAGTAGGAATGATCGAGAGCTTCAGGTTTTTAGGTGTCCAGATCACCAACAACCTGTCCTGGCCCTTCCATGTCGACGCTATAGTGAAGAAAGCCCACCCAACGCCTCTACTTTCTCAGAAGACTAAGGAAATGTTCGCGACAACTCTCACCAACTTTTACATTTGCACAATAGAAAGCATTCTTTCTGGTTGTATCACAGCTTGGTATGGCTCCTGCTCTGCCCAAGACTGCAAGAAACTACAAAGATTCATGAAAGAAGCCCAATCCATCACTCAAACCAGCCTCACATCCACTGACCCTGTCTACACTTCCCGTTGTCTCGGCAAAGCAGCCAGCATAATTAAGGACCCCACGCATCCCAGACAACCTCTCTTCCACTTTCTTCCGTTGGGGAAAAAGATACAAAAGTCTGAGGTCACGTACCAATTGACTCAAGAACAGCTTCTTCGCTGCTGCTGTCAGACTTTTGAATGGACTTACTTTGCATTAAGTTGATCTTTCTTTACACCCTAGCTATGACTGTAACACTACATTCTGCACTCGCTCCTTTCCTCCTCGATGAACGGCATGCTTTGTCTGTATAGCACTCAAGAAACAATACTTTTCACTGTATGTTAATACATGTGACAATAATAAATCAAATCTAAATCAAATCAAAATCAAATCAATTGCCCTCTCAAATATTGGCTAGGGCACCAGGGAGAGCTCTATGGCCTTTCCACACAGCTGTGCTCATGGCATCTTTTACATCCACCTGAGAGGGTGGATAGGGCCTCTGTTTAACACCTCATCTGAAGATTGGCACCAGTGCTTCCTCGGTTGGAGGCACCCAAGAATGCGGGTTCGATTCCTGGCTTGGGTCACTGTCTGTGTGGAGTTCGCATGGTCTCCCCGTGTCTGCGTGGGTTTCCTCCAGGTGCTCCGGTTTCCTCCCACAGTCCAAAGATGTGCAGGTTAGGTGGATTGGCCATGCTAAATTGCCCCTTAGTGTCAGGGGGATTAGCAGGGTAAATATGTTACGCGAATCGGGCCTGGGTGGGATTGTGGTTAGTACTGACTCGATGGGCTGAATGGCCTCCTTCTGCACTGTAGGGATTCTATGAAAGAGTTAACAGCACATAAAATGCATATGCGCATTGGCATTAATAGAGTGTACATCGATGGAAAAACAAGCCATTTGTATCGTATCCAATAAGTTTTTCTGCTCCCTTGTGTCTTGTGAGGTACAGACTTGGTGCCTCTTAGCAGCTAGTTTTCTATCAGTCACCAGTAACTCGGCATGTTCTCTTCTATTATATTTTCAATTCATTTGCTGCGATGGGGACTGTTCTGAAGCAAGAATGCGGCTGGAATGGTCGAGGTGAGGGTATTTAAGCCTGTAGCCTGGGTAACATTCCGAGCCAAAGGAAACCGGGACTCACACGGCTGGGTTATACTCTTAAGTTTCAGACCCTCAACAGGAAAGAGCTGTTTTGGGAGTTGCTTACACAACTGGGATGGGAAAGAGCGTGCAGAGTTTTTGGGGATTTGTATTACAAGGAAGGCTCTGCTTTGCATTACCAGCCAATATTGTCAAATAACGGCCAAGAAAGAACCTTGTGTCGTTTTCTTTCTTTTCCAAACTCACAAGTCGTTCCCCCAAATTCTCCCCCTCACAATCTCACCGCCTCACAAAACACTGACATTCAGATCCCTGGTGAAGTGGGGTGGGGGGGGGAACGGGGCGAAAGAACGTCACAACTGGGGCAGAAGTGGGTCATTTGGCCCCTCGAGTCTGCTTTGCCATTCAATAAGAACATGATTTATCCTTACCTCAGCTCCATTTCCCTGCCCTATTCTTTGGTTCCCTAAAAGTTCAAATATCTATCGATCCCGTTCTTGAATATGGTCAACAACTAAGTATCTCCAGCTCCCTGCCAAAGATTCACAATCTTCTGAGTGATGACATTTCTCCCCATCTCAGGACAAAATGGCCAACCCCTTATTCTGAGACAATGGTCTGAAACAACATTCTTGACTCTCCAGCCCATTATTGTTATCCAAAGCTATTAAGGGATATGGAGAAAGGAGTAATGGGGAGGCACGGTGGCACAGTGGTTAGCACTACTGCCTCACAATGCCAGAGACCCGGGTTCGATTCCCGGCTTGGGTCACTGTGTGGAGTTTGCACGTTCTCCCCATGTCTGCGTGGGCTTCCTTTGGGTGCTCCGGTTTCCTCCCACATGTGCGGGTTAGGTGGATTGGCCATGCTAAATTGCCCCTTAGTGTCAGGGGGACTAGCTAGGGTAAATGCATGGGGTTATGGGGATAGAGTCTGGGTAGGATTGTGGCCGGTGCAGACTCGATGGGCTGAACGGACTCCTTCTGTACTGTAGGGATTCTATGATTCTATGTGGAGTTAAGTCAGATATCAGCTACGATCACATTCAGTAGCGGAACAGATTCAATGGGCAAAATGGCCTCCTCCTGTTCCTATTTTCCTGGGCAACACTTAACAATTGTTAGTCCATCACAAAGCTTCAATATTCCACCTAGTGTGTGTAGCCCAGTATTGGTCTCTCTGTGATCACTTTGAGCTCTTACGAGCCTTGCATTAATGACTGTTCACTCTTCTGATGTATCTATAATGGCTTTTAAATCTGAGAATATCCCTTCACCCTCCCATCTTCCAGAGGGTCCTGGCCACTGCACATTATAATCTGAGAATATATTGAATTGTAAGGTTCAATTTAAAGGTAGGGGAGTCTAAAACTAGAGGGTATCGGTTTAAGGTGAGAGGGGAGAGATACAAAAGGGTCCAGAGGGGCAATTCTTTCACACAGAGGGTGGTGAGTGTCTGGAACGAGCTGCCAGAGGCAGTAGTAAAAAGCATTTAGACAGTTACATGGGTAAAATGGGTATAGAGGGATAATTGGGACTAGCTTAGGGGTTTAAAAAAAAGGGCAGCATGGACAAGTTGGGCCGAAGGGTCTGTTTCCATGCTGTGAACCTCTATGACTCTATGATTGCCAAAACAACCAGGGGGAATGAGATGCCTTTGTTGTAGTAGTGATCTCTCGGACGATGCTGTGGCAGCAGACGTAACAGAAACTTTCGAAAAGGGAAGTGGATATTCACTTGAAAAAGAAAGCATGGGGAGGGCACCGAGGAAAGCGCAGTGGCAAGGGGTGCATTGGCCAGCTCAGGTATAATGGGCTGAATAGCCTCGTTGTGTGCTGTGAGATTCGATCATTCGAAACTGAGTGGGTGAGATCCCAGCCAACAATTGTTGCTAAAATGGGTTGAGTAAAAGTGACTGAACCACAGGTCACTTCTCTCCAGTATCGCCTTGTGTTTTCCTTTTGTAAAAGGATTTAATTTATTCCTTATTGTTAATCCCAAAGAAAGCATGCTTCTGGTCCAAGCATAATGCTGTTCCTAGTGTCAAATTCCAATGTGTCCAAACGGTTTCCCATTCACTGGCATTACACTCAAACATCTCATCCAAGCAAAACATGTTACTCTAGATTCTTTGTTCAAGGGTGAAATGTTCTTCAATTCTCTGCCGCTGCTGCTAATCGCAACGTTCACATCCCTGCAGCACAAAAGACCAGTCACTTCCATATCAGTTTGTTGCTTGTTTCTATATAACCTTTTCCCCCAGTTTAGTAACTCATTCCCGGGTGTCTGTTATTCTATATAAAACAACCCTGAACCCCTCGATTAGATTAAAGTCTGTAACTCACTCCCAGGTGTCTGTTATTCTAAATATAAACCACCCGAACCCCTCGATTAGATTCCAGTCTGTAACTCACTCCCAGGTATCTGTTATTCTAAATATAAACCACCCGAACCCCTCGATTAGATTCCAGTCTAACTCAATCCTGGGTATCTGTTATTCTATATATAAACCATCCCGCACCCCTCGATTAGATTCCAGTCTGTAACTCACTCCCGGGTGTTTGTTATTCTATATTTAAACCACCCGAACCCCTCGATTAGATTCCGGTCTGTAACTCAGTCCCAGGTATCTGTTACTCTAAATATAAACCACCCAAACCCCTTGATTAGATTCCAGTCTGTAATTCACTCCCAGGTATCTATTATTCTATATATAAACCATCCCACACCCCTTGATTTGTTTCCAGTCTGTAACTCACCGTGGGTATCGGTTATCCCATATATAAACCCCCCAAACCCCTCGATTAGATTCCAGTCAGTAACTCACTCCCGGGTATTTGTTATTCTATATACAAACCACCCCGCACCCCTTGATTAGATTCCAGTCTGTAACTCATTCACGGGTATCTGTTATTCTATATATAAACCACCCAAACCCCTCAATTAGATTCCAGCCTGTAACTCACTCCTGTGTATCTTTATATATTAACCGTCCAAATCCTTCGATTAGATTCCAGTCTGTAACTCACTCCCGGGTATCTGTTATTCTATATATAAACCACCCTGAATCCCTCAATTAGATTCCAGCCTGTAACTCACACCTGGGTATCTTTATATATTAACCATCCGAACCCTTCGATTAGATTCCAGTCTGTAACTCACTCCCGGCTATCTGCTAATCTATATATAAACCACCCAAACCTCTTGATTAGATTCCAGCCTGTAACTCGGTCCCTGGTGTCTGGATTAACCAGGGGACTTACTATTGGAGTGCAGTCTGGTTAAGGGGGAGACAGAGTGGGAGGACTATGTGCAGTGTAAGTCGGGAGCTCCTCATTATCTGCCTGGTCTCCTTGATCCTCTCACTGTATGTCAGTGTCCATGGGGAACAGTAGACTATTAATCCATTTAAATGTGCAGTCAGGCACAGCCCAGCTCCTTACTCTTTCAAAAGTTCAGCTATAATCGCATCTGGCCAATGTTACTCATGGACAGACGCAATTCCACATCAATAGGCAACGTAGCAGTGTGAGAGAGGCTGAGATCTCTGGACTCGAGCCGATAAGAATCGAGGAGGAAATTGCTTTCATTCAGCCAAACAAGATTTAAAAATTGAGTCTCAGCATGGCACAGGGAATTCTCCACGAGTTAATAAAAAGCATATGAAGAATGAAGTGAAATCCTGCAAGCATCAACTTCAACTATAGAGTCTTGGGGGTTCATTTAACCAAAGCAAGTTGTTTACAGCCCACCTTCCCCACTAGAATTTTACTCTCAGTGGATGTCGGTGGAGCATAAAATCACATCGGGAAGGCTTTGGCCTCATGGTACACTGGACTATTAATCCAACAACTCGACTAATATTCTGGGGACTCAGTTTCGAAACGCACCACGGCAGATGGTGGAATTTGAATTCAATAAAAAATGTCTGGAATTAAGAATCTACTGATGGTCATGAAACCCTTGCCAATTGTTGGAAAAACGCATCTCGTTCACTAATGTCCTTTAGGGAAGGAAATCTGCTGTCCTTACCTGGTCTGGCCTACATGTGTCTCCAGAGCCACAGCAATGTGGTTGACTCTTAACTGTCCTTTGAAATGGCCGAGCAAGCCACTCAAATCAAGGGCAGCTAGGGATGGGCAATAAATGCTGGCCAGCCAGAGACGCCCATGTCCCACAAATGATTTAAAAAAAACAAAGTAACGTGGGTTAAAATTAGAGGGAGGAATTAATAATTGTACATGAACCTGTCCTGTTCTGGTCAGTCCAGTGGGGTTCGAGTTACGTCTCACCCTCTGACCTCTAATTTCACGCATCAGCTGAAATACACAGACGGATGTGACAGCACCCACCCCCATCGGAGGGGGTCTTGGTTATGTGTCCAATCTCTCTTGACATATCTTGCTGGTAAAACACTCCTTATGCTTCAATGGGTTTGGTGATCAGCCTCGCGTTTCTCAATGTTACGTATCTCACTCCTGGCATGTCCCTCTGGTTCTCCTTGGCTGGTGAAGAGAAGCGGGCTCGGCATGTTCTGAAGGTGGTTGGTAGGACTCGGCAGCACGGTGGCACAGTGGTTAGCACTGCTGCCCCACAGCGCCAGGGACCCAGGTTCGATTCCCGGCTTGGATCACTGTCTGTGAGGAGTGTGCACGTTCTCCCCGTGTCTGCGTGTGTTTCCTCTGGGTGCTCCGGTTTCCTCCCATTGTTCAAAGATGTGCGTGTGGGTTAGGTGGATTGGCCATGCTAAATTGCCCCTTAGTGTCAGGGGACTAGCTAGGATAAATGCATGGGGTTATGGGGATAGGGCCTAGGTAGGATTGTGGTTGGTGCAGACTCGATGGGCCGAATGACCTCCTTCTGCACTGTAGAATTCTATGATTGCGTGACTCTCCCTTCCGAGGATTGCAATTGGCCCATAGCTCTCTGAGGTGAGACTTCGTTCTGCGTGAAGTCCCACATTCAGCCGCCTAATGCTTCTTGAAGCATTAACTAACTGTGAGACAGTCAGTATCAACAGCAATGTTGGACCGCCAACTCCTCAGGCGGAGAGAAGGGAAACTCCGCCATTTAAATATTCTGACCAAAAAAGTTTTTCAGTGATAGGATACAGAGGATTCAGAAATAACCTCTTTGGCAAAGGAAATAGAAGCAACATTGGGATTAATCCAACGAGTAGCTGGGATAGGGATTGTTTTGACATTGTGTGCATGCCATTGTGTTATAAAGATGTTCAGCAAGCAAGGATTAACATGGTACTGGAGAATGGCACTGCACACAGTATGATGTATAGAGTCACATGGTAAGAGATTCAGATCTAACACACTCGGGAAGCCATACATGCATAGCAGCAGCATGACTCTAATCTGGAACCTGTAAATAGTTGAAGACTAACAATAAGTGGTCCATATTTAAACATACAAGGCTGAAGATCTCATCATTGAGGTCATCTCATCTAAACAACCCTTGTAGCAATAGAGATCAGCAACCATTTTTACCTAAAGAGCCTTTTTTATCAAAAAAAGCCGATTGGTAGCTGCAAAATGCAAATTTGGCATTTGTAAGCCAAATACTCAGCAAATTATCCATTGTCTCTGGTAGACTGAATAATAATTTGTATATAATAAATAAAATGCATGCTTCAGGTTTGAATTGTGTGTGTCTCAGCGGGAAAAGGGAGACAGAACAGAAACCAAATGGTCTGCTCACTCCCACCCCCAGAGCCTTTGCTCATTCAGTGAAGCGATAGAGGCCGAATAGTGGCTGGCAACAGGAAGGAGGCCAATGATAGGAGCTAAGGGGAGGCCCTTAGGCTGCTAAATTGCCCTTAGCGTCCCACGATATGTAGGTTAGGGGGATTAGCAGGGTAAATACATGGGGTTATGGGGATAGGGGCCTGGTTGGGATTGTTGTTGGTGCAGACTCGATGGACTGAATGGCCTCCTTCTGCACTGTAGGGATTCTATGATTCTTCTTCTATGAAGGGAGAGAGAATGGTAGAGGTATTGTATAGAATCATAGAAACCCTACAATGCAGAAGGAGGCCATTCGGCCCATCGAGTCTGCACCAACCACAATCCCACCCAGGCGTGATTCCCATAACCCTATGTATTTACCTTGCTAATCCCCTGACACTGGGGTCAATTTAGCATGGCCAATCAACCTAACCGGCACATCTTTGGAGTGTGGGAGGAAACCGGAGCACCCGGAGGAAACTCACGCAGACACGGGGAGAAAGTGCAAACTCCACACAGACAGTGACCCCGGGGCCGGGATTGAACCTGGGTCCCTGGTGCTGTGAGGCAACAGTGCTAACCACTGTGCCATGGTGCCGCCCTCTGAATATATGTATAGGCCTCTGAAAAGTAGTGACGCTGCAGGAAAGAGTTTAAATCAAGAAATAACTAATGCATGTAAAAAAAAGCACTATGTTAAACAGGGGTGACTTCAATTTTCATATTGACTGGCTTTCTTAAAGTTTGTTCAGGGGATGTGGGTGTCTCGGGCTAGGCAACATTTGTTACACATCCCTAATTGCCCTTGAAATGAGTGGCTTGTGAGGCCACTTCAGAGGGTAGTTAAGACTCAAACACGTTGCTGTGGCTCTGGAGTCACATGTGGGCCAGATCAGGTAACGGCGGCAGATTTCCTTCCCTAAAGGACATTAGTGAACCAGATGGGTTTTTCTGACAACGTTTCCATGGTCATCAGTAGATCCTTAATTCCAAATTATTTTTATTGAATTCAAATTCCACCATCTGCCGTGGTGGGATTCGAACCGCGACCCCGGAGCATTACCCTGGGTCTCTGGATTACTACTCCAGTGACAATACCACCGTGCCACTCCCTCCCCAATCAAATTGCAAATGGCTGCCGAGGGAATGAATCCCATAGGGTGGGATTTTCCAGCCGTGCTTGCCCCGAACCGGAAAATCCCACTCAAGGTCAATGGACCTTTGCATGTTCCGCATCCCCGCCTGCTTCGATTGCGGGGTGGAACAGAAACATTCCCTCCTTAGAGTGTATTCGAGATGGTTGCTTGGAGTAATATGTTATGGAGCCAACTAGGGATTTGGCTATTTTGGGGGATCGGGTAATGTGTAATGAGGTAGGTTTAATAAATGAACTCAAAGTTAAGGGTTCCCTAGGAAGTAGTAATCACAGTGTGATGGAATTTAGCATTCAGCTTGAGTGTGAAAAAATAGCACAGAAATATTGATGTTAAATTTTAAAAGGGGGAATTACAAAGCACGGAGGATAGAATTGCCCAAAGTGGACCGGTCATGTAGGTTAGTCAATAAGACAATAGATGAGCAGTGGCAGACTTTTAGGGAGATAATTCACGACTCCCAGCAAAAATACATCCCAATGAGGAAGAAAGGCTCTAGGGGGCGGCTCGGTGGCACAGTGGTTAGCACTGCTGTCTCACAGTGCCAGGGACCCGGGTTCGATTCCCAGCTTGGGTCACTGTCTGTGTGGAGTTTGCACATTCTCCCTGTGTCTGCGTGGGTTTCCTCCGGGTGCTCCGGTTTCCTCCCACACTCCAAAGATGTGCGGGTTAGGTTGATTGGCCAGGTTAAATTGACCTTCGTGTCAGGGGGGGATTAGCAGGGTATTTATGTGGTGTTACAGAGATAGGGCAGGATTGTTGTCAGTGCAGGCTCGATGGGCCGAATGGCCTCCTTCTGTACTGTAGGGATTCTATGGTTCTATGAACCTACCATGGATAATCGAAGAAGCTAAGGAGGTATTAATTTGAAAGTGGAAACATATAAGCTGGCAAAGGACAGGGGTAGGCCGGAAGAGTGGGATAGATTCAGAATGCAGCAAAGTTGAGGCCACAATGATTCCTGTGGCATTCCACTGGTTACTGCCCTCCAACACATGAAAGACCCCCTTATCGCTACTCACTGCTTCCTGTTATCAGCCAGTCCTCTGTCCATGCCAGAATATTGCCTCCAACATCATGAGCTTCTATCTTGTGTAATAGTCTTTCGTGTGGCATCTTACCAAATGCCTTTTGAAAATCCAAATATGCAACATCGACTGGTTCTCCTCTATCTACTCTGGCTGGTACCTCCGCAAAGAACTCTAGTACAGATGACACCAAAATTCGTGGCATAGTGGACAGTGAAGAAAGTTATCTCCGATTGCAATGGGATCTTGATCAATTGGGCCAGTGGGCTGACAAATGGCAGATGGAGTTTAATTTAGATAAATGTGAGGTGAAGCATTTTGGTAGATTGAATCAGGGCAGGACTTACTCAGTTAATGGTAGGGCGTTGGGGAGAGTTACAGAACAAAGAGATCTAGGGGTACATGTTCATAGCTCCTTGAAAGTGGAGTCACAGGTGGACGGAGTGGTGAAGAAGGCATTCTTGGTTTCATTGGTCAGAACATTGAATACAGGAGTTGGGACGTCTTGTTGAAGTTATACAAGACATTGGTAAGGCCACACTTGGAATACTGTGTTCTGGTCACCCTATTATAGAAAGGATATTATTAAACTAGAAAAATTTACTGGGATGCTACCGGGACTTGATGATTTGGGTTATAAGGAGAGGCTGGATAGACTGGGACTTTTTTCTCTGGAGCGTAGGAGGCTGAGGGGTGATCTTATAGAGGTCTATAAAATAATGAGGGGCACAGATCAGCGAGACAGTCGACATCTTTTCCCAAAGGTAGGGGAGTCTAAAACTAGAGGGCATAGGTTTAAGGTGAGAGGGGAGAGATACAAAAGTGTCCAGAGGGGCAATTTTTTCACACAGAGGGTGGTGAGTGTGTGGAACAAGCTGCCAGAGGTAGTAGTAGAGGCGGGTACAATTTTGTCCTTTAAAAAGCATTTAGACAGTTACATGGGTAAGATGGGTATAGAGGGAAATGGGCCAAATGCGGGCAATTGGGACTGGCTTAGGGGTTTAAAAAAAAGGGCGGCATGGACAAGTTGGGCCGAAGGGCCTGTTTCCATGCTGTAAACCTCTATGACTCTATTTGCCAGACATGAATTTCCCCTTCATGAAGCCATGCTGACTCTGATTGGTCAGATTATGACTTTCCCAGTGCACTGCTATTCCCTCCTTAATAATCACTTGTAATATTTATCCAATAACTGAAGTTAGACTACCTGGCCTCTCATTTCCTGCATTTTCCCCCCTTCCCTTTTTGAACAAGAGTACCACAAGGGTAGTACAAGTCTTTTAATATGTACGCGGCGATGGCCGAATCGTATTATCATTGGACGATTAATCCAGAAACTCAGCTAATGTTCTGGGGACCCGGGTTCGAATCCCGCCACGGCAGATGGTGGAATTTGAATTCAAGAAAAAATATCTGGCATTAAGAATCTACTGATGACCATGAAACCATTGTCGATTGTCGGAAAAACCCATCTGGTTCCTTTAGGGAAGGAAATCTGCCGTCCCTACCTGGTCTGGCCTACATGTGGCTCCAGAGCCACAGAAGTATGGTTGACTCTGAACTGCCCTCGGGCAAGTAGGGATGGGCAATAAATGCTGACCAGCCAGCGACACCCATCTACCATAAATAATTTTTTAAAAATGACATAGCAATATACCGTGACTGCGTGTAATAGAGGGGTGCAGAGGAGATTCATTAGGTTGATTCCGCAGTTGAGAGGGTTGGCTTATGAGAAGAGACTGAGTAGACTGGAGCTATATTAATTGGAATTTAGAAGAATGGGGGGAGAACTTATAGAAACCTATTAAATTATGGAGGGAATAGATAAGATAGAAGCAGGGAAGTTGTTTCCACTGGCGGATGAAACTCGAACTAGGGGACATGGCCTCAAATTAAGGGGAAGCAGATTTAGGATTGAGTTGAGGAGGAATTTCTTCACCCAAAGGATTGTGAATCTGTGGAATTCCCTGCCTAGTGAAGCAGTTTGAGGCTCCCTCATTGAATGTTTTTAAGGCAAGGACAGATAGATTTTTGAACAGTAAAGGAATTAAGGGTTATGGTGATCGGGCGGGTCAGTAAAGGAATTAAGGGTTATGGTGATCGGGTGGGTAAGTGGAGCTGAGTCCAGAAAAAGATCAGCCATGATCTTATTGAATGGCGGAGCAGGCTCGAGGGGCCAGATAGCCTACTCCTGCTCCTAGCTCTTATGTTCTAATCACAGAATGTGTGCCAATCACATTCTGGAAATCACACTCAAACACAAACACGGGACTTATCATTCTTACACTTAATTCAAAGTTATCATCAGAATTTGGCTTTTTCTATTCTGCTAACTACCCACGATCCTCTTTGACGCACCTCCATGATGGGCTGACAAGCTCAAGTTCCCCAAACCTCTGACGCCAGGAACCAACATTGTGGGTGTTCCCTTCACTGAATCTAGAGCTTGGACTTTTGGGGAAATACAAAATTTCTAGCGCACCTTTCACATCTCAAGAGATTCCAAAGTGCCTTACAACCAATGAAGTACATTTGCAGTGTAGTCCCTGTTGTAAGGTGGGAAGTGTAGCAACCATTACACACACAGATGCTTCATAAACAGCAGATAATGATCAGCCAATCTGTTTTGCAGATGTTGATTGAGACATAAACATTGGCCACGAC
The DNA here is from genome assembly GCF_964213995.1 of Mustelus asterias. Classification (NCBI taxonomy): domain Eukaryota; kingdom Metazoa; phylum Chordata; class Chondrichthyes; order Carcharhiniformes; family Triakidae; genus Mustelus; species Mustelus asterias. Next base: position 7,342,521 of record NC_135811.1, on the reverse strand, counting down.
ATTGGGTCAACCCTCCCCCGCTCCTCCTCAAATGGTACCAAGGGATCTTCAAAGTTTGTCTGAGAGGGAGGCAAGGGTCTCAAGGCTTCAGCAGTTCGTGTGGAAGATGGCACCTCTGACAGTGCAGCACTCCTTTAATACTGCACTGGAGTTTCCAGTTTAGATTTTGGAATGCCTGGAATTGAACTCAAAACTACAATCTTCTGAAGGGCGGCACGGTGGCACAATGGTTATCACTGCTGCTGCACAGCACCAGGGACCCGAGTCCGAATCCGGCTTGGGTCACTGTCTGTGCGGAGTCTGCATGTTCTCCCATGTTTCCTCTGGGTGCTCCGGTTTCCTCCCACAGTCCAATAGACATGCTGGTTAGGTGCATTGGCCATGCTAAATTCTCCCTCAATGTACCCAAACAGGCACCGGAACGTGACGACGAGGGGATTTTGACAGTAACTTCATTGCAGTGTTAATGTAAGCCTACTTTGTCACACTAATAAATAAACCTTAAAACTTTAAATAACCTAGTCATGGCTAATACGCAGGTAAGAGTTTTAACAACACCAGGTTAAAGTCCAACAGGTTTATTTGGTAGCAAATGCCATTAGCTTTCGGAGCGCTGCCCCTTCGTCAGATGGAGTGGAAATCTGCAGATTTCCACTCCATCTGACGAAGGGGCAGCGCTCCGAAAGCTAATGGCATTTGCTACCAAATAAACCTGTTGGACTTTAACCTGGTGTTGTTAAAGCTCTTACTGTGTTCACCCCAGTCCAACGCCGGCATCTCCACATCATAATACCCAGGTGCCAGGAACTTGCATTTTAAAAAAATTCTCTCTTGGGAGTGGGCATCTCTATCAAGGCCAGCACCTGTTGCCCATACCTAATTGCCCTTGCGAAGATTGTGGGTGAACACATGTCTTCAAGATAACAGAGGTGTGCATAGGAGGCACCTTTCGTTCTTTTAATAATCTGCCACAAGGCTGGGCGGCGTGTCTTAATTTATCCCAGTTGGGTTGGGGTGGGGGAGGGAAGTGAAACAGATTGTTAATGATTGCGGTTCTTGTCTCTGTAGCACTCAAGATGAAGATCAAAGAAATAAAGAGGGAGAAGGGAGACCGCAAGATCATCTCACAGAGGAAGAAGAAAGTCCTGAAGATGGGACCTTTGAAAAAGAAAGACCTGAAGAAGTTGGTTCTGTTCATAAAAAACGGAGCAAGCTGCCCCTGTACCCAGCTGGACAACCCCAACAGCAACTTCCTAATAATGGGCAGGAAATGGGACAACCAACTTCTCCTCACTGTCATCCACAAATGGGACAAGAAGAACAAGGACCTGCGTTACGCTGTGAAGATCATGAAAACTTACCAATGTCCAACATATCATCATGTCTTTCAATGACTGCATTCGGGAAAAGATGTTCACTTGGATAGAAACCTAAAGCAAACTCTCAAAACTTTGCTTTTATATTTCCTTTTTGTTAAAAAAAATACACTCTTCCAATCTTTATGAATCAGCTTTCTCCTTATAGAATGATTCCTTTATAATCGACCTTGCCTCAATAACCAGATGGAATAGAAAGTTTAAGCGTGCTTTAAATGATGAAGATGATTGATGAATGCAAAATCAGAGGGCAAAAAAAAATAAGCCAATGTCTCTCTCTATCTCTTCCTTTTCCCTCTTCCAAAATAATATCGTTTAGATAACCTGACACGAGGAAGATTGTCTGAGTCTGCCCGAGTTGTGGGAATGAAGGATGTTCCGGGATGTATTACTGATGGAGGTCGCCACGCGTAGGAACTCTCCAGTGAACTCGCAGCTCGGTGGACCTCTTGTGGAGTCTTAAAACTGAAAGGAAACTGGCTGCAACCAAGAGGTTGATCTTGGCTTTTTGGACATGACACGGACTCCTTGGGGTTGGGTGAGAGTTGGGTTGAAGGAAGGACCTTGAGTTGATTGGAAACAAAACCAGAATTGACAGCATGGTATTGCTGTAGCTTAGCCTGCTGTCTGACTAGAGAGATGGGACTCTCCTGCCCGATGTTAAGGGTAGCACCATCTTGTTGTGTGTCGCTACACTTTAATGAGGATTGTTGGCTATGAATTTATCGTCGTGGCGATAATTGTCCTGGTCATCGACTGTGGATTAAATGTTATTATGTACTGAAACCTTTAATGTGAAAAAGTTACTATAATCCTAAGGCATGATAATGGCAGAGTGTTATTTTACAGTGTTTGCCTATAAGCATCATTATGTATGTTAGAACTACATACCAACCGTGATTATTTTGTTTCTTTTTTTAAATATTATTTCAATTTGCAATCCTTTTGTTTTTAAAATGCCTGCCAATGGCAGCTCCTGTATGAGGTATCATCCACAGGCTACCTTGGTCAAGAACCTACTCACGTTTAAATAATAAAAAGTAAGTAACCTAAGTTAGCACAATGGTATGTTCTAAATATCTCGTCGTGTGTTCCTTTCAAAACTCCCCTTTTATTAAAAGGGACAGTGTTTTTGTCACTGCAGGAGAAGAAGCAAGTCGCCAACGCTTCTTCAACCACAACAACCAGCACATATGTGGGAAAAGTGCTTGAGAACGCCATCACCTCCAGGCTCCAAATCACACACATACCATCCTGACGGGGCGGCACGGTGGCACAGTGGTTAGCACTGCTGCCTCACAGTACCAGGGACCCGGGTTCGATTCCCGGCGTTGGGTCACTGTCTGTGTGGAATTTGCGCGTTCTCCCCCGTGTCTGTGTGGGTTTCCTCCGGTGCTCCGGTTTCCTCCCACACTTCAAAGATGTGTGGTTTAGGTGGATTGGCCATGCTAAATTGCCCCTTACGTGTTCCCAGGTGTGTAGGTTAGTTGGATTAGCCATGGTGAATGCGTAGGTATACGGGGATAGGACAGGGGAGAGAGCCTAGGTAAGATGCTCTGTCAGAGAGTCGATGCAGACTCAATGGGCCAAATGGCCTCTTTCTGCACTATAGGGATTCAATGATTTTTTTAAAAAACTCTTTGATCTATTTACCCCCCCCTTATCTCAAACCTTTTCCAACCATAAAACCCTCAGAGTCTCGGTGATCTCCGTGGCTAGCCTCTTGCAGATCCTGCACTTTCTCCTCTCCACCACTGCTGTCTATACATTTCAGCATTCTGAGGGGCCCTAATTCCTGTACACTCCGGCACCTGTCGGAGTACACTGAGGGAGAATTTGGCATGGCCAATGCAATTAACCAGCACATCTTTGGACTGTGGGAGGAAACCAGAGCACGTGGAGGAAACCCACATAGACACAAGGAGAATGGGCAAACTCCACACAGACAGTGACCCGAGGCCGGAATTGAACCTGGGTCCCTGGCACAGTGAGGCAGCAGTGCTAACCACTGTACCACCCAATCTTCAGAAGATGGTAATTAGCCTCAGATTATCCAGATTTTCTTTCAAGAGGGGCCCTCTCTCTTTTACCTTCTAACTCAGATCTCCATCATTATGGCATCTAGGAAAATTACGGAGCAGATCTAAAGGACTGCCATGTAGTGAAGGATCTATACAGATAATACACCATTTCTCAGCCTTGTTTGTCTGGGTTAGTGTAGTGGCTTCTGCAGTTTAAGTGCTCCTTGCTTGTCTCTCTCCCCACAGGAGGAGGTGATGGCCCAGTGGTACTATCGCTAAACTATTAATACAGCAACTCAGCTAATGTGCTGGGGACCTGGGTTCGAATCCCGCCACGGCAGATGGTGGAATTTGAATTCAATAAAAAATATCTGGAATTAAGAATCTACTGATGAAGCCATTGTGGAATGTCGGAAAAACCCGTCTGGTTCACTCATGCACTTTAGGGATGGAAATCTGCCGTCCTTACCCAGTCTGGCCTACATGTGACTCCAGAGCCACAGCAATATGGTTGACTCCCAACTGCCCTCTGAACAAGGGCAACTAGGGATGGGCAATAAATGGCCAGCCAGTGACGCCCATGAGTGAATTTAAAAAAGCTTGATCAGAACCTGCTGCCGACAGCTTCAGAGGCACACGTCCCACCATTTGTCATTGGAATCCATGTACCATGGCAGTGACTAGACAGATTTGCATTTGGATATCACCTTTCGTGACCTCAGAATGTCCCAAAACACTTTATAAAGTGTAGCCATGATAATAACGTGGGACAGTTGCCATTGGTGCACAGCACGATCCCACAAACAGCAACGTGACAACGACAAGAGAATCTGAGTTTTTGTGATGTTGGTTGAGGGTTTAAGATCAGACAGCCCACCAGAGACAACCCTCCCCAATTGCTCTTCTTAAAATAGCCCCAAAGCCCACCAACACTTCTACTTTCTCGGGAGGCTAAGGAAATTTCGCATGTCCGCTACGAATCTCACCAACTTTTACAGATACATCATAGAAAGCATTCTTTCTGGTTTTATCAAGGCTTGGTATGGCTCCTACTCTATCCAAGACCACAAGAAACTACAAAGGGTCGTGAACGAAGTCTAGTCCATCACACAAACCAGCCTCCCATCCACTGACTCTGTCCACACTTCCTGCTGCCTCGGCAAAGCAGCCAGCATAATTAAGGACTCCACACACCCCAGACATTTTCTCTTCCATCGGGAAAAAGATACAAAAGTCTGAGGTCACGTACCAACCGACTCAAGAACAGCTTCTTCCCTGCTGCTGTCAGACGTTTGAATGGACTTACCTTGCATTAAGTTGATCTTTCTCTACACCCTATGTGTACACAGAGTCAATGGATGGGAGGTTGGTTTGAGTGATGGACTGGGCTTTGTTCACGACCCTTTGTAGTTTCTTGTGGTCTTGGGCAGAGCAGGAGCCATACCAAGCTGTGATACAACCAGAAAGAATACTTTCTATGGTGCATCTGTAAAAATAACACTATATTCTGCACCCTCTCCTTTCCTTCTCTGTGAACGATGTGCTTTGTCTGTATAGCACGCAAGAAACAATACTTTTCACTGTATGTTAATACATGTGACAATAATAAATCAAATCAAATCAAATCACATGGGATCCTACCTGAGAGGTGAGATGGTTTAGTGACTTGTCTGAAAGAGGGCATCTCTGACAGTGCAGCACCTCCCTCGATCCTGCACAGGGATGATCAAGTGGAAAATGAATTCTACAACTTGCTGGCTCACAGGCAAGGGGGCTTATGCCTTCAAACTCTTTCAAGTTGACATCAATGGCTAAGGGTGAATTACTGTTGCAGAGTTCCAGCAGAGGCACAATGGGCCGAATAGCCTCCCTCTGAGCTGTAATCATTGTATGATTGCGCTGCATAAGGTCGACCCAGTTCCCACTCTGTGCTCGAATCGTGCAGAGTTCTGTCCCTGGAGGAGTATAATATAAAACTTACCCCACGGCCATTGCACCCACAATGTAGCCAAGGTAGAGGAACATTCACTGTGAGTCAGGCTCATTATGAAACTAATGGAAAAAGCTGCAGTGGATTTTTTTGGCACAATGCACTTGGCAGTTAAAGTAACAATTGAGAAGACGCTCGGCAGTAGAAAGCTGTCTTGCTCTGAATGACTCGTGTGAATTAGTAATAATTGCGGCTCTATATTTTGGCACAGGTCTTTGTTTGGAGTGGTTACCAAGCGATTAACATTTTCTGTCCCTAAACGCTGTAAGCTTCATACCTCGAGCTTGATCACGAATAATTAAGAATGTATGGGCTGGGTTTGTTCTTCTCACTGTGGAATACTTAATAATGGCGACCTATCAATCTACTCTGCAATTTATCCAGAACGATGATCCCTGAATCTGTCTGCAACTAAATAAAGAATTTACATTTCTATTTTGTACTTCGTGACCTGATGAGGTCCCGGAGGTGCTATGCAGCCAGTGACGTAATTATTCCACATGCGGTCACTGGCTGTAACGCAGAGATCACGGCAGCCAATTTATACTCAGCAAGATTCCACAAAGTGAAATGTGATCCTATTTTAAATGACGGGGCGCGATCTTACCGGCCGCTCACGCCGCGGTCCTGGTGCAGCGAGGTCGGAGAATTTGACGGCCGGCCAAATCTCCATTCACTGCAGCGGATTGGGAAAATCCCGTCAGTGTGAAGGGTAATAACATTCCGGTCATGGTGTTTGAGGAATATATTGAACAGGAAAAGGGGAATAACCTTCCAGTTCTTCATAGAATCATAGAATCTACAGTGTAGAAGGAGGCCATTTGACCCATTGGGTCTGCACCGACCACAATCCCACCCAGGCACTATCCCCGTAACCCCACATATTTAACCTGCTAGTCCCCCGACACTAAGGGGCAATTTAGCACGGCCAATCCACCTAATAAGAAGTTTAACAACACCAGGTTAAAGTTCAACAGGTTTATTTGGTAGCAAAAGCCACACACCTGAAGAAGGGGCTTGGAGCTCCGAAAGCTTGTGTCGCTTTTGCTACCAAATAAACCTGTTGGACTTTAACCTGGTGTTGTTAAACTTCTTACTGTGTTTACCCCAGTCCAACGCCAGCATCTCCACATCATGACAATCCACCGAATCCACACGTCTTTGGAGTGTGGGAGGAAACCCACGCAGACATGGGGAGAACGTGTGAACTCCACACTGACAGTGACCCAAGCCGGGAATCGAACCCGGGTCCCTGGCGCTGATAGGCAGCAGTGCTAACCACTGTGCCACCGTGCCACCCATTACATCTTCAAAGTAATGTCAGGGTACCTTATACATTTCCTGAGGGGGCAGTTTGGGCCTCCGACTAAACCTCGTCCAAAGGACGGCACCATCGACAGTGCAGCACCGGCCTCAGCAATAGACCGGGAGCGTCAGCCTGGATACTGTGCTCAAGTTTCAAGAGTGTGACTTGAATCCACAACCTTGCAACTCAGGTGAGGGAACGCTGCCTACTGAGCCACACACAAGCCTCATATGGGACCATTTTGACTGAGCTTATTGGCCTGGAAACCACCCCCCCCCCCCCCCACCCCCCCTCCCCCCGCCCCCCAGTTTAGGGTTTCACACCCTTGAATGTGGGTAAAGTTGAGTGGAATGTAAAGCCAGCTTTTCCCAAATGGCATTTGGATTAAAATTGCTTCCATTTAGCCTTTAAGAATGTGCAATCATTTGATTTGTACGAAAGAGTTTGCGTTTATCGAATGCCTTATTTCATGAGACTCCTGTAGCAAATGAATGTTCCTGTCTGAGGTATAGAACTCTCTCCATGTTGACCTGAGTCTTGTAGACCGAGGGGGCTCTGGGTGTCAATTCTCAGTTGGTTCACCTCAGCTGGGGAGGCGCTGAGATGCCCCCTGAACACTATTCAATTCCAGGAATGACTTGGGTATGTGGACAATGGGTGAGAATTGAGTTCATAAGTTCATAAGATATAGGTGCAGAATTAGGCCATTCGGCCCATTGAGCCCGCTCTGCCATTCTATCACAGCTGATATGCTCCTCATCCCCATTTTCCTGCCTTCTCCCCATAACCCTTCAACCCGTTACCAATTAAAAATCTGTCTAACTCCTCCTTAAATTTACTCACTGTCCCAGCATCCACCGCGCTTTGGGGCAGCGAATTCCACAGATTCACAATCCATTGGAAGAAGTAGTTTCTCCTCAACTCAACTGTTTTAAATTTGCTTCCCCTTATCCTAAGACTATGACCTCTCATTCTAGAATGAATAAATAAGCTGCCAACATTCCAGGCTCACACATGACCACTTGGGCCAAATAATGGAAGGTCCACAATCCAGGAAACTGGGCCTGGCAAGGGCTGTGAAGGCCCCACCTTTTACAACCTTGCCCCTCGTCTGAGAGGTTTTTATCTTATTCATTTGTGGGACATGGGTGCTGCTGTCTGGCCAGCATTTATTGCCCATCCCTAGTTGCCCAAGAGCAGTTAAGAGTCAACCACACGTTGCTGTGGCTCTGGACTCACATGTAGGGCCAGACCGGGTAAGGACAGCAGATTTCCTTCCCTGAAGGACATTAGTGAACCAGATGGGTTTTTCCGACAATCGACAATGGTTTCATGGTCATCAGTAGATTCTTAATTCCAGATAGTTTTTATTGAATTCAAATTCCTCCATCTGCTGTGGCAGGATTCGAACCCGGGTCCCCAGAACATTAGCTGAGTTTCTGGATTAATAATCTAGCAATAATACAACTAGGCCAGAGCTTCACCACAGATTAAATCGCCACCAGTCAGCTCTCCCCCTCAAAGGGAAGAACAGCCAATGCTCATTTGGGACTATGACAACTTTACCTTTCACCTTTTGACCCCGTCAAGGCTCCGTTCTTTCACAACAGTTGAGGCAAAATGGGAGAAGACAAAATCAAGATTTCCTTTACTGTCAAGTAGCAACGCAGGAAAAATTGACATCAGTCGTTCCTCGGTTGTCAGCCAGCACTCAGGAGGTATCACCATTACCCCAATCAGAAAGTTGGGTGTCTGATCCTCACGCCCAGAGCCTCGAATGTAAAGATCGAGGTTGCCCCTTTGGGATAGTGGAGGGAGTGCTCCATCGTCAGAGGTACCAGCCCGCAGATACAACATTAACCCAACTGCCCTCTGAGGGAACATTTAAAGATCCAGTGACACTTGAAGAAAGTGCCTGGATGGATGCAGCTCCAACAACACTGAGGAAGCTCGACACCATCCAGGACAAAGCAGCCCCGCTTGATTGGCACCACATCCACTAACATCCCCTCCCTCCACCACCGACTCTCAGTAGCAGCAGTGTGTACCATCTACAAGCAAATCACTGCAGCAATTCACTTAAGCTCCTTACACAGCACCTGCCAAACCCACGGCCACTTCCACCTCGAGGGACAAGGGCAACATGGGAACACCACAACCTGCAAGTTCCCCTCCAAGACACTCACCATCCTGACTTGGAAATATATCGCCGTTCCTTCGCAGTCGTTGGGTCAAAATCCTCCCTAACGGCACTCTGGATGTACCTACACCACAGGGACTGCAGCGATTCAAGAAGGCAGCTCACCACCACCTTCTCAAGGGACAATTCTGTATGGACAATAAATGCTGGCCAGCCAGTGACACCCTTGAAGCACAAATAAATAAATAAAAATCTCCCTGTTGGCCTGGCCAATATTTTTGCCTCATCCAACATCATAAAGAAAAAAAATGTGGTAAAGATCACATTGCTGCTTTTGGAAGAGTGCTGTGCACAGATTGGTTGCTGTATACAGTGGCTATGGTTTGTTGGCTGCAGAAATCTTCAGGACATTCAGAGTTCATGAACAAAGAACAGTACAGCACAGGATCAGACCCTCCGGCCCTCCAAGCCTGCGCCAATCACGTTGTCCTATCTAGACCAACTGCTTATATCCCTTTATTCCCCACCTGTTCATGTGTCTATCCAGGTAAGTCTTAAATGTCGCTAATGTGTCTGCCTCAACCACCTCACTAGGCAGTGCATTCCAGGTCCCCACCACCCTCTGTGTAAAAAACCTCCCCGCACATCTCCACTGAACCTTTCCCCCCCTTACCCTGAACTTGTGCCCCCTTGTAATTGTCATTTCTGCCCTGGGAAAAAGCTTCCAACTCTTCACCCTATCGATACCCCTCATAATTTTATAAACTTCTATTAGATATGTCATGTGTGAAAGAAATGCAAAAATACCTTCCTTCTCTACATTGGCTAAATTCAACACACACAATTCGCTTGGTCCAAACAAGATTAATGATCCCGCTTGGAAAAGCATCACATGTACACGATTACACTCACAATTCCTGATACGTTTGAACATCTTCAGCTGCTGAATCGGCTCCAGAAGTGATGGGAAGTCAGAAATAGAATGAAGGGAAGGTAGATAATCTCTCCCCTTTCACCACGCCACTCCATGACCCACCTCTGAAGAAGGGTTCAATTGATGAGCAAAGAATTCACAATTTAGAATCATAGAAGCCCTACAGTGCAGAAGGAGGCCATTCAGCCCATAAGTCTGCACCCACTCTTCGACAGAGCCTCCTACTCAGGCCCACCCACTGCCCTATGTCTGTAACCCCGTGCATTTACCATGGCTTAACCTACACATCTTTGGACACTAAGGGGCATGCTTTGTCTGTATAGCGTGCAAGGAACAATACTTTTCACTGTATGTTAATAGATGTGACAATAATGAACCAAATCAAATCAGCTTCTTCCCTGCTGCCATCAGGACTTTTGAATGGACCTACCTTGCACTAAGTTGATCTTTCTCTACACCCGAGCTATGACTGTAACACTACATTCTGCATTCTCTCTTTTCCTTCTCTATGAACTTAAGTCTGTATAGCGCGCAAGAAACAATACTTTTCATTGTATACTAATACATGTGACAATAATAAATCAAACCAAATCAAAATCCCACATGTGGAAGGTTTTGCCGATTGGGCATTGGAGTTATCATCCATTTCAGAATCCACCGAATCGGAGTGGGAGTAATTCCGATCCCAAGGGGGTGACAGGAGATGATGGGACGGAGTGAGTGCCTGGCCCCAGTTCGCCTGTCCTGAGTGTGTGGATCAAGTTTGATGAGCCAGCTGACCCTTTCCCCACCCATCATGTTTTTGCGTGTTCCTGCAGTCTGAAGCACCTCAATCAGATCTCCTCTTCACCTCCCATTCATTCTCCAGAGTTTTTGTTTGACACCATAAGGTTTGCATTAGCAAAAGGGCTGCCTGATTTGTGACAGTTGTTAATGCTTGCTGACATGTTAACAAGTGTACTGAGTAGGGAAAGAACAAACTTCAATTACCCTCATCCCTTCAGCACAACTTTATTTAACATTTGTACAAATATTTCCCTTTCATTATAATCCAGCTGTACAACCTTTAACCTCGAGGTGACCAAGCGTTTTGCGATGATAGAGAGAGGGTAGACTGGAATTAAAGAAAGACTTACATTTATATAGCGACATTCACCACTTTGGGACATCCCCAAGCTCTTTGCAGCCAATGAACTCCACTTGAAGTGTAGGGAAATAGGGAACGCAGCACCCAATTTGCACGCAGTGAGCTCCCACACACACCAATGTGATGATGAGCAGATAATCCGTGACATTGATTGCAGGATTGATATTGGCAGCACGATGGCACATGTCGTTGTTGTAAAAACCCATCTGGTTCACTAATGTCCGTTAGGGAAGGAAATCTGCCATCCTTACCCGGTCTGGCCTACATGTGACTCCAGAGCCACAGCAATGTGGTTGACTCTCAACTGCCCTCGGGCAACTAGAGATAAGCAATAAATGTTGGCCAGTCAGCGATGCCAGTGTCTCATGAATAAATAAAAAAACAAGTTCACCAGAGAATAGGGGATCCTCCTGGTGTCCAGGACAGAATCACAGAATCTTTATGGTGCAGAAGGAGGCCACTCGGCCCTTCAAGTCTGCACTGACCACAATCCCATCAAGGCCCCATTCTTGCAACCCCACATATTTGCCCTGCTAATCCCCCTGACACTAAGGGCAATTTAACATGGCTAAACAACCCTCCCCGCACATCTTCGGACTGTGGGAGGAAACCGGAGCACCCGGAGGAAACCCACGCAGACATGGGGAGAATGTGTAAACTCCATACAAGCAGTGACCCGAGGCTGGAATCAAACACGGGTCCCTGGCGCTGTGAGGCAGCAGTGCTGACCATTGCGCCGCCTCCCCCAAAACAATTTTTGTTTTTGAAAGGTGTGAGATTCCATTGTGCGTCAGGCACGACTCACTACAAATAACGTGGGAAAATTTGAAACGTAATGGGAAATATGGATAACGTAGTCGGTAGGATTCGAACCTTCGAATCCAAAGGATTTCCAGTCCATCGCATTAACCACTCTGTCACGACTACATTAAAAATTCATTCCAAATTTATTGAATTCAAATTCCCCCAGCTGCCGTAGTGGGATTCGAACCCGTGTCTCCAGAGGATTCACCCAAGCCTCAGGATTACTAGTCCAGTAAGGTTATCACATGGCCAGCCTTGTCCCCATATCTTACGAATTTATGAACCTTTCACCACCTCAGCTCCTCTCAAAGCCCAGGCGCTGCCTGTTTGTGAAGTTTGATGATAGTTTGTCTCGGCGGCAGAATATCAGATCTGCGCACAGTAAATAATCAGCTAATTTGCCTCTTCTTCTCCTGAGGGATGAGGTCTTCCTGGGAAATTGGGTGGGCGAGGCGCAACCTGAGAGCAAAATACTGCAGATGCGGAAAACCTGGAACATCAGCACAAAATCCACAGCCGTTAAGACAACGACTGCAATGGAAAGGTGAACACTGTACCTCAAGCAGCACGGTGGTACAGTGGTTAGCACTGCTGCCTCGCAACACCAGGGACCTGGGTTCAATTCCTGGCTCGGGTCACTGTCTGTGTGGAGTTTGTACGTTCTCCCTGTGTCTGTGTGGGTTTCCTCCGGTTTCCTCCCACAGTCCAAAGATGTGCAGGTTGGCCATTCTAAATTGCCCCCTTAGTGTCAGGGGGGTTAGCAGGGTAAATATGTGGGGTTGCGGGGTTAGGGCCTGGGTGGGATTGTGGTCGATGCAGGCTTGATGGGCCGAATGGCCTCCTTCTGCACTGCGGGGATTCTAAAACAAAAGCTGCAGTCCAACTTGATTGGAACAGTGGAGGAGACTGAGAACAGAGAGATTGGCCGGAACTCTCCGGCTGTTGGCCATTCATGCCAACAGGATCTTCCAGCCCCCACTGATGGATCACCCCGCCTCAGGTTTCCCATCGGCATGGGGTGGAATCAACTGGGAATGCCATTGACGGAGGCGGGACAGGAAGATCTCTCCACCGGCGAGCGATGTGCCACCTGCTGCCACTGTGAGGCCAGGGAATTCTGCCCATTACATTGTGAATGGGATCGAGGATTGACATGACAGGACATACTCGCACTCTGGGCATGCAATGTTTGACAGAGCTATCACCCAATCTCATCGCCCCAGTGTAGAGGGAACGCATCATCAGCAGGCAGCAGCGTCAATTAAACTGGGCGGCACGGTAGCACAGTGGTTAGCACTGCTGCTTCACAGCTCCAGGGACCTGGGTTCGGATCCCGGCTCAGTTCGCTGTCTTTGTGGAGTTTGCACATTCTCCCTGTATCTGCGTGGGTTTCCTCCGGGTGCTCCGGTTTCCTCCCACAGTCCAAAGATGTGCGCGCTCGGTTGATTGGCCATTCTAAATTGCCCCTTAGTGTCCCGGGATGCATAGGTTAGAGGGGTTAGTGGGTAAATATGTAGGGATATGTGGATAGGGCCTGGGTGGGATTGTGGTCGGTGTGGACTCAATGGGCCGAATGGCCTCTTTCTGCACTGTAGGATTCTATGATTCTAAGTCCACATGATTGGGCGGCACGGTGGCACAGTGGTTAGCACTGCTGCCTCACAGCGTCAGGGACCCGGGTTCAATTCCGGCCTTGGTGGAGTTTGTACATTCACTCCGTGTCTGCGTGGGTTTCCTCCGGGTGCTCCAGTTTCCTCCCACACTCCAAAGATGTACGGGTTAGCTTGATTGATCATACTAAATTGATCCTAGTGTCAGGGGGATTAGCAGGGTAAATGTGTGGGGTGACGGGAATAGGGGTTACAGGGATAGGGCCTCGGTGTAGGCCTCCTCCTGCACTGTCAGGATTCGATGATTCTTTGATTCTATGAATCGCTGTTTCACCTGGAAGGAGTGCTTGGGGTCTTGCACAGTGCAGAGGGAGAAGGTGAAAGGGCAAGTATTGTATCTCCTGCATTGGCGCAGTCAGGTGACAGGGAAAGAGGGATGAATGTCCGGTATGCTGGGAGAGTGGACCAGGGTATCACGGAGGGAACGGCCCTTTGTAACGCTGAAAGGGGAGGGGAGGAGTGGTGTGATCGCGTGGGAGGTGCAGAAATGGCTGTTCAAATGACCGCAAAAGATCATTGACCTGAAACGATAACTCTGTTTCTCTCTCCACAGAAGCTAAAGTTAAAGTTAATTTATTAGTCACAAATAAGGCTTACGTTAACACTGCAATGAAGTTACTTTAAAATTCCGCTAGTTGCCGCCCTCTGGCACTTGTTCAGGTCAATGCACCCTAACCAGCACATCTTTCAGAATGTGGGAGGAAACTGGGGCACCCCGAGGAAACCCACACAGACACGGGGAGAACGTGCAGACTCCGCACAGACAGTGACCCGAGCTGGGAATCGAACTCAGGTCTTTGGCACTATGAAGCAGCAGTGCTAACCACTGTGCCACCGTGCCGCCCCAGACCTGCTGAGTATTTCCAGCATCTCCTGTTTTTATTTCTGATTTTAGTCATCTACACTATTTTGTTTTAGAATTTGTGTTTTGGATTTGCATGCTAAAAACGCACGCTTGCCTGGGTAAGTGCAACTCCAACAACACTCAACATCCAGAGGGCGGTGAGGGTCTGGAATGCGCTGCCTGGGAGGGTGGTGGAGGCGGGATGCCTCACATCCTTTAAAAAGTATCTGGATGAGCACCACGGGCCAAGTGTTAGTAAATGGGATTAGGTGGGAGGTCAGGTGTTTCTCACAGGTCGGTGCAGACGTGATGGGCTGAAGGGCTTCTTCAGTACTGTATGGTTCTATCATTCTAAAGCAGTCCACTTGATTAGCACCCCATCCACCACCTTCAATAGTCACTCCCACCACCACCAACAGTGGCAGTACAATCTACAAGATGCACTGCAGCAACTTGTTAAGGTTCCTATGGCAGCAAGTCCAAAAACCCGACCACCTAGAAGGATAGGGCAGCAGATACATGGAACACCAATACCTACCTGCAAGTTCCCTTCAAGCTACTTACCATCCTGACTTGGAAATAAATTGGCTGTTCCTTCACTGTCTCTGGGTCAAAATCCTGGAACTCTCTCCCTAACAGCACGTGGGAGTACTTACACCACATGGACTGCAACAGTTCAAGGAGGTAGTTCACCATCATGAGTCATAAAAGGCTAGAATGCAGGTGCAGCAAGTAATCAGCAAAGCCAATAGAATGTTGAATCTATTGTTAAAAAAGCCCACCAACGCCTCTACTTTCTCAGAAGACTAAGGAAATTTGGCATGTCAGCTACGACTCTCACCAACTGTTACAGATGCCCCATAGAAAGCATTCTTTCTGGTTGTATCACAGCTTGGTCTGGCTCCTGCTCTGTGCAAGACTGCAAGAAACTACAAAGTGTCATGAATGTAGCCCAATCCATCACGCAAACCAGCCTCCCATCCATTGACTCTGTCTACACTTCCCGCTGCCTCGGCAAAGCAGCCAGCATAATTAAGGACCCCACGCACCCTGGACATTCTCTCTTCCACCTTCTTCCGTCGGGAAAAAGATACAAAAGTCTGAGGTCACGTATCAATCGACTCAAGAACAGCTTCTTCCCTGCTGCTGTCAGACTTTTGAATGGACCTACCTCGCATTAAGTTGATCTTTCTCTGCACCCTAGCTATGACTGTAACACTACATTCTGCACTCTCTCCTTTCCTTCTCTATGAACGGTATGCTTTGTCTGTATAGCGTGTGAGAAACAATACTTTTCACTGTATACTGATACATGTGACAATAATAAATCAAATCAAATCAAATGCCATCGTTTATTGTGAGGGGAATTGAATACAGAAGTCGGGAGGATATGTGTCAGTTGTACAGAACATTGGTGAGACCACATACAGAGTATTGTGTACACCATCAATGTCCTTATTTAAGGAAAGTTATAAATCCATTAAAAGCAGTTCAGAGAAGATTTACTGCACTAATACCAAGAATGTCTTATGTGGAAAAGTTGGACAGGCTAGGCTTGTATCCATTGGAGTTTAGAAGAGTAAGAGACGCCTTGATTGAAACATGTAAGATCCTGAGGGGTCTTGACAGGGTGGATGTGGAGAGGATGTTTCCTCTTGTGGGAGAATCTAGAACTAGGGGATCGCCGTTTAAAAATGAGGGGTCACCGATTTCGCTGAGAGATGAGGGAAACTTTCTCTCAGAGGGTTATGAGTCTTTGGAATTCTCTTCCTCGAAAGCTGACTGAGACAGAGTGCTTGAGTGTTTTTAAGGAAGAGGAGTGTAGATTCTTCATTAACAAGAGGGTGAAAGGTTATCGAGGGCCGGCAGAAATGTGGGATTGAGGTTACAATCACGTTCTTCTTGAATGGCCAGTCACGTTCTTATTGAATGGCGGAGCAGGTTCGAAGGGCCGAGTGGCCTCCTCCTGCTCCTAATTTGTATGTTTGTACGTACGAGTGACGGACAATAAATGTTGGCCTAGCCAGCAACGCCCACATCCCTTGAAAGAATTAAAAGGAATAATTTGGCATCAATTTCTGTCGCTGTCTAGTGCTGCTTCGAGAAGAATCATCAAGGACAATCCAGCCCCGCAATTCCCAACAGGAAAAATGTTCAGACCAGTATTCTTATTTCCCCGCTCTGATGTTTTCTCCATGCCTGCCGTCACCTTGTGTAAGTGTATGTCTGGTAGACTGACTGAGCAGCTCACTCTGATTCCAGTACAATCCACTCAATCACATCAAAATGAGGACTTTTCATCCGTCGCTGTTAGTCTAGAGATTTTAGAGTTCTTCAGCCAAGTGTGATTAATGTTTCCCTGAGACAGGAGTTGTACAAGTCAACAAATGGGAATTTGAGAATTCCTGAGCATGCCTGGGAACTTTCCAAATTTCATGTTTCATTCCAATTCCCACCAGAACTCGAGGGGGAAGATAGAAATGCAGAAAATGTACAGCACAGGGCCATTGGGCCATTGGGCCATCATGTACATGCTAGCTCAGAAAGAGCTATCAGTCTATTCTAAATTCCCTAGTTGGCCTTGGTTGGTAGCTCTGTTGATTACAATGCTTCAAGTGAATATCCAAGTGTTTTTGAAATGTGGCGAGTCTTTGGACTCGGCCATCCTGTCAGGCAGTGAGTCCCAGACTCACACAACTCTCTAGGTCCCACAGATCCTCTCTAATCCTTCTGCCAATGGCTACGTTCCTAGTCATTGAATACATAGATGCTTCCCATCCACTCAATCGAGGTAACTTTATCCACCTCAGTTAAATCACCCTTCACTACCTCTAATTTTAAGTTAGAGGAATAAGGAGCAGAAGGAGGCCATTCGGGCCCTCGAACCTGCTCCACCATTCAATAAGATCATGGCTGATTTGATTGTGGCCCTAACTCCACCTTTCCACCTACCCTGATAACCTTTGACTCCCTTTGTTAGTCAAGAATCTAAGTTTCTCAAGAATCCTCGAAGGAAATATCATTGGGAAGGGCAAATAAGGACTTTGATGCCCCCTAAGTCATTGACTCCCTACAGTGCAGAAGGAGGCCATTCGGCGCATCAAGCTTGCACTCATTACAATCTCACTCAGGCCCTTTCCTCTTAACCCCATGGATTTACCCTGCTAGCCCTCCACCCCCAACACTAAGGGACAAATTAGCATGGCCAGTCACCTGAGCCCGCACATCCTAAACCTGAGGAAAGGTTTAGAGGGATATGGGCCAAATGCAGGAAAATGGGGTTTACATTAGATGGGCGTTTTGGTCGGCATGGACCACGTTGGGCCGAAGGGCCTGTCTCCGTGCTGTAGATAATATGATAAAATGATCTCTGAAGTGTGGGAGGAAACCGGAGCAGCCGGAGGAAACCGGAGCAGACACGGGGAAAACGTGCAAACTCCACACAGGCGGTGACCCAAGCCGGGAATTGAACCTGGGCCCCCAGGCCACTTTGCCATTGTGCCGCTCCCATGTCCTGGGCTCTCTCCCCAACAGAGGATATTAGCATCTTCCAATCCATACTATCAAGTTATTTCAACATCTTAAAACACTTCAATTTGATAATTCCTTAATCTTCAACACAGATTTGTTGAATAGCATTTTATAACTGGCCATCGGGCTATGAGAGAAATTGAAAGGTCTTGTGGGTTAGCAGTGGGTTAGCATCACTGCCTCTGAGCCATGAGTTCCAATTCGAGTCCCACTGCAGGACTTGATGTCCAAGGAAGGTGCATTCATAACACGACCAAATAGGTTTGAGTGTCAACCTGCAAATCCTTCCAAACACGCCAATGGCTGGCCGTAAGAGCGGGAGAGACTCCTGGTCAGCCACGCTTGACGTGGAGCGGCACCCCTCAAGTTATAAGCCCCCTGGCGACAGACTAGTGACCTGTTCTGGGAATTACTAGCTATGGAAACAGACAGCAATCTGCTTTAGTGCACCAATAGGTAGGGGAAGAGAATGGGAATAGGAAAGAGCAAGGGTGTATGATTAATTGGACAACTCACCAGAGGGCTGGCATGGTTGGATGGTCTCCTTTCATGCAGTAACTCATTCTGATGCTGTGATGGAATTGAAACTACAACAATGCAGGCTCAGTAGATGGTACTAAATGATTCCTGCTACCTATCTGGCAAGTGGCATGAACTACATCACGGCTTCTGAGAATAGTGTTGAGGATGATTGCTTCAACAGAGCAGGAGAATCCACCACGGTGTGCCCACTTCCCCAGCATAGAAACTTTTCGGTAGTCAGAGGCTTTTTCCAAGGGTAGAAGGTGGCACAGTGGTTAGCACTGCTGCCTCACAGCGCCAGGGACCCGGGTGCGATTCCCAGCTTGTGTCACTGTCTGTGTGGAGTTTGCACGTTCTCCCCGTGTCTGCGTGGGTTTCCTCCGAGTGCTCCAGTTTCCTCCCACAGTCTGAAAGACGTGCTGGTTAGGGTGCTTTGGCCGTGCTAAATTCTCCCTCAGTGTAACCCGAACAGGCGCCGGGAGTGTGGCGACTAGGGGATTTTCACAGTAACTTCACTGCAGTGTTAATGTAAGCCTACTTGTGACACTAATAATTAAACTTTAACTTTAAGTGCCAATTACAAGGGGGCACAGGTTCAAGGTGAGAGGGGGAAAGTAAGGGAGATGTGCGGGGGAAGTTTTTTACGCAGAGAGTGGTGGGTGCCTGGAACGCGCTGCCAGAGGAGGTGGTGGAAGCAGGCACATTAACAACATTTAAGAGGCATCGGGATGGATAAATGAATAAGGGGGGGATTAGAGGGATACCAACCGAGTAAGGGCAGAAGGTTTTTTTTAGTTAAGTCGGGCATCATGATCGGCACAGGATTGGAGGGCCGAAGGGCCTGTTCCTGTGCTGTACTTTTCCTTGTCCTTTGTTCTTGTATGTCAGCAACAGAGGAAGTGATTAATAATCTGTGTTGAGACAATCCAACTCTCTAAATGACAACATTCTGACAGAAAACAGCATCCATTGACATTAAACAGAAGGAGGGTCTCCATTGGTGGACTGCTGTTAGTTCAACATTTCACATTTTAAAATATCTTGCATTTATTGTTTGCTTGGGGCCTGACACAAAATGAGATCAAAGCTTTCTTTTGTTGGGGGGTAAGGGGGGGGGGGGTAGGAGGGGAGGTTGGGGGGCAGTGGGGGTTGCAAAGATCATGACTGGATGCAAATATTTGGCAAATTTAAATGATTAAGAAATAGCTGCTCATGAAATCCCATCTCCCTCCAGTAACTGTTGTATATACAGCAACGTCCTTGTAGAAAGTGTCAGTGATGTTTGTGTAATGGGAACTTTATTGATGAAAAATGTAGACAGAAGATCAAACAACAGAGGTCTGATATACATAGAACATAGAACATAGAACAGTACAGCACAGAACAGGCCCTTCGGCCCACGATGTTGTGCCGAGCTTTATCTGAAACCAAGATCAAGCTATCCCACTCCCTATCATCCTGGTGTGCTCCATGTGCCTATCCAATAACCGCTTAAATGTTCCTAAAGTGTCTGACTCCATAACACTGCAGGCAGTCCATTCCACACCCCAACCACTCTCTGAGTAAAGAACCTACCTCGGACATCCTTCCTCTATCTCCCACCACGAACCCTATAGTCTTACCCCCTTGTAATAGCTCCATCCACCCGAGGAAATAGCCTTTGAACATTCACTCTATCTATCCCCTTCATCATTTTATAAACCTCTATTAAGTCTCCCCTCAGCCTCCTCCGCTCCAGAGAGAACAGCCCCAGCTCCCTCAACCTTTCCTCATAAGACCTACCCTCCAAACCAGGCAGCATCCTGGTAAATCTCCTCTGCACTCTTTCCAGCGCTTCCACATCCTTCTTATAGTGAGGTGACCAGAACTGCACACAATATTCCAAATGTGGTCTCACCAAGGTCCTGTACAGTTGCATCATAACCCCACGGCTCTTAAACCCCAACCCCCTGTTAATAAAAGCTAACACACTATAGGCCTTCTTCACAGCTCTATCCACTTGAGTGGCAACCTTCAGAGAAGTCTGAGGTCACTTACCAATCAACTCAAGAACAGCTTCTTCCCTGCTGCCGTCAAACTTTTGAATGGACCTACCTCGCATTAAATTGATCTTGCTCTACGCCCTAGCTATGACTGTAACACTACATTCTGCACTCTCTCGTTTCCTTCTCTATGAACAGTATGCTTTGTCTATATAGTGCATAAGAAGCAATACTTTTCACTGTATACTAATACATGTGACAAGAATAAATCAAATCAAATCAAATGTGTATTATTTGATTTCAACCAGTTGATCCCTGGAGGAATTAGTATTCTGGAGGAATGAGATCCTACAGGCACAAAGCCTTCTTCGAGAAAACATGTCCCCTGTCCTGGGAATTATAGAAGAATGAAATAGAGAAGAAAAATATTCCTCTGGCAGATAGAAACATAGAAACAGGAGGAGGCCATTTGGCCCTTCGAGCCTGCTCCGTGGTGCATTTTGATCATGGGATTCCATATCCTGATCCCCATCCCCACCATATCCCTTGATCCCTTTAGCGCCAAGAGCTATATCTAATTTCTTCTTGAAATCAGACATCGTTTTGGCCTCAACTACTTCCTGTGGTAGTGAATTCCACACATTCACCATCCTCTAGGTGAAGAAACTTCACAACGGACAATAAGGAGAGGTCACCAATTTTAATTCATCAGCAAATGCTCAAGAGAGGAGATGAGAAGAAGGTTTTCACCGAGAGAGTTGTTGCAATCCGGACTGGGAGGGATGTGCAGGGGGTCTCAAGAATTATAGAATCCCTACAGTGCAGAAGAGGGCAGTTGGGCCATCGAGCCTGCTCCGATTCTCTGACAGAGTATCTTATGATGTGGAGATGCTGGCGTTGGACTGGGGTAAACACAATAAGAAGTTTAACAACACCAGGTTAAAGTCCAACAGGTTTATTTGGTAGCAAAAGCCACACAAGCTTTCGGAGCCCCAAGCCCCTTCTTCAGATGAGTGGGAATTCTGTTCACAAGCAGGGCATATAAAGACACAAACTCAATTTACATGAATCACAAACAGGGCATGTAAAGACACAAACTCAATTTACATGAAAATGATTTTCATGTAAATTTTCATGTAAATTGAGTCTGTGTCTTTATATGCCCTGCTTGTGAACAGAATTCCCACTCACCTGAAGAAGGGGCTTGGGGCTCCAAAAGCTTGTGTGGCTTTTGCTACCAAATAAACCTGTTGGACCTTAACCTGGTGTTGTTAAACTTCTTACAGAGTATCTTACCCATGCCCTCTCCTCCAGCCCTATTCCTGTAACCGCACACATTTCCCATGGCCAATCCACCTAACCTACACATCTTGGAACCCTAAGGGGAAATTTAGCATGGCCAATCCACCTAACCTGCACATCTTTGGACTGTGGGAGGAAACTGGAGCACCCGGAGGAAACCCACGCAGACACGGGGAGAATGTGCAAACTCCACACAGGCAGTGAGACAAGCCGGAAATCGAACCCACAGTGCTAATCACTGTGCCACCGTGTTGCCCCGCTCAAGAAAGAAAGAATTTATATGGCACCTTTTGCACCATCCCAAAATTCTTCAGAGTCAATGAAACACATCTGCATTACCGCTCCTGTTGTAATTTCAGAAACACAGCAGCCAAGTTCTGCATAGCAAGATTCCGTAAGCAGCAATGACCAGATTCGTCTGATCTTTGTGATTCGGAATGTGGGGTAAATATTGACCAGGGCACCAGGGAGACCTTCCCCGGTTTTCTGCAATATATGGATCCGTTCCAGCCACCTGCGAGAGCAGACGGAATGTCATTGTAACGTCTCCACAGGCACAAAGGGCAGCACGGCGGCACAGTGGTTAGCACTGCTGCCTCACAGCACCAGGGACCTGGGTTCGATTCCCAGCTTGGGTCACTGTCTGTGTGGAGTTTGCACATTCTCCCCATGTCTGCATGGGTTTCCCCCGGGTGCTCCGGTTTCCTCCCACACTCCAAAGATGTGCGGGTTAGGTGCATTGGCCATTCTAAGTTGCTCTTTAGTGTCCCAAGATGCATAGGTTAGAGGGATCAGCGGGGTAAATGTGTGGGGGTGCGGGGATAGGGCCTGGGGTGGGATTGTCGTTGGTGCAGGCTCGATGGGTTGAATGGCGTCCTTCTGCACAGTAGAGATTTGATGATTCTAAATGGCGACTTGGGCGCAAAATCTCACAAGAGGCCAGAAGCGCCAATCTTGCAGGTGAAATCTCACGGGTGGGCTGGGTGGGTGCAAGGCTGGTAGGAGACCCAACGCTGGGGCAATGTCTCTGCCAGTGATGTAATAAATGATCATGTGAGCTTTATTATAGAGCCACAAGAGTACTGAGCTTCCCAGCACATCAGAAGCACGTGAGTCATTTCACATTCCTTAGCTTTGACAGTCATGCTAATTTTGCCCACAGGTTCAGTGCGCCAGTAACGCTGATTGCTGTTCCTGAGTGAACCCTCTGCATGATGAGCTCCCAGACAGTCCCGAGCATCATTGTTGTGTGCTGTGCCCTCCACAAGCTGGTGCAGCAATGGGGTGAGGAGTTGGTGGAGGAGGAGGTGGACGAGTGGCACATCTCCTCTGGTGAGGAGGGCGCTGCGGGGGGAACCTCTGGAGGAGGCAGAGAAAGGCCGACAAGTAATGGTGACGGGCCGAATGGGGAGGAGGACTCGGGATGCCCTGATAGCCTCCCACTTCACGCATGACCAGGAAGGACGAGGCTCGACATGAATGTCCCATCATGGGAGATGGCCCTTCCTCACTGATTGGTGGCAGTGCCCACCCTACCCTGCAATCACTCCCATCATGGGGAGGGTGCAGTTGCCCCTCATCCCAACAACACAGGTAAATGATTCTGACTTGCAGTGAGGACAGATCATTGGTGCTTCAAGAGCCCCTGTGAATGTCTGGCTCTGGTCTGGCTCAGGCAGCTTGCAGACTGCTTGTGACCAGGGTAATGTCGGGGTGATGATGTACGGACAGACTGATCTCTCCTGATGCAGGTTCCCCCTTGGTTTGGGGCGTCGATGAGGATGCGTGTGTGTCACTGGTGTCATACATTAATAAGTTTATAAGATATAGGAGCAGAATTAGGCTATTCGGCCCATCAAGTCTGTTCCACCACTCGATCTTCATTGAACCCGACAGTGCAGAAAGAGGCCATTTGGCCCATCGAGTCTGTACCAACCACAATCCCACCCAGGCCCTACCCCCATATTCACCCGCTAATCCCTCTAATCTGCGCATCTCAGGACACTAAGGGGCAATTTTAGCACGGCCAATCAACCTAACCCGCACATCTTTGGACTGTGGGAGGAAACTGGAGCACCCGGAGGAAACCCACGCAGACACGAGGAGAATGTGCAAACTCCACACAGTCAGTGACCCAAGCCGGGAATCGAACCCAGGTCCTTGGAGCTGTGAAGCAGCAGTGCTAACCACTGTGCTACCGTGCCGCCCCAAGAACCAGATGTAGCCTCACCAACGCCCTGTACAATTGCAGCAAAACATCCCTATCCCGAGACTCAAATCTTCTCACTATGAAATAGACAAGCATATCCTTATGGTGACCATGAGCTGTTGACCTCTCCAATGTCTTTTACTCCTTTCTCAATGTCTTGCCTATTATTGGAGCAATTGAGCTGATCCTCATGGAAATTTGAATCCTAAGGCGATTTTGGCAACCATGTCCTTGTCGATAGGCATATGGGGTACACATGTATCTCCAAACCCGGGCCCTTGCAAAGAGTACTACACACTTAGGCATATTGCTTGTAAAGGAGGCTGATTGTGGGAGCTGTAAACACGTCAAAGCCATTGGCACTAGCTGACCTTCCAAAGCAACTTGCTACCACCATTCTGTTATAAAAGCATTCATACCTCATTCATTCCTGCCTTCTCCCCAAAACCCTTCAACCCATTCCCAATTAAAAATCTGTCTAACTCCTCCTTAAATTTACCCACTGTCCCAGCATCCATCGCACTTTGGAGTAGCGAATTCCATTGATTCACAACCCTTTGGGAGAAGTAGTTTCTCCTCAACTCCGTTTTAAATTTGCTGCCCCTTATCCTAAGACTGTGACCTCTCATCCTAGAATGCCCCACAAGAGGAAGCATCCGCTCCACGTCTACTTTATCCATACCTTTCATCATCTTGTATACCTCAATTTGATCTCCCCTCATTCTTCTAAATTCCAGAGAGTATCGGCCTAAACTGTTCAATCTCTCTTCATACGACAAACCCCTCATCTCTGGAATCAATCTCGTGAACCTCCTCTGAACTGCCTCCAATCCCACTGCATCTTTCCCCAAATACGGGGATCAAACTGTGCACAATACTCCAGGTGCGGCCTCACCAATGCCTTGTATAGTTGCAGCAATACTTCCTTGCCTTTATATTCTATTCCTTTAGCTCTAAATGCCAACATTCCATTCACTTTCTTTATTATCTGCTGTACCTGCATGCTAAGTGTCAGAGGAACAGCTCTCACCACTCCCTGAGGTCAGACTTTCCCAAAATGACTGGGTTGAGTGGTGGGCTTCACCACTTGGGGGTTGGGGTTGGAGTGGAACTAGGCATGACCATGTCCTGTCAGTGTGAGGCAACTCCAGCCAGTGAGCTGACATCCTCATAGCCAGGAGGCGGAGGCGGTGCTGTTTAAAGCATTCAGCCTTTATACGCTCGATACACAAGGCGGGATTTTACTGTCTCACTCATCCCAGAACCGTAAAATCCCACCCGAGGTCAGCGGACCTTCCCATTGTCCGCCCCTCGCTCGCTCCGATTCCTGTGGCGGGTGTGACGGTAAAATTCCAGCCACAGAATCCGTTTGGCTCAGTTGGCTGGATGGGTGATTTGTGATGCAGAGTGATTCCAGGTTCAATGCCTGTGCCAGCCGAGGTTATTCTTCAACTTCACCCCCTCGCCTGAGGTGTGGTGATCTTCAGGTTAAATCACCACCAGTCAGCTCTCCCACTCCAAGTGGAGCCCAGCCTATGGTCGTCTGGGACTATGGCGCCTTTACCATGGCACGGCTTGGAGCTCCGAAAGCTTGTGTGGCTTTTGCTACCAAATAAACCTGGTGGACTTTAACCTGGTGTTGTTAAACTTCTTACACTGTTATGTATGCAGCAAGTTACTGAGCCATGGAATAATAGCAAGGAGGGAGCCAAAAGTAACGTTAATACATCACAGAAGTGTTCACATACTTACAGGTGCTCCAATTCCCAAGTTGCGCAACTATAATTTCTTAACCTTTTTAACCCTGTCGCTACAGTTTGTTGGATCCACAACTGAGGTGGAGACAGCTTGCTATCTGTCACACCCTATGGCAAGGACATCCTTCCTCAGATAAGGACACCAAAACTGCACACAACACTCCTGTTGTCTAAGATGAGATGACCTTGGCAGGTGTCATAGAAAAGTAGAAACTAGAAGCAGGAGGAGGCCATTCGGCCCTTCGAACCTGCTCCGCCATTCATTCTGATCATGGCTGATCATCAAATTCAATATCCTGATCCCCTCTTCCTCCCCATATCCCTTGATCCCTTTAGCCCCAAAACCACCTCTAATTTCTTCTTGAAATCAGACAATGTTTTTGGCCTCAACTACTTTCTGTGGGAGCGAATTCCACACATTCACCACCCTCTGTGTGAAGAAATTTCTCCTCACCTCAGTTCTAAAAGGTTCACCCCTTATCCTCAAACTATGACCCCTGTTTAATCCTGTTAGAATTTTATACGTTTCTATGAGATCCCCTCTCGCTCTTCTAAACTCCAGTGAATATAATCCTAACCGACTTAATCTCTCCTCATATGACAGACCTGCCATCCCAGCGATCAGCCTGGTAAACCTTTGCTGTGCTCCCTCTATAGCAAGGACATCCTTCCTCAGATAAGGACACCAAAACTGCACACAATACTCCAGATGTGGCCTCATCAACACCCTGTACAATTGCAGCAAAACATCCCTATTCCTATAGTCTGAAGGGCTGAGATTTGGAGGGCCCGGGCCTGCTTGCAGGCTGCACAGGTGAGTTGATGCCACCCTCCTCGGTCACAGAAGGAGGGGAGTCAGGTGGGCTGGACAATCATAGGGTCTCCTGGGTGGGAGGCCAGGGCTGTGTACCAGCTGATCATCCTCCTTCTGGGTGCTTGAGGGTCCCTGGCTTCTTCCTTGGGATAGAGGGGCAGCTGGAGTGAGATCCAGAAGACCCACTGTTCTCTGGCCCTGAC
Organism: Mustelus asterias; assembly: GCF_964213995.1. Lineage (NCBI taxonomy): Eukaryota > Metazoa > Chordata > Chondrichthyes > Carcharhiniformes > Triakidae > Mustelus > Mustelus asterias. The sequence goes on along the minus strand of NC_135811.1, from coordinate 7,315,969 downwards.
ACCCATGGATGGCCACAAGTATCTGCACCACGGAGCTAGAATCATCGAATCTCTACAGTGAAGAAGGAGGCCATTCGGCCCATCGAGTCTGCACCGACCACAATCCCACCCAGGCCCTATCCCCATAACCCCTTGCATTTACCCTAGCTAGTTCCCCTGACACTAAGGGGCAATTTAGCATGGCCAATCCACCTAAGCCACATATCTTTGGAGTGTGGGGGGAAACCGGAGCACCCGGAGGAAACCCATGCAGACACGGGGAGAACATGCAGACTCCGCACAGAAGTGGCTGAGGCCAAGAATCGAACCCGGGTCCCTGGCACCGTGAGGCAGCAGTGCTACCCACTGTACCACCGTGCCGCCCACAGTGGCACAGTGGTTAGCACTTCGTGGTTAGTTGATGCCCTGTATTGCGGAGTTTGTGCCCTGAAGCAAGCAGTGAACTTCCCCCCCCACCATGGGATGGACGTCTAGCCCCAAGGTCCCCTCAGTGGACACCACCCTCGCAGCGTTGGCCTGGTTGCCTCGGAATGTCAGCACCATTTCCTCGGACAGAAGGCAATGGGACTCCGGCCTTGCGACCCGAGGAGTGAAGCTGACCTTCCTTCCTGATGTTCCCGACTTTGTCTTTGGAGCTGCAGCAACTGAGGCGTGACCGGGTCCAGAGGCCCGTCGTCTAACTGGGCCACAGCAGGGACCTGGCAACCAGCAATCCTCTCATTGCTGGATCCCTGGGACGGTAGCACAGTGGTTAGAACTGCTGCTTCACAGCTCCAGGGTCCCGGGTTCGATTCCCGGCTCGGGTCACTGTCTGTGTGGAGTTTGCACATTCTCCTCGTGTCTGCGTGGGTTTCCTCCGGGTGCTCCGGTTTCCTCCCACAGTCCAAAGATGTGCGGGTTAGGTTGATTGGCCAGGTTAAAAATTGCCCCTTAGAGTCCTGAGATGCGTAGGTTAGAGGGATTAGCGGGTAAAATATGTGGGGGTAGGGCCTGGGTGGGATTGTGGTCGGTGCAGACTCGATGGGCCGAATGGCCTCCTTCTGCACTGTAGGGATTCTATGATTCTATGTACTTGCCTCCACTTGCTGTGGATCATCAGGAGTGAGGTGCTCGCCAGTGAGTGACCCAGAAGCCCGTCCATTGCTAATTACCACCAAGGTGCGGGTCTCTGCAGGCGTGCAGGGGGCAGGTGACAGCTGTGATACCTCTGCCATTGGAACATCAGAGAACGTATGGAGCTGCCCACTCTGGTACCCTCCAATGCCCTGCCAATGGATGGGCCGTACTGCTCTATCCATTTATCTGCGACCTTTATCTGGTCGCCGCACTACCAGAAGGACGGGGAGGCTTTAGAGAGAGTGCAGAGAAGGTTTACCAGGATGTTGCCTGGTATGGAGGGTCTTAGCTATGAGGAGAGATTGGGGAAACTGGGGTTGTTCTCCCTGGAAAGACAGAGAATGAGGGGAGATCGAATAGAGGTGTACAAGATTATGAAGGGGATAGATAGGGTGAACAGTGGGAAGCTTTTTCCCAGGTCGGAGGTGACGATCACGAGGGGTCACGGGCTCAAGGTGAGAGGGGCGAAGTATAACTCAGATATTAGAGGGATGTTTTTTACACAGAAGGTGGTGGGGGCCTGGAATGCGCTGCCAAGTAGGGTGGTGGAGGCAGGCACGCTGACATCATTTAAGACTTACCTGGATAGTCACATGAGCAGCCTGGGAATGGAGGGATACAAACGATTGGTCTAGTTGGACCAAGGAGCGGCACAGGCTTGGAGGGCCGAAGGGCCTGTTTCCTGTGCTGTACTGTTCTTTGTTCTTTGAAAGGGGGATGGCATTAGCACATGGCAGGTGCTTTAGGATGGGTGAGAGAGAACCCATGTTAGGTTGGTGAGATGGTTGATTGTATTGTGGATCCTCACTTTTTCCTCTTGTTCCCACTTGCCCTCAGCACAAGAGAGGTCTTCTTCCTCCCCAGCATACCTCGAATGGTGAGAGGATCTTTACTCAACACGCCTCTGCACACCTATACTCTTTCTACTTTATTGTGACTCCAAGGATGTCCAGGTTAGGTGGATTGGCCATGCTAAATTGCCCCTTACTGTTCCTGGATGAGTGGGTTAGGAGGATGAGTGGGGTCCAGGGATAGGGCCTGGGTGGAATGCTCTGTCGAAGGGTCTGTGCAGACTTGATGGGCTGAATGGTCTCCTTCTGCACTGCAGCGATTCTATGATTCTAACTTGCCCAACATGGAGACAGGAGAGAGTGTAAACTGGCCATGTGATGGGTCAGATGGTAAGGATGCCTGGCATGTGTGGTTGGTGAGTGGGGACTAGGGTGTGATGAGGAGAGGAGCCGCGGAGGGGAGATGAGGATGTGGGTGGGAGGGCGAGTGGTGGGGCCCCCTGAGGTGGCGGTGAGTGATGGGTGTGTGAGCGGTGGCAAATGAGAAGAGTGACTTACCCTGACTGCATGGAGGAGATCACTCATCTTCTTCCTGCACTGGGTGCCTGTCCTCTTGTGTGGGGGAGCTGGCACTTACCAACCCTGCCACCGCCTGCCATGCAGGGGTGGTAACGTTAGAGTGTCCCCTGCTTAGAGTGGGGGGTGGGCACAGTAAGAAGTCTCACAACACCAGGTTAAAGTCCAACAGGTTTATTTGGTAGCAAACACCATAAGCTTTCGGAGCACAGCTCCTTCGTCAGATGGAGTGGATATGTGAGTGGGGGGTGGGTCAGGGCGGGGGAATCAGAGGCAGCCCGCTCAGTGTGAAAATTGTACAAACTTTTTTTCATTGCGCCTAAAAATGTGGCGCAAAATCTCGCCAATGCCATTGGTGGGCCACTGACCACTTTTCCCGTCTAAATCAACACTTAACCCAAATAGGGGAAAATTCCGCCCTGTGCTTCTGAATGATAAGTTAGCTTAAACTTATCCTCAAGAACGGAGAATTCATTAAGTGTCTGTCCCAGAGGCTGGGGTATGAACTATTGAACTGTAGCTAATGCCTTGGAGCCTGTGCCTGTGTGGGAATATCCCCACAAAGACTCATTAGCTTCAGCAGCTGGGGACATGTTTCAAGTTGGAGAATCTTTCTGAATGGTGAAGTAGCCCAGAAGCATGTTCCTCTCCACAGAAGGTAGACGACCGGCACTATCGTGCAGATTGTCAAATGTAAATATCTCTCTGAGCGAACATTTCAGTGCAAGCCACAAAATGGCAATGGGGTTTTATGGTGTAAATCATTCGACCTTAACTGACCTCTTCCACACATCACATCCACGCTGTCCAAAGGGAACGCGAGTCACTCTGCTCTGTACAACGTTTGTTTATTTATACATTTGGCCTTCATCGCCTTTCACAGCGACATAGCCATTTAGTCCCTTTTTATCATCGAATCCCTACAGTGCAGAAGGAGGCCATTCAGCCCATCGAATCTGCACCGACCACAATCCCACCCAGGCCCTATTCCCGTAACCCCACATATTCACCCTGCTAATCCCCTGACACTAAGGGTCAATTTAGCATGGCCAATCAACCTAACCGGCACATCTTTGGACTGTGGGAGGAAACCGGAGCACCTGGAGTAAACCCACGCAGACACGGGGAGAATGTGCAGATTCTACACAGACAGTGACCCAAGGCTGGAATTGAACCCGGATCCCTGGCACTGTGAGGCAGCAGTGTTGACCACTGTGTCACCCTGCCACCCCGGCACTTTTAACTTCTAGAGTGCTGTGAATGAACCATAGAATCATAGAAACCCTACAGTACAGAAAAAGGCCATTTGGCCCAGCGGGTCTGCACCGACCACAATCCCACTCAGGCCCTACCTCCATATCCCTGCACATTTACCCGCTAATCCCTCTAACCTACACATCTCAGGACATTAAGAGGCAATTTTAGCATGGCCAATCAACCTAACCCACACATCTTTGGGCTGTGGGAGGAAACCGGAGCACCCGGAGGAAACCCACGCAGACACGAGGAGAATGTGCAAACTCCACACAGACAGTGGCCCAAGCCGGGAATCGAACCCAGGTTCCTGGAGCTGTGAAGCAGCAGTGCTAACCACTGTGCTACCGTGCCGCAATGAGGTTGCTTTGCATGTCAGCCACAACTCAATGGGCAGCGCACTCTTCTACTGAGTCAGAAAAATCTGGGTTTGGGCTTGACTCCACAGTGTTGAGTACAAGATCTAAGCTATGCTCTAACGTAGCACCAAGGAGTGGTGCTGCATTGTCACAGGTGCCATCTTTCCAATGAGCTATCAAACAATTAAACCAAAGCACCTTCTGTCCTCCCAGGAGGGGGTAACCGATAATATCACACTTTTCTTCACTGTCCTGGCCAATGTTTATCTCTCAAGCGACATCCTAAAAATAGATAATGTGGTCATTATCACATTGCTGTTGTGTTGCGTTCCTGTATGTCATCAGGGATTGTTTAGACAATGAACCTTGCTCACAAGTTACTTTTGAGAGATCCCACGTATGCTTCGCCCTGTTTGCTTCAGTCTGTGCAAAGACTTCATTTTAAGATATTTCTGCCTATGCAACTGACTCTGCTAAGCTGGACAATTGACTGCTAACTTGACTACATGTAGAATCTGAAGCTAAAGGTGAGCTGAAAATTGACTGCATTCCTGGAGGGTACACAGCGCAGGCAAACAGGTTTTTCATAACCGCAGCTGCAAGGATTGTTTTTCTAAGACGGAGACAGCCTGCGGAAAACATTTCTAATAATGAGATAAGAATTGAAATACAGTTTGGATTTTAGTGTGTGGGTTTTCAGTTGTTTGGAGATCCGGTTCCGTGTGTTCAAGTCCAGTACAGGGCCGTGCTGAGAAGCCAGTCTCCGAGTTCGCTTTTTCTTCTGTCAGATTAATCTTTTAAATTCTGTTCAATAAAAGGAAACCATTTTTAAACTCATATCAGTGCTGTCCCCTCGTCTGTTCAAATGAATGAACGGACACAATACCTTCAACAAATGCTTCATTGTCTGAACTAACTTTTCCATCAGTCCATTTATGGCAGGATGATAAGGAGTGGATCGGATATATGGGATCCTGTTCTCCTTTAGATAATTTGCGAATTATCACACCACTTTAATTTGCGAATTATCACACCACTTAAATGTGGATTACAGGGTCAAAGGTAGGGTTCTGAAGACTGTGGAGGAACAGAGAGATCTTGGGGTCCATATCCACAGATCTCTAAAGGTTGCCACTCAAGTGGATAGAGCTGTGAAGAAGGCCTATAGTGTGTTAGCTTTTATTAACAGGGGGTTGGAGTTTAAGAGCCGTGGGGTTATGCTGCAACTGGACAGGACCTTGGTGAGACCACATTTGGAATATTGTGTGCAGTTCTGGTCACCTCACTATAAGAAGGATGTGGAAGCGCTGGAAAGAGTGCAGAGGAGATTTACCAGGATGCTGCCTGATTTGGAAGGTATGAGGAAAGGTTGAGGGAGCTGGGGCTGTTCTCTCTGGAGCGGAGGAGGCTGAGGGGAGACTTAATAGAGGTTTATAAAATGATGAAGGGGATAGATAGAGTGAACGTTCAAAGACTATTTCCTTGGGTGGATGGAGCTATTACAAGGGGGCATAACTATAGGGTTCGTGGTGGGAGATATAGGAAGGATGTCAGAGGTAGGTTCTTTACGCAGAGAGTGGTTGGGGTGTGGATTGGACTGCCTGCAGTGATAGTGGAGTCAGACACTTTAGGAACATTTAAGCGGTTAGTGGATAGGCACATGGAGCACACCAGGATGATAGGGAGTGGGATAGCTTGATCTTGGTTTCAGATAAAGCTCGGCACAACATCGTGGGCCGAAGGGCCTGTTCTGTGCTGTACTGTTCTATGTTCTATGTTTTTGTACGTCATGGATCCTTCACCTTCTGTTTGGCTTTCCATTTGATAGACTTGGTTCTTGCCTTTAATAATTTTTGTTTGGAACTCCCTGCTTTCTCCAATATGTATGTTCAATCCACCCCTTTTTACCACAATTCCTACATTTTGCATCTTTGCACCAGCAGTCAGTTGCTGTGTGCCCAGCTTTTGCATCGGCGGCAATTTCAAACCTGTGCCTGTGTTCCGGTTTCAGCCCATACTTTATGGTCTTTAGTATTCGAGCCTAATTGTGGGTTCCTTAACTGCTCATTCCAGAGGGATCACAATATTTAAAACCTTCTTTAGGTTTTAGTTGTTTTCTGTTAACAGCCCTTTTCAAACAGCTTCGCTTCTTAACTCACACCAGTCTGTCTCTAATGGTGTCATTCAAGACAGTTCAGCTAATTTCTTCAAGATTTCAATCACATATTGTGTGAGTGAGTCACCTTCTTGTTGGTTTCTTCACAGGAGGTTGAATGACCCCGTGATGCACAGGAAAGTTGGGAATACTATATCTGCCATAATTCTGTTCGCTTGGACAAAGTATTTGAATCTTTCAGCGGATGATCTCCACTGCTCAGTGCTCTCATCATATGGCCCATGGTGCCATAAACTCCGCCATATTTAGGGACAACCCGATTGAGGTGTTCAAGATTATGAGGGGCATGGACAGGGTGGATAGGGAGCAGCTGTTCCCCTTAGTTGAAGGGTCAGTTACAAGGGGACGCAAGTTAAAAGTGAGGGGGTGGGAGGTTTAGGGGGGATTTGAGGAAAAACGCTTTTACCCAGAGGGTGGTGATGTTCTGGAATGCGCTGCCTGGGAGGGTGGTGGGGGCGGGATGCCTCACATCCTTTAAAAAGTACCTGGGTGAGTACGTCATAACATTCAAGGCTATGGGCCAAGTGCTGGCAAGTGGGACTAGGTGGGCAGGTCAGGGCCTTTTATGCGTCGGTGCAGACTCGATGGGCTGAAGGGTCTCTTCTGCACTGTAGTATTCTGTGATTCTGTGATATTTACTGTGGGGAGGGGTGGCATAAACACAATGTTCCACAAAGTTTTTAGCGCTGCCTCGAGCAGAGCACATGGCAAATCTCTTTTTGATGTTGCTTTCTCTGACATCTTCAATTAAATTTTGGTTCCTTCGATATTTGTGCCACCATGGGCGGCACAGTGGCACAGTGGCACAGTGGCACAGTGGCACAGTGGCACAGTGGCACAGTGGCACAGTGGCACAGTGGTTAGCACTGCTGCCTCACAGCGCCAGGGGCCCGGGTTCGATTCCCAGCTTCGGTCACTGTCTGTGTGGAGTCTGCACATTCTCCCCGTGTCTGCGTGGGTTTCCTCCGGGTGCTCCAGTTTCCTCCCACAGTCCGAAAGACCTGCTGGTTAGGGTGCATTGACCCGAACAGGCGCCAGATTGTGGCGACTAGGGGATTTTCACAGTAACTTAATTGCAGTGTTAATGTGAGCCTTATTGTGACTAATAAACTTTACTTTTACTTTATTTGGCACCCCTCCATTGCCAGCATTGGTGAAACAGTGTTTTTATCTTAATCCTTTTTGGATGTTTGCAGGATGGGTCGACAATTTTTCCATTTTTTTTATTTCTCTGTGGAATCTTTCAGATTGGTTCCCACCTCCTTGTCGCCGTTTTTCTTGGTGGTATTTTTTAAAGATAAGCTTGCTGCAAACGAAGATGGTCCCTTACCTCCCGCCCACACTTTCTTCCTTACTTCCTGGTATGCACTCTCGCAAATTTCCTACGACCTTGCAATACCTTAAAAAAAATGTTTCAATGTTCAAACGTGGTGAGAGGCTGAGAAACGTGAATGTGTGGCTACTTTAAACACCAATTTATGAGGTTCCGCGGCTAGTTTGAGACAATTTAGTCGTTAAGACTTCTGTCTTTAGGGCAAGAAAGTTGGCAACTTATTCAAGCAATATTCGGTCAAGATTTTAAAATCATAGAATCCTTACAGTGCAGAAGGAGACCATTTGGCCCATCGAGTCTGCACCGACAACAATACCACCCAGGCCCTATCCCCACAACCCCACATATTCACCCTGCTAGTCCCTCTGACGCTAAAGGGCAATTTAGCACGGCCAATCAACCTAACCCGCACATCTTTGGACTGAGAGGAAACTGGAGCACCCGGAGGAAACCCACGCCAACACGGGGAAAACGTGCAGACTCCGCACAGATAGTGACCCGAGTCAGGAATCGAATCCGGGTCCGTGGAGCTGTGAGGCAGCAGTGCTAACCACTGTGCCAGCATGCCACCCACTACATGGGATACATGGGAACACTACCAACTGGAAATTCACCTCCAAGCTACTCACCACCCTGACTTCAAAATATATCGGCCTTTGCTTCACTGCCTCTGGGACAAAATCCTGGAACTCCCTCCCTAACAGCACTGTGGTTGTACCTACACCACATGGACTGCAGCAGGTTGAAGAATCACCAGCACCTTCTCAAGGGGCAATTAGAGATGGCCTAGCCAGCGATGCCCACATCCCACAAACAAATTTTAAAAAGCCAGCATATGTTACTTTAAAATCCCAGATGATCTTTAGTCTTTCCCAGGAGTTCAGGGAATCAAATAAAGAAAATAAAGAGGGACAGATTGATTCAGCAATGTAGCAAGTTGAAGGTAAACAGAAGATTAGAAAGCAAACAGTCTGAGGATGAACTACCAATGCCCCAGTGGATTAACCCAAGGAGAGTGATAAGATTTAAACATGCGCCAGATCCCCCGATCGCAGACTTCCTGAAGACATCTGTCCATGATTACCAGCAACCCAACTACAGCACTGCCAAGATTCACAGCCTCTTAACAATTGATCTTGTACCTTTATTAAACTCTTCAGGGCCGGAAGGGAGAGAGAGGTAAGCAATGAGTGTGGGTTTTTGCACAATTGTTACTCATGCAACTTCAGTGGAAATACTAACTGGAAGCGGCGTAAGGTGAGCTATTGGCGAGCTAACATAACTTCTACAGTATTAAATCAATCCCATTACCTCTGACGAAGGATCAACCAGACTCGAAACATTGGCTCTATTCTCTCTCAGTAAGAAGTTTAACAACACCAGGTTAAAGTCCAACAGGTTTATTTGGTAGCAAAAGCCACACAAGCTTTCGGAGCTCCAAGCCCCTTCTTCAGGTGAGTGAAAGTTACAAGGGGCTTGGAGCTCCGAAAGCTTGTGTGGCTTTTGCTACCAAATAAACCTGTTGGACTTTAACCTGGTGCTGTTAAACTTCTTACTGTGTTTACCCCAGTCCAACGCCGGCATCTCCACACCATGTCTATTCTCTCTCCACAGATGCTGTCAGACCTGCTGAGATTGTCCAGCATTTTTCTATCACCTTTTTCTCTTACCCAGGCCCTATCCCTGTCTTCAGGAAGTCTGCGATCGGGGGATCTGGCGCATGTTTAAATCTTATCACTCTCCTTGGGTTAATCCACTGGGGCATTGGTAGTTCATCCTCAGACTGTTTGCTTTCTAATCTTCTGTTTACCTTCAACTTGCTACATTGCTGAATCAATCTGTCCCTCTTTATTTTCTTTATTTGATATGTAGTTACCCTGCTAACCCCCCTAAACTACACATCTCGGGACACTAAGGGGCAATTTAGCATGGCCAATCCACCTAAGCTGCGCATCTTTGGACTGTGGGAGGAAACCGGAGCACCCGGAGGAAACCCACACAGACATGGGGAGAAACTCCACTCAGACTGTGATCTGAGTCCAGAATTGAACCCGGGTCCCTGGCGCCATGAGTCAGCAGTGCCACTAATGCTGTGCCACCGTGCCGCCCATTGATCACACAAAAATCAATTAGCCATTAATGAAATAGTGAGTGCTATTGACACTGGAGACTCAATGAAGATGGTCTGAAAGGCAGGGTAGAAAGGGTCCACTTCAGAATTCCTGCTATTCCTACTTCACACCGTTGTTTTTAAAAAGTTCCAACAACACCGCCCTACGTAAATTTCCATTGCCAATGGTGTCCATTTAAAATATATCAGTGGAGTCAGAAAGGACAAAGACATTTTCAGTGGAAAGATCAGAATTATGATTTGAAATCTCTTACCCAACTCTCTCACTTTCTCAGCTTGGGACTGTAACTCTTGCCCAATAATGGTTCAGGACACTGAATTTGACCAATGGAACGCTTCTCAAACTTACACAGCACCTTTCACAACCTCAGGACATCCCACAGTCATTTACAGCATTGAAATATTTGTTGATGTCCGGCGGTTATGTGCGGGATAAAAGCAAATTACTGCGGATGCTGGAATCTGAAACCAAAAGAGAAAACGTTGGAAGATCTCAGCGGGTCTGGCAGCATCTGGAAGGAGAGAAAAGAGCTGACGTTTCGAGTCCAGGTGACCCTTTGTCAAAGCTAAAAGGCATGGAAAGTGGGAGATATTTATACTGCAGGGTGAGGGAATGAAAGATGAGTCATTAGCCACAAAACCCAAGGGGAAAGGCTGCTAATGGCAGCCCATAGAGAGAATTGAAGGTGTGAATGGCCAAACGGCAGAGAAGCTGAAATCAGAGGGTAAACTGTGACTGATGAAGATGTGGGGGGAGGGGGGATGGGTGGGAGAGAGATAATGTTGAGAAAAAGGGGGAAAGGGGAAGCAAAGGGGGAGAAAAGGTAAGAAAAGGGAGATAAAATATGGGGAAAAGTAAAATAAAGAAAGACAAGAAAGAAATACAAGGTGGAGAACCTTCTCTGCCTTTTAGCTTTGACAAAGAATCGTCTGGACTCGAAACGTCAGCTCTTTTCTCTCCGTACAGATGCTGCCAGACCTGGTCAGATTTTCCAGCATTTTCTCTTTGGTTCCGGCTGTTATGTGTTGACTGGTTTCTTAGTTCATAGATTCATAGAATTACAGAATCCCTACAGTGCAGAAGAGGTCATTCAGCCCATCGAGTCTGCACCAACTCTCTGACAGAACATCTCATAGAAATCATAGAATCCCTACAGTGCAGGAAGAGGCCGTTCGGCCCATCGGGTCTGCACCGACCACAATCCCACCCAGGCCCTACCCCCATATCCCTACATATTTTACCCGCTAATCCCTCTCACCTACACATCTCAGGACACTAAGGGGCAATTTTAGTATGGCCAATCAACCTAACCCGCACATCTTTGGACTGTGGGAGGAAACCGGAGCACCCGGAGGAAACCCACGCAGACACGAGGAGAATGTGCAAACTCCACACAGACAGTGACCCGGAGCCGGGAATCGAGACATCTCACCCGGACCCTCTCCCCCACCCTATCCCGTGACCCAAAACATTTCTCATGGCCAATCCACCCTAACCTACATCCCTTTGGACAGAAAGTTGCACAGAAAGATTTCCAATATTACCCTAAATTATTTCCTGGTTAACACACTCGCAAGTTTCCTTCGACTACATGGAAATAGTGTGAAAGAAAATGTTTCAATGTTCAAAGGCGGTGAGAGGCTGAGAATACGGGCCATGTTAAACACCAATTTCTTAGGATTAGCGGCTAGTTTTGAGACTTTGCCACCTCGATTTAGTCGCTAGAGCGCTTGTCTTTAAGGCAAGTAAGTTGGCACCTTATGGAACCTACTTAGAACCTCACTTTAAATAATTCCCCATGGAAATCACTCCCTTCTCTCCCTCAACATACGGTATTCCAGACATGTTTTCAAACTTTCTTGACCCCCTCCTTATATCTGTGACCTCCTCAAGCCCTAGAATCCTTAGCGATCTCAGCATTCCTCCAGTGCAGGGCGGCACGGTGGCACAGTGGTTAGCACTGTTGCCTCACAGTGCCAGGGACTCGGGTTTGATTCCCGGCTTGGGTCACTGTCTGTGTGGAGTCTGCACGTTCTCCCCGTGTCTGCGTGGGTTTGCTCCGGGTGCTCCGGTTTCCTCCCACAGTCCGAAAGATGTGCTGGTTAGGTGAATTGGCCTTGCTAAATTCTCCCTCAGTGTCCCCGAACAGGCGCCGGAGTGTGGTGACTAGGGGATTTTCACAATAACTTCATTGCAGTGTTAGTGTAAGCCTACTTGTGACACTAAAATATAAATAAATAAGCAAGCTCTTACACATCCTCAATTTTAATTACTCCATCATTTACGGCCATGCTTCCAACTGTCCGGGTGCTAGATTCTGGTATTCCCTCCCTAATCCTCACCATGACTCTCACCTACTTGCCCCTTTGACAAAGCTATTGGTCACCTGTCCTAATATCTCCTTATATGCCTCAGTGTGTGTCGACTGGGTGGTCATATGGACAGTGGCAGGACGCAGGTGCAAAAAAGGTGTCGTGTGTTGGGAGTATGGAAGTTCTCCCCTGGGGAGCGGGCAGACGCACAGTATGTAACAGCGGCTTTGTATAATCAATAAATCTTTATTGCTGTTAGTCCTTGGTTGTCAGTTATTGCAACCCAACACTTTCTACAGTGTCAAACATTGACAATACTCCTTGAGGCATCTTTCCATACAAGGGCACTAAATAAATGGGAGTCCATAAGACCGTAAGAATAGGACAAAATTAGGCCATTCGGCCCATCGAGTCTGCTCCGCCATTCAATCATGAAACCAATCAATCGTGGCTGAAATGATTCTCAGCCCCATTCTCCCGCCTTTTCCCCGTAACCTTTGATCCCCTTACCAATCAAGAACCGATCTATCTCTGTCTTAAATGCACTCAATGACCCGGCCTCCACAGCCTTCTGCGGCAATGAATTCCACAGATCCACCACCCTCTGGCTGAAGAAATTCCTCCTCATCTCGGTTCTAAAGGGTCGTCCCTTTACTCTGAGGCTGTGCCCTCGGATCCCAGTCTCCCCGACTAATGGAAACATCTTCCCCACGTCCACTCTATCCGGGCCTCTCAGTATTCTGTAAGCTTCAATGAGAACCCCCCCCCATCCTTCTAAACTCCACCGAGTACAGACTCAGAGTCCTCAAACATTCCTGACAGGTCAAGATTATCATTCCCATTATCGCTGTTTTGATAATTTGTTCGGGAATTGCACTTTTTTTTAAAAAAGGCACTGACCCAGGGAACAAAACAGCCTAATTAACACTTGTTGTGGAGATGCCGGCGTTGGACTGGGGTGGGCACAGTAAGTAGTCTCACAACACCAGGTTAAAGTCCAACAGGCTTATTTGGAATCACGAGCTTTCGGGAGGGCTGGACTCACCTGATGAAGGAGCAGCGCTCTGAAAGCTTGTGCTACCAAATTGAACCTGGTGTTGTTAGACTTAGAACATAGAAACATAGACAAACTTACAGCACAAAACAGGCCCTTCGGCCCCACAAGTTGTGCCGAACATATCCCTACCTTTTAGGCCTACCTATAGCCCTCCATCCTATTAAGTCCCATGTACTCATCCAGGAGTCTCTTAAAAGACCCTATTGAGTGTGCCACCTCCACCACCGCTGACGGCAGCCGATTCCACTCGCCCACCACCCTCTGTGTGAAAAACTTCCCCCTAACATTTCCCCTGTACCTACCTCCCAGCACCTTAAACCTGTGTTCTCTCGTAGCAGCCATTTCCACCCTGGGAAAAAGCCTCTGAGAGTCCACCCGATCTATGCCTCTCAACATCTTATATACCTCTATTAGGTCTCCTCTCATCCTACGTCTCTCCAAGGAGAAAAGACCAAGCTCCCTCAGCCTATCCTCATAAGGCATGCCACTCAATCCAGGCAACATCCTTGCAAATCTCCTCTGCACCCTTTCAATCTTTTCCACATCCTTCCTGTAATGAGGCGACCAGAACTGAGCACAGTACTCCAAGTGGGGTCTGACGAGGGTCTTATATAGCTGCATCATTATCCCCGGACTCCTAAACTCAATCCCTCGATTGATAAAGGCCAGCATACCATACACCTTCTTAACCACCTCCTCCACCCATGGAGCCGATTTTAGAGTCCTACGGACCCGGACCCCAAGGTCCTTCTGATCCTCTACAGTACTAAGAGTCTTTCCCTTTATATTGTACTCCTTCATCCCATTTGACCTGCCAAAATGGACCACTACGCATTTATCTGGGTTGAAGTCCATCTGCCACTTCTCCGCCCAGTCTTGCATCCTATCAATGTCCCTCTGTAATTTCTGACATCCCTCCAGACTATCCACAACCCCACCAACCTTCGTGTCGTCGACAAACTTACCAACACATCCCTCCGCTTCCTCATCCAGGTCATTTATGAAAATGACAAACAGCAAGGGTCCCAGAACAGATCCCTGGGGCACACCACTGGTGACCGACCTCCATTTAGAAAAAGACCCATCTATACCCACTCTCTGCCTCCTTTGGGCAAGCCAGTTCTGGATCCACAGGGCAGCAGCCCCTTGGATCCCATGCCCTCTCACTTTTTCCAGAAGCTTTGCATGGGGGACCTTATCAAACGCCTTACTAAAATCCATATAAACCACATCTACCGCTTTCCCTTCGTCAATGTGTTTAGTCACATTTTCGAAGAACTCCACCAAGCTCGTAAGGCAAGATCTGCCTTTGACAAAGCCATGCTGAGTATTCTTGAGCATACTAAACCTCTCTAAATGCTCATAAATCTTGTCCCTCAGGATCTTCTCCATCAGCTTACCAACCACTGAGGTTAGACTCACCAGTCGGTAATTTCCTGGGCTATCCCTATTCCCCTTCTTGAAAATAGGAACCACATCCGCAATCCTCCAATCCTCCAGCACCTCTCCCGTCTCCATCGACGACACAAAGATCATCGCCAGAGGCTCTGCAGTCTCTTCCCTCGCCTCCCACAGTAACCTGGGGTACATCCCATCTGGACCCGGTGACTTATCTATCTTGATGTCATTCAAAGATTCCAGCACAACCTTTTTGTTAAAGTCCACATACTCAATCTTTTCAGTCCATCGCAAGCCCGCAGTACATCCACCCATGTCCTTCTCCTCTGTGAAAACCGAGGCAAAATACTCATTAAGCACCTCTGCCATTTCTACTGGTTCCATACAGATTTTCCCGCCTTCACCTTTTATGGGCCCTATTCTTTCACGTCTCATCCTTTGACTCTTCACATATTTATAGAACGCCTTAGGGTTTTCCTTAATCCTACCTGCCAAAGCCTTCTCGTGACCCCTTCTGGCTCTCCTAATTTCCTTCTTTAATCCCTTCCTACAAGCCGTATACTCATCTAGATCCCTATCTTCGCCAAGCCCTCTGAACCTTTTGTACGCTTTCCTTTTCTTCTCGACGAGGTCCCGCATAGCTTTCGTGCACCACGATTCCTTTAACCTACCAACTCCTCCCTGTCTGCTCGGAACGTTGTCCTGTAGAACTCTAGACAGACATTCCTTGAAAAACTGCCACCTCTCTTCAGTACATTTCCCCGAGAATACCTCCTTCTAATTTACTCCCCTAATTTGCTGCCTTATGTCTTCACATTTCCCCTTACTCCATATAAACGTTTTCCTAGCTTGCCTGATCCTCTCTTTTTCCAATGCAAGCATAAAGGAGATAGAGTTATGATCGCTATCCCCAAGATGCTCTCCCACTGAGAGATCTGACACCTGTCCAGGTTCATTGGTCCGTATCAGATCAAGTACAGCCTCTCCTCTTGTAGGCTTGTCCACATGCTGTGTCAGGAAACCCTCCTGAACACACCTAACGAAGTCCTCCCCATCCAATCCCCTTACCCTAGGGATATTCCAATCTGTGTTTGGGAAATTAAAGTCTCCCATCACAACAACTCTGCTATTATTGCAACTCTCCAGGATCTGTTTCCCTATCTGCTCCTCCACCTCCCTGTTACTATTGGGAGGCCTATAGAAAACTCTCAGCAAAGTGATCGACCCCTTCCCACTTTGAACTTCCACCCACAGAGACTCAGTAGACAATCCCTCCATCGCATACACCTTCTCTACAGCTGTGACACTATCCCTGATCAGCAGTGCCACTCCACCCCCTCTCTTGCCTCCCTCCCTGTCCTTCCTGAAACATCTGAAACCCGGCACCTGTAGTATCCAGTCCTGTCCCTGAGACATCCAAGTCTCCGTAATGGACACCACATCACACTTCCAAGCATCGATCCACGCTCTGAGCTCATCCCCTTTATTCACTATACTCCTGGCATTAAAGTAAACACATCTCAATCCTTTGGTCTGAGCTCTCCCCTTCTCTATCCCCCGTCCATCCTCCCTCTTGCACTGTCTATAACCCTTCTCTGTTTGCGAGCTAACTTCCTCGCTCCCAGTCACCTCGTCTCAATCCTCTCCCCCCAACCTATCTAGTTTAAACTCTCCCCAGTAGCCTTAGCCAACCTTCCCACCAGGATATTGGTCCCCCTGGGATTCAAGTGCCACCCGTTTTTTGTGTACAGGTCACACCTGCCCCTAAAGAGGTCCCAATGGTCCAGGAACCTGAATTCCTGCCCCCTGCACCAGCCCCTCAGCCACACATTCATCCTCCACCTCACTCCATTCCTGTCCTCACCTTCCCGTGGCACAGGCAGCAATCCTGAGATTACTACCTTTGCTTTCCTCCTTCTCAGCTGTCTCCCTAATTCCCTATACTCTCTTTTCATGACCCCTTCCCCCTTCCTACCCACATCAGCGGTACCAATATGTACCGCTACCTCTGGCTCCTCTCCCTCCCACCTCAGGATTTCTGGGACCCGACCAGCGACATCCTGGATCCCGGCCCAGTGAGACAGACCACCATCCGAGACTCCCGCCTGCCTCTGCAAAAACGCCTGTCCAACCCCCTTACTGTCGAGTCCCCGATTAACACTGCCTTCCTCCTCTTTTCCTTAGCCCTCTGAGTTACAGGGCCGGACTCCACCCCGGAGACACGGCCACTGCTGCTTCCCCCAGGCAGGCTGTCCCCCCCAGCAGTACTCAGGCAAGAGTACTTGTTGTGTAGGGGCACACCCACCGGGGTGCTCTCAATCACCCGAGCTTTACCCTTCCTGGCCGTCACCCACTTGGCCTCCACCCGTGGCCCTGGTGTGACCACCTGATGATAGCTCTTGTCTATCACCTCCTCATTCTCCCTTAACAGCCTAAGATCCTCGAGCTGCAGTTCCAGCTCCTTAACACGGTCCCTCAGGAACCGCAGCTCGACACACCCCTCACAGATGTGGATGTCTGGGAGGCCAGGTGCCTCCAGGACCTCCCACATCCTACACTGGGAACAACACACTGGCTTCACACTCATATTTGACCCTTTATACCAAGGTACACAGAGAAAAGTAAATAAGAATTAGAAACTCACCCCTGCTCACCCTGTCCCTCGAAGCCCTGTGAGCCAAAGCCCTTACAGCTCACACTCTGCTTCCCACTCACTCCGCTGCCCGCTCCCGACGCTGCCCGCTGTATACTGTAGCCTACCTTTTATACTTCGCGCGCTTAAAAAACCCTTCCCAGACCCCTTAGCGGCCCACTTCCGGTTTTCAGTGTAAAATTAAGAAAAGAAAAAACCACTCGAAAAATAAATACTTCTAACTGTATTTAATACTTAACTGACATAGAAAAGCTTAACAACCACAACATGTGGCTTTAAAGGGACGCACCACATTACACACTGCTGCACTTCAAACACCAGAATCATATGTTAAATGATGGATTGGAAACTAATGTGGGCTCCCTCCCACAGTCTGAAAGACGTGCTGGTGAGTTGCATTGGCCGTGCTAAATTCTCCCTCAGTGTACCCAAATAGGCGCAGGAGAGTGGCGAATAAGGGATTTTCACAGTAACTTCATTGCAGTGTTAACAGAAGCCCTACAGTACAGAAGAAGGCCATTCAGCCCTTCGAGTCTGCACTGGCCACAATCCCACCCAGACCCCATTCCCATAACCCCACATATTTACCCTGCTGATCCCCCGACACTAGGGTCAATTTAGCGTGGCCAATCAACCTAACCCGCACATGTTTGGAGTGTGGGAGGAAACCCCACGCAGACACGGGGAGAACGTACAAACTCCACACAGACAGTGACCCGAAGTCAGAATCGAACTCGTGTCCCTGGCGCTGTGAGGCAGCAGTGCTAACCACCGTGCCACCGTGCCACCGTGCCACCGTGCCGCCCCAAATGTAAGCCTACTTGTGACATCAATAAATAAACTTCAAACTTTAAACCATCGTCTGATGAACCATGAGCAATGCCACAAGAGGTCCAATCAGATTCTTGGTCAAACTATGCACTAATTGCTCCTTTCTTTCCTTGCTGGGCTGGGGGGTGAGGGTTGAAAGCTGGAATTCCACACAAGCTGCATTCATTCTGCACAAACTATTTGCCTCAGAAAATGCCTTCAAAGATTGAGAAGGCAACAGATGATTATTGCTTTCAGGATGCAAGCTTGGCAGCCGGAGAGGCGAGGAACTGGAGACAGAGTGAGAGGCGGGATCGCTGAGTTTTTGTTTATCTTGGATGCCGCACAGTTTGTGAAGGAATCCTTGACGTTAAGCACTGCATCGGCATATTGCAGAGTGTAAGCCGCTCCCTTATCCGTATTGCTTTGTCTCTGTCTTACCCACCGCCACCCCCGCAACCTTCCCCACCTCACAAGCGCCCCTCCTAACATTCTTCCATGGTACATACAGGCTGCGAAACAAACCATAATGTCACACTTGTAGCCTTTCTTTTATTGTTCCCCCTCTCTTCCAAGCTCTTGCAAGCTTGCAGTTTTTGTCCGACACAAGCGCCCATTCATCTGTGTAGAGCAGTGACTGGCAGCAGTGGAGGCAGATGTCTGATTGGAACAATGTTCAGGAACACAAGAGTTGATTTTTGATTTGATTTGATTTATTATTGTCACATGTCTTCATATACAGTGAAAAGTTTTTTTTTGCGCGCTATACAGACAAAGCATACTGTTCAGAGAGAAGGAAAGGAGAGGGTGCAGAATGTAGTGTTACAGTCATAGCTAGGGTGCAGAGAAAGATCAACTTAGTGTGAGGTAGTTCCACTCAAAAGTCTGATGCCAGCAGGAAAGAACTGTTCTTGAACAAAACAAAGAACAAAGAACAAAGAAAATTACAGCACAGGAACAGGCCCTTCGGCCCTCCAAGCCTGCACCGACCATGCTGCCTGACTGAACTAAAACCCCCTATGTTTCCGGGGACCATATCCCTCTATTCCCACCTCATTCATGTACTTGTCAAGACGCCCCTTAAAAGTCACTACCGTATCCGCTTGAGTCGGTTGGTACGTGATCTCAGACT
Source organism: Mustelus asterias (assembly GCF_964213995.1). Classification (NCBI taxonomy): domain Eukaryota; kingdom Metazoa; phylum Chordata; class Chondrichthyes; order Carcharhiniformes; family Triakidae; genus Mustelus; species Mustelus asterias. The sequence continues at coordinate 7,296,870 of NC_135811.1, read as the reverse complement.
TTTGTATCGTTTTCCCGACGGAAGAAGGTGGAAGAGAGAATGTCCCGCTGGCTGCTTTTCTGAGGCAGCGGGAATTGTAGACAGAGTCAATGGAAGGGTGAGTGGGAAAGTTTAAGGGAGATGTGCGGGAGAAGTTTTTCATGCAGAGAGTGGTGGGTGCCAGGAACCCGCTGCCAGAGAAGGTGGTGGAAGCGGGCACATTAGCAATATTTAAGAGGCATCTGGATGGGTACATGAATAGGGAAGGAATACAGGGATATGGACCGAGTAGAGGGATATGAACCTCAGACTTTCGTATCTTTTTCCTGAAGGAAGAAGGTGGAAGAGAGCATGCCCGGGGTGCAAGGGGTCCTTAATTATGCCGGCTGCTTTGCCGAGGCAGCAGGAAGTGTAGACAGAGTCAACGGATCGGAGGCTGGTTTTCGTAAAGGATTGGGCTACCTTCACGACCTTTTAAAATTTCTTGCGGTCTTGGACAGAGCAGGAGCCGTACCAAGCTGTGATACAACCAGAAAGAATGCTTTCTATGGTGCATCTGTAAAAGTTGGTGAGAGTCGTAGCGGACAGGCCAAATTTTCCTTAGTCTTCTGAGAAAGTAGAAGCGTTGGTGGGCTTTCTTAACGTCATGGGGGGGGGGGGGGGGGGGACCAGGACAGGTTGTTGGTGATCTGGACACCTAAAAACTTGAAGTTCTCGACCATTTCTACTTTGTCCCCATTGATGTAGACAGGGGCATGTTCTTCTTTACGCTTCCTGAAGTCGATGACTATGAAAAATCACCAGCCTCTGCTCACACCGCATGCTCACAGGAACTGCAGTGTGGCCTCTCGGTAATCGATACCACGCTGCCATATTCTTAGGGGACATCTCTCTGGCCTCGCTGCACCTGCCGCAAACAGCACCAATCCCGGAGAATAGCGCATGAGCCTAAAATCCGCTTTCACACCTGGTGCCAAACAGTTTGTGGTTCTCTTGGCCTCTTTCCAATGGCAGGAACCGGATCGTGCCCAGAAACGGCAGGAGTCAGATTAGCATATTTAAAGTAGCAATTAAATAGGCATAGCCCCATCTACGGAATCTTCCAGCACTTTGAGTGTGACGCCATAATGGCACAAATCACTATTGGTCTCCACAAGCAGAGACTTGGGGTAATGGAAACACAGCAGGTGGGAGGGTCTCAGGAACCATTGAAGACCCTGGGGAGTTGGGTGCATGGCCAGGCAGTGCCCATCAGGCAATGGCCCCCCTGGCAGGGTCCAGCTGGGACCCCGGTGGTCCAGTTGGGTGCCCCAGCCGTGTCAATTGGGTACCACCAGTGTGGCAGGGGCAATGCCTAGAGGGTGGTGGGGACTATGATGGGAAGGGCTGTGATGGGGACTCACACATGGGAGGATTATGTGGGGGTTCCTGATAGAGGGGGATGTTGAGGGTCAGGCAGGGGGAGCCCTCAGGAAGCCCTGATTCCTCAATGCAGGCGACCCATGTCAGGGAGGGGATGGGGTAACATGCCACTGATGTGATGGGGGTTCCTGATGTCCATGGGATGTTGGGGGGTCACCCAGCGCACTGTGAAACCGGGTCGCCCTTGCGCAATGGCACCCAAGCGCTCTGAAGCCGGGCTCCCTGACGTGTTTAGGCCCCGCCCCTCCCCCAGTTCCGGCGCGGAACTCTCAACTCTCCCAAAATATTTTTAAAAATTCATTTGTGGGACATGGGCGTCGCTGGCTGGCCAGCATTTATTACCCATCCCTAGTTGCCTGAGGGCAGTTGAGAGTCAACCAAATTGCCGTGGCTCTGGAGTCACATGTAGGCCAGACCGGATAAGGACGGCAGATTTCCTTCCCTAAAGGGGCATTAGTGAACCAGATGGGTTTCTCTAACAATCAACAATGGTTTCATGGTCATCAGTAGATTCTTAATTGCAGATAGTTTTTATTGAATTCAAATTCCACCACTTGCCGTGGCGGGATTCGAACCCGGGTCCCCAGAACATTCGCTGAGTTTCTGGATTAATAATCTAGTGATAATACCACTAGGCCATCTCCTTCCCGTTGAATTGAGTTTTGTTGTGTGCAGTTGGTGGGCATCACTGGGGATTCACTTCAACCCATTTAAAGAGACACATTTGAAAGTATGGCTGGCATTTTCCGGTCAACTTTAGCGGAACAATAAGATCCCATTGGCAGGAAGGGCCAGAAAATCCCAACATGTGTGTGGTTGATTCAGAAGACGTATGCTTGTAATATCTAACTCTGTAAATCATTGTAACACTGAGTAAAGATTGGCTCCAGTGCTGTCCTTTAGCAATTAGTTTTCGTAACAAAATACACTGGTGGGTTACCATTGACCGGGAGTTGAACTGGACCAGCCATATACATACTGTGGCTGTAAGAAAAGGTCAGAGGCTAGAATTGCTGCGGTGAGTGAATCACCTCCTAACTTGAGGTTTGATTTATTTCATTATTGTATTAGTATACAGTGAAGAGTATTGTTTCTTGCCCAGTATGCAGACAAAGCATACCGTTCATAGAGAAGGAAAGGAAAGAGTGCTGAATGCGGTGTTGGTATTGCGGGGAGGAGGTAACAGTCGGGGGTCGAGGGAGTTGGAGATCGGGGCAGGCCAGGAAGGGGGGAGGGGGGTGTCAGGGCTGGGCCAGAGAATAGTCGGGGGGGGGGCAGTAATTGGGTCGTGGGGGGCCGGAGGGCCGGCGTTGTGAGGATCGCGTGGCTGGCTAGTGATCGAGCTGGTCAGCAATCAGGAAGCCTGCAGTGCGGTACCACTCAGTGCCATGCTGCCGGCTTCCCGGGTGGGAATAGGCCCTGCCCACTGATTTCTAATGATATACACGCCAGTGACCTCTGCAGTGCACAGAGTGTGAGAGATTCTTCTCTGAACTCCCACTGAAAGAAACAAGGTGAATTAGTCCAGTTTTCACATGAATTCGACACTTAGAATGAATTTTTTGAGAGAATTCCGGGCATAATCTTCAGAGTAAGATACCTGCGAAATTTCCCATTCCAATTCTCATCCAAAACCTGGCAGACTTTCATCTTTTCCATAGCTGATAATCCCTGGAACAGGTCGCTAGTCTGTCGCCAGGGACATATAGTTTGAGGGGCGCCGCTCCACATCAAGCGTGGCTGACCAGGAGTCTCTCCCGCTCTTACCACCAGCTATTGGCATGTTTGGAAGGATTTACAGGTTGACACTCAAACTGTTTGGCCGCATTATGAACGCAACTTCCTTGGCCATCAAGTCCTGGGATGGGACTGGAACCCAGAGCTTCTGGCTCAGAGACAGGGACACTTACCCACTGAGACACAAGACCTCCAAGGTAGCTGAGAAAGATGCCTCCAATTGAAATATGAACCATTTTACTGTTGCACTGAAAATAATACATTATAATGCCACCTTACATAAACCAACTTGTACTTATATAGTGCTTTTCGCATGCCTCAGAATGTTCTAATGAGCTTCATGAGCAGTGTGTTAAGTACAAGCTAATCGTGAGGGAGGCAGTGATGTTTTTGACTTGATTTATCATTGTCACATGTATTAGCATACAGTGAAAAGTATTGTTTCTTGCGCGCAATACAGACAAAGCATACCGTTCATAGAGAAGGAAAGGACAGAGTGCAGAACGTAGTGTTACAGTCATAGCTAGGGTGAAGAGAAAGATCAACTTATTGCAACGTAAGTCCATTCAAAAGTCTGATGGCAGGAGGGAAGAAGCTGTTCTTGAGTCGGTTGGTGCGTGACCTCAGACTTTTGTATCTTTTTCCCGACGAAAGAAGGTGGAAGAGAGAATGTCCGGGGTGCGTGGGGTCCTTAATTATGCTGGCTGCTTTGCCGAGGCAGCGGGGAGTGTAGACAGAGTCAATGGACGGGAGGTTGGTTTGTGTGATGGATTGGGCTACATACATGATCTTGCGGTCTTGGGTAGAGCAGGAGCCATACCAAGCTGTGATACAACCATAAAGAGTGGTTTCTGTGGTGCATCTGTAGAAGTTGGTGAGATTTGCTGTACTAGTAATGCAGAGGCCCAGGCTATGTCTGAAGTCATGCAGCCATATCATTCCGTAGTAAGTGAAATTTGAGTTCAATCTTAAAAAATGTCTGAGAATTGAAAGCTAGTCTCATCATATCCATTTACAGGGTGTAGTTGTCACTGGCCAGCATTTATTGCCCATCCCTAATTGCCCCTTGAGAAGGTGGTGATGAGCTGCCTTCTTGAACCACTGAAGTCCATGTAGGTGTAGGTACATCCATAGTGCTGTTAGGGAGGGAGTTTCAGGATTGTGACCTCGCGACAGTGAAGGAATAGCGATATATTTCCAACTTGGAATGGTGCGTGGCTTGGAGGAAAATGTGCAGGTGGTGATGTTCCCATGGATCTGCTGCCCTTGTCCTTCTAGATGACAGAGATCACGGGTTTGGGAGGTGTGGTGAACCATTGTTGGTTCCCACTGGATAGTACTGAGCCAGGGGCTGGCCAGTACTACAAGGATGTACATATGTTACTGTTGGGTTGTGCTATTGTTGCTGTTGGGGTTAGGGTGGGGTTGTTACACCTTTGTACTGTAGTGTTGTGGTACATCCCAGTCGGGCTCCGCCTCCTGGGAGAGGTATAAGAGTCCCTGCTCTGGCCGGGACCCCTTCAGTCTGGGATAGTGTATATAATTACTGGCTGCTTCATTACAGTAAATAAAAGCCTTTCATTTACCGAGCTTCAGGCCTCGTGTTTGAGTAGCACTTCAATTTTATTTACTGTCGTTAAACTCTCGTCGAAGAAAAAAAAAGAGAGAGTGTATGGAGCAAATTCTGAAGCCGGAACGCCTTGCACTAGATTCACGTGCGGTGGGCGCTTCTAACACCTTCGACCACTGGCTGAAGTGTTTCGAAGACTACCTGGCAGCCTCCGCAGCGGTCACCACAGATGATGACAGACTCCGGGTCCTCCATGCGAGGGTAAGCGACACTGTCTACCTCGCGATCCGTGCGGCCACCAATTATACTAAGGCCCTTGAGCTTCTGAAGAAGCGCTATATCAAACCACCCAATGAGATACACGCTCGTTACCTCCTAGCCACTCGACGACGGCAGTCTGGCGAAACGATGGAGGAATACGCGAACGAGCTCCTACAGCTAGCCAGGGGCTGTAACTGCAAAGCTGTGTCGGCTGAGCAGAGCATGAACGACCTCGCCCAAGATGCGTTTGTGGCGGGGGTCGGATCTTCGTACATTCGACTTAAACTGTTGGAGAAGGGTAACCTTGATCTTACCCAGGCCATCGAGCGAGCAGAGATGCTTGAGACGGCCTCCAAAAGCTTAGTATTATATCCGGAGGACCATGTGGAAACAACGTGGCAGGAGCAGTCGCCAATCCCTCCTCGTCCCTCGGGTTCGAAATACTGTGTAATGGCGTGCTCACACTCGGGCCAGACGACGGCAGCAGCCCCAGGCGGCCCGCGGTGCTATTTCTGTGGGGGAGCGAAGCATACTCGGCAACGGTGTCCCGCTAAAGCTGTGTTGTGCACCGCATGCGGTAAAAAAGGGCACTATTCAAAAGTGTGCCGATCTAAACCCAGGAACGGCAGTGCGGCCTGCGATTCTTCAGAGCTCGGGTCTTCGTCGTCGAAGTCATCGCGGGGTTCGTCCACGTGCGAGGCCAGGACGACGCCATTACGGTCGACGGAGTCAGAGGAGTGTGACCACCAGGGGTCGCTGAGTTTGGCGCCCTCACCCACGTGCGACTCATGGGAGCGGCCATGTTGGTCGACACTGACCACGAACGACCAGCAGGGGTCCTCCTCATCGATTTCAGCTGCCTGCAGTGGCGCTCATGAACCAACGGTGGCGTCAATCATCCTGGACCAGGCCAAGCCTCATAGACTTGACAAATCTATGATGAATATCCAGGTAAATGGCCACGTGATTTATTGTCTGTTTGACAGCGGGAGCACTGAGAGCTTTATCCACCCAGATACTGTGAAGCGGTGTGGACTCCAGATTCAACCTGCCAAACAGACAGTCTCTATGGCATCAAGGTCCCGGTCTGTTGCCGTGCTAGGGAGTTGCGTGGTAACCTTGAAAGTGCAAGGCACAGTTGACGAGCATTTCAAGCTCCTCGTGTTGACGTATCTTTGCGCGCCAATACTTCTCGGACTAAACTTCATGGTCCACTTGAGGAGTGTAATCCTACAGTACGGTGGGCCACTCCCTTCACTGGCAGTGGGAAAACAGCAGCAGCCTCCAAATTGCCCAACGCGCCCTGCCTGCAGCCTCTCGATGCTGAAGATCACCACACCCTCCTTGTTCCAGAATCTTGTGCCAGGCTGCAAGCCCATCGCGACTAAAAGTAGGCGTTACAGCGCTGAGGATTGGATCTTCATTAGATCTGAGGTTCAGCAGCTCCTCAAAGAAAGGATCATACAACCCAGTGTTAGTCCGTGGAGGGCGCAGGTCGTGGTGGTCAAGAGCAGGAACAAACCCCGGATGGTCATTGACTACAGTCAGACCATTAACCGATATACGCAGCTGGATGCGTATCCTCTCCCGCGCATATCTGATATGGTCAATCAGATTGCGCAGTACCGGGTGTTCTCCACCATAGACCTCAAGTCTGCCTACCACCAACTCCCCATTCGCCCAGAGGACCGACAGTACACGGCTTTTGAGGCGGATGGTCGCTTGTATCACTTTCTCAGGGTTCCCTTTCGTGTCACCAATGGGGTCTCGGTCTTCCAGCGTGCTATGGACCGAATGGTGGACCAGAACGGGCTGCGGGCGACCTTCCCATACCTGGATAATGTCACCATCTGCGGCCATGACCAGCAGGACCACGACACGAATCTCCTGAACTTCCTACGCACTGCATCTCGCCTGAACTTGACCTACAACAGGGAGAAGTGTGTGTTTCGTACGTGCCGTTTAGCCATCCTAGGATACGTGGTGGAAAACGGGGTCATTGGCCCTGATCCAGACCGTATGCGCCCCCTTTCTGAACTTCCCTTGCCTGCTAGTGCAAAAGCACTGAGAAGATGCTTAGGCTTCTTCTCTTATTATGCGCAGTGGGTCCCCAACTACGCGGGCAAAGCCCGTCCGCTCATTAAGTCCACGACTTTTCCCTTAACGCCAGAGGCCCGATTGGCCTTCGATAAATTGAAAGCTGACATCGCGAAAGCTATGATGCACGCTGTAGACGAGTCCATCCCCTTTCAGGTGGAGAGCGATGCATCTGATTTCGCCCTGGCCGCCACACTTAACCAGGCGGGCAGGCCCATCGCATTTTTTTCCCGCATCCTCCAAGGCCCCGAAATTCGGCATTCAGCGGTGGAAAAGGAGGCCCAGGCCATTGTGGAGGCCGTCAGGCACTGGTGCCATTACTTGGTGGGAAAACGGTTCACCCTGATCACGGACCAGCGGTCCGTGGCATTCATGTTTAACAACACGCAGAGGGGCAAGATCAAGAATGACAAGATCTTGCGGTGGAGAATTGAACTCTCCACCTATAACTACGACATCATGTACCGTCCAGGGAAACTCAATGAGCCCTCGGATGCCCTCTCGCGTGGAACATGCTCTAGCATACAGGAGGACCGTTTGCAGGCCCTCCATAATGACCTATGCCATCCTGGGGTCACTCGGCTCTACCACTTTATAAAAGCCCGCAACCTGCCTTACTCGGTGGAGGACGTCAGGTCAGTAACAAGGAGCTGTCGGGTTTGCGCGGAATGCAAACCGCACTTTTACCGACCTGACTGGGCACATTTAGTCAAGGCCACTCGTCCATTCGAGAGACTGAGTGTCGATTTTAAGGGCCCCCTTCCCTCAACAGATCGGAATGTGTACTTCCTCAATATCATTGACGAGTACTCTCGGTTCCCTTTTGTTGTTCCCTGCTCTGATACATCCGCTGCCACGGTTATCAAGGCATTCCGTGATCTCTTTACCCTGTTCGGGTACCCCGGCTACATCCATAACGACAGGGGCTCGTCGTTCATGAGCGATGACTTGAGGCAATTCCTGCTCTCATACGGGATTGCCTCTAGTAGGACCACGAGCTACAACCCTAGGGGTAACGGACAGGTGGAACGTGAGAATGCTACAGTCTGGAAGGCTGTCTTACTGGCATTGAAGTCAAAAGGTCTTCCAGTCTCCCGTTGGCAAGAGGTGCTCCCTGATGCGCTCCATTCTATTCGCTCCCTCCTGTGTACGGCAACCAATGCTACTCCCCACGAGAGGATGTTCTCATTCCCTCGGAAGTCTTCCTCGGGGATCTCATTACCATCTTGGTTGACGTACTCAGGACCCGTCCTCCTGCGGCGACATGTTAGGGCCCGCAAGTCCGACCCATTGGTCGAACAGGTCCATCTCCTCCACGCCAACCCTCAGTATGCCTATGTGGCATACCCTGACGGGCGAGAGGATATGGTCTCGATCCGAGACCTGGCACCAGCAGGGGACGTAGCAACCCCTGTCGCTCCCATACCCCCTGTAACAAACCCTTTATCTCTTGTTTCTTCCCCGGACACGGCGCGGGCAGCATCGGGACCATTGCTTAACCATTTTACTCCCATGTACAGCTTGCCTGAGCCCAGAAGATGGTCGCCACTGCAGGGCGTGTCAGGATCCCATGGACTACCATCACCTCAGGGTCAACCGGCCTGTGAGTCCGTGGAAGAACTGCTGGACGCCGCCTTGGGGAGAACGCCACCGCTAGTGCCTACTCCGGTGTCACCGCCGGTATTGAGGAGGTCACAACGACGGTGCGGTCCCCCTGACCGTCTGAACTTATAGACTGCTGACACTTTATTCTGTTTTTTGTACCCCGCCGGCCTTTGTTCTCAAAGGAGGGGTGAATGTGGTGAACCATCGTTGGTTCCCACTGGATAGTACTGAGCCAGGGGCTGGCCAGTACTACAAGGATGTACATATGTTACTGTTGGGTTGTGCTATTGTTGCTGTTGGGGTTAGGGTGGGGTTGTTACACCTTTGTACTGTAGTGTTGTGGCACATCCCAGTCGGGCTCCGCCTCCTGGGAGAGGTATAAGAGTCCCTGCTCTGGCCGGGACCCCTTCAGTCTGGGATAGTGTATATAAGTTCTGGTAGCTTCGTTAACAGTAAATAAAAGCCTTTCATTTACTGAGTTTCAGGCCTCGTGTTTGAGTAGCGCTTCAGGAGGTGACCATGCAACAACTATGAAATGTTATTAAAAAATGTTTATTAATTCTTATTAAGGAAAGAAAATCCGCCATCCCTACCTTAATGCTTTGGACTGTATATGTGACTCCAGATCCACAGTAATGTGGTTGATTCTTAATGACCATCTAAAATGGCCTCGCAAGCTATTCAAGGTCAGGAAGGGTTGGACAACAAATGCTGGTCTTGCCAGTTCTCATTCAGAAGACATCATGGACATTAACTGGGGATTCCCTTGCGCTCCTGTAAATAAGAGCAGGTAGAATCGGTGCTTGTTGTGTTTGAAGGTACCTGTAAATAAATAATTATGTGTGGAATGACAAGGTTACGGTTCTATCTTTGGCCAACAGGCTATCGGATGCAGTGAGGTCCTTATTCTGAACAATAGTTGTGACATAGGGGAAGACAGGCAGCCAGTTCATGCACATCAAGAGCTCAAAAGTAGCAAATTGGCTGACTACCAAAATAATAGGGGCTGCATTTGGTTCACAAGTCAGGAAGTCAGGAAGTTGGGAGGCAGACGCATTTCAGGCATAGAACCATAGAACCATAGAACAGCAGAAAGAGGCCATTCAGCCCAATGAGTCTGCACTGACTCTCTTAAATGAGCATCCTACCCAGGCCCTACCAACAGCCTATCCCCATAACCCTGCACAGTTACCATGACTAATCCACCTAACCTACACATCTTGGGACAATAAGGGGCAATTTAGCATGGCCTATCCACCTAACCAACATACCTTGGGACACTCAGGGGAAATTTAGCATGGCCAATCCCCTAATCTGCACATCTCCACATATTTACGCTTCTAGTCCCCCTGACATTAAGGAGCAACTTAGTACGGCCAATCAACCTAGCGCGCACATCTTTGGACTGTGGGAGGAAACCGAGCACCCGGAAGAAACCCACGCAGACACGGGTGGGGGGGTGGGGGGGGGGGTGGGGGAGGGGGGGAGGCGGGGGGACGTGCAGACTCCACACAGAGTGGGGGGGGGGAGGCGGGGGGACGTGCAGACTCCACACAGAGTGGGGGGGGTGGGGGGGGGAGGCGGGGGGACGTGCAGACTCCACACAGAGTCACCCAAAGCCGGAATCGAACCCGGGTCCCTGGCATTGTGAGGCAGCAGTGCTAACCACTGTGCCACCGCGGGAAGTTTCGATCAGACCAGCCATGATCTCATTGAACGGCAGTGGAGCATCGAGTCACAGAGCAAGCTCAAAGGGCCGAGTGGCCTCCTCCTCCTAATTCATGTAAGATTATGGGTTAGGTTGCTTAGCCATGCTCAATTGCCCCTATTGTCGGGGGGATTAGCATAGATATCATAGAATCCCTACAGTGCAGAAGGAGGCCATTTGGCCCCACAAGCTGCACCGACAGCAATCCCACCCAGGCCCTATCCCCATAACTCCACATATTTACCCTGCTAATCCCCCTGACACAAATTAACACGGCCAATCAACCTGATGATGACAGGTTGGACCAGTGGATAGGCAATGGCAAACATTCAAGGAACGCATGGGGGAACTGCAGCGACTGTTTATCCTTGTCTGGCACAAAAGCAAAATGGGTAAGAGGGCCAATGCATGGCTTACAAAGGAAATTAGAGAGAGTATCCAATCTAAGGAAGAAGCATACAGATTGGCCAAGAAAAATAATAGGTTTGAGGATTGAGAACAGTTTAGAATTCAGCAAAGAAGGACCAAGAGATTGATTAAGAAGGGGAAGATACCGTACGAAAGTAAGCTGGAAGGGAACATAAAAGCTGACACGAAGAGTTTCTATAGATATGTGTAGAAAGAGGTTGGTGAAGACAAACATGGGTCCCCTACAGACAGAAACGGGGGAATGTATAATAGAGGCCAAAGAAATGGCCAAGCAACTGAATACATACTTTGGTTCTGTCTTCACAAAAGCTTACACAAATCAAATGGCAGAAATGTTGGAGAATGCAAGATTTAGTGAGAGGGAAGAACTGAGGAAGATCAACATTAGTAGAGAAATGGGACTTGGAAATTTGATAGGATTCAAGGCGGATAAATCCCCAGGGCCTGATAACCTACATCCCAAAGCACTTAAGGAAGTGGCTCTAGAAATAGTGGACGCATTGGTGATCATCTTCCAGGATTCTATGGACTCTGGAACAGTCCCTGCAGATTGGAGGGTAGTGAATGTCACTCCAATATTCAAAAAGGAAGGTAGAGAGAAAACAGGGAATTATAGACCAGTAAGCTTAATATCGGTAGTGGGGAAAATTCTCAAATCCATTATCAAAGACTTTATAGCAGAGCATTTGAAAAGTAGTGGCAGGATCAGACAGAGTCAGCATGGATTTATGAAGGGGAAATCATGCTTGACAAATCTGTTGCAATTCACTGAAGATGCAACTAGTTGAGTTGACAAGGGGGGGCCAGTCAATGTGATATATTTGGACTTTCAGAAAGTGTTTGACAAAGTCCCGCACAAGAGATTGTCGTGTAAGATTAAAGTGCATGGGATTGGGGGAAGTGTATTGAGATGGATAGAAAACTGGTTGGCGGAGAGGAAACAAAGAGCAGGAATTAATGGGTGCTTTTCAAATTGGCAGCCAGTAACTAGTGGGGTGCCACAGGGATCGGTGCTGGGACCCCAGCTATTCACAATATATATTAATGATTAGGATGAGGGAATAAAATGTAACATCACAAAAGTTTGCAGATGATACCAAGTTGGGTGGGAGGGTGAACTGTGACGAGGATGCAGAGGTCCTTCAGAATGATCTGGACAGGTTGGGCCAATCAATGGCAGATGCAGTATAATTTGGATAAGTGTGAGGTTATTCACTTTGGAAACAAAAACAAGGAGGCAGATTACTACCTGAATGGCTGTAAATTGGGAGAGGGGAGTGTGCAGCGGGACCTGGGTGTCCTTGTGCACCAGTCACTGAAGGTAAGTATGCAGGTGCAGAAGGCAGTAAAGAAGGCAAATGGTATGTTGGCCTTCATTGCGAGAGGTTTCGAGTACAGGAGCAGGGATGTGTTGTTGCAATTATACAGGGCCTTGGTGAGGCCACACCGAGAGTATTGTGCGCAGTTTTGGTCTCCTTTTCTGAGGAAGAATAAGACCATAAGACCATAAGACATAGGAGCGGAAGTAAGGCCATTCGGCCCATCGAGTCCACTCCACCATTCAATCATGGTTGATTTCAACTCCATTTACCCGCTCTCTCCCCATAGCCCTTAATTCCTCGAGAAATCAAGAATTTATCAATTTCTGTCTTGAAGACGCTCAACGTCTCGGCCTCCACAGCCCTCTGTGGCAATGAATTCCACAGACCCACCACTCTCTGGCTGAAGAAATTTCTCCTCATCTCTGTTCTAAAGTGACTCCCTTTTATTCTAAGGCTGTGCCCCCGCGTCCTAGTCTCCCCTGTTAATGGAAACAACTTCCCTACGTCCATCCTATCTAAGCCGTTCATTATCTTGTAAGTTTCTATCAGATCTCCCCTCAACCTCCTAAACTCCAATGAATATAATCCCACGATCCTCAGACGTTCATCGTATGTCAGGCCTACCATTCCTGGGATCATCCGTGTGAATCTCCGCTGGACCCGCTCCAGTGCCAGTATGTCCTTCCTGAGGTGTGGGGCCCAAAATTGCTCACAGTACTCCAAATGGGGCCTAACCAGTGCTTTATAAAGCCTCAGAAGTACATCCCTGCTTTTGTATTCCAAGCCTCTTGAGATAAATGACAACATTACATTTGCTTTCTTAATTACGGACTCAACCTGCAAGTTTACCTTTAGAGAATCCTGGACTAGGACTCCCAAGTCCCTTTGCACTTTAGCATTATGAATTTTGTCACCGTTTAGAAAATAGTCCATGCCTCTATTCTTTTTTCCAAAGTGTACAACCTCGCACTTGCCCACGTTGAATTTCATCAGCCACTTCTTGGACCACTCTCCTAAACTGTCTAAATCTTTCTGCAGCCTCCCCACCTCCTCAATACTACCTGCCCCTCCACCTATCTTTGTATCATCGGCAAACTTGGCCAGAATGCTCCCAGTCCCGTCATCTAGATCGTTAATATATAAAGAGAACAGCTGTGGCCCCAACACTGAACCCTGCGGGACACCACTTGTCACCGGTTGCCATTCTGAGAAAGAACCTTTTATCCCAACTCTCTGCCTTCTGTCTGACAGCCAATCGTCAATCCATGTTAGTACCTTGCCTCGAATACCATGGGCCCTTATTTTACTCAGCAGTCTCCCGTGAGGCACCTTGTCAAAGGCCTTTTGGAAGTCAAGATAGATAACATCCATTGGCTCTCCTTGGTCTAACCTATTTGTTATCTCTTCAAAGAACTCTAACAGGTTTGTCAGGCACGACCTCCCCTTACTAAATCCATGCTGACTTGTCTTAATCCGACCCTGCACTTCCAAGAATTTAGAAATCTCATCCTTAACGATGGATTCTAGAATTTTGCCAACAACTGAGGTTAGGCTAATTGGCCTATAATTTTCCATCTTTTTTCTTGTTCCCTTCTTGAACAGTGGGGTTACAACAGCGATTTTCCAATCCTCTGGGACTTTCCCTGACTCCAGTGACTTTTGAAAGATCATAACTAACGCCTCCACTATTTCTTCAGCTATCTCCTTTAGAACTCTAGGATGTAGCCCATCTGGGCCCGGAGATTTATCAATTTTCAGACCTTTTAGTTTCTCTAGCACTTTCTCCTTTGTGATGGCAACCATATTCAACTCTGCCCCCTGACTTTCCTGAATTGTCCTTGCTCTTGAGGGAGTGCAGCGAAGGTTTACCAGGCTGATTCCGGGGATGGCGGGACTGATGTATGAGGAGAGATTGACTAGGTTAGGATTGTTTTCGCTGGAGTTCAAACAGATGAGGGGGATCTCACAGAGACTTATACAATTCTAACAGGTCTAGACAGGGTAGATGCAGGGAGGATGTTCCCGATGATGTGGGGTCCAGAACCAGGGGTCACATTCTGAGGATTCAGGGTAGACCATTTAGGACGGAGGTGAGGAGACATTTCTTCACCCAAAGAGCGGTGAGCCTGTGGTATTCATTACCACAGGAAGTAGTTGATGCCAAAACATTGAATGTATTTAAGAGGCGGCTGGATATAGCACTTGGGGCGAATGGGACCAAAGGTTATGGGGAAAAAGCAGGATTAGGCTATTGAATTGGATGATCAGCCATGATCATAATGAATGGCGGAGCAGGCTCGAGGGACCAAACGGCCTCCTCCTGCTCCTATCTTCTATGTTTCTATGTCTTGCACATCTTTGGAGCATGGGAGGAAACCGGAGCACCCAGAGGAAACCCACGCAGACACGGGGAGAACATGTAGAGTCCACACAGACAGTGACCCAGGCCGGGAATTGAACCCAGGTCCCAGGCGCTGTGAGGCAGCAGTGCTAACCACTGTGCCACCGTGCGGCAGCAGTATGCATCTTGGATCCTTTGACTTGGTCCCGCAAGAACAGATCCTTTTTTGCCCATAAAACCCCAACATGACGGCCATCGCAATGGGAATTTATCTGGGGCAGCATAGTGGCACAGTGGTTAGCACTGCTGCCTCACAGCTCCAGGGATCCGGGTTCGATTCCCGGCTTGGGTCACTGTCTGTGCAGAGTTTGCACATTCTCCCCGTGTCTGCGTGGGTTTCCTCCGGGTGCTCTGGTTTCCTCCCACAGTCCAAAGATGAGCGGGTCAGGTGGATTGGCCATGCTAAATAGCCCCTTAGTGTCAGGGGTATTAGGAGGGTAAATGCATGGAGTTATGGGGATAGGGTCTGGGTGGGATTGTGGTCGGTGCAGACTCGATGGGCCAAGTAGCCTCCTGTGCACTATGTGATTCTAGAAATTGGAAAGGAAAGGTGAATCTCATGCACAGTTTTTTAAAAATCTGACAGGGGATGAATTCCTTTCCATGAAGTGGAAGGTATGTCGGCTGTAGAGAGACAAGGCACACCACAGGGTAGAAAGTGGAAGATGATTGGCTAATCTCCTTTCCCCCTCAGTCGGGGCTGGGTAACACTATATCCATCTTGTGCTCTAGAATGGAACTTGATCTGGGACAGAAAGAGAGAGAAAATGCATTGCAAAAATCCAAAAACAAAGTGCGACTTGTTTCTTTCATAAGCAAAAGGCTTTTGTGTCAAATTCCATTATTTTATCCATGATTCAGAACTCCAGAAATGCCAGGAAGTCTTGCTGGAAATCCAGTCAGGAACCTGAAGAATGCAGCATGGATTTTTACTGAAATTAAATTACCACTGGTATGTGAAGACCAGCAGAGGCAAACCATCGGCGGCGCTTCGCCAACAGTCTGGAGGCTGATTTCACAAGTTGGTTTCACAAGTTGGTTTCCATCTCTGGCTGCAGGCATTTCTGCAGGTTTCACCACATGGTGAAAGGAACTAAAGGAAAGAGTTAGGAGGGGCTGAAAGGTGTCATGAAAAGTCCTTGGCAAACAGGATTAAGGAAAATCCTAAGGCATTTTATACGTTTGTAAAAAGCAAGAGAGTATCCAGGGAAAGGGTTGGTCCACTCAAGGATAGTGGAGGGAATCTATGCATGGAACCAGAGGAAATGGGCGAGATACTAAATGAATACTTTGCCTCAATATTCACCAAAGAGAGGGACTTGGTGGATGAGGAGCCTAGGGTAGAGTGTGTAGATATTCTGGATCATGTCGATATCAAAAAGGAGGAGGTATTGGGTGTCTTAAAAAGCATTAAAATAGATAGGTCCCCAAGGCCTGATGGGATCTACCCCAGAATACTGAGGGAGGCAAGGGTGGAAATTGCTGGGGCCTTGACAGAAATCTTTGTATCCTCACTGGCTACAGGTGAAGTTCCAGAGGACTGGAGGGTAGCCAATGTTGTTCCTTTGTTTAAGGAGGGCAGCAGGGATAATCCAGGAAATTATAGGCTGGTGAGCTTTACATCAGTGGTAGGGAAATTATTGGAAAAGATTCTTAGGGAGAGGATGCACTCACATTTGGAAACAAATGGATTTATTAGTGATAGACAGCATGGTTTTGTGAAGGGGAGGTTGTGCCTCACTAACTTGATCAATGTTTTTCGAGGAAGTGACGAAGATGATAGATGAGGGAAAGGCAGTGGATGTTGTATACATGGACTTCAGTAAAGCCTTTGACAAGGTCCGTCATGGTAGACTGGTACGAAAGGTGAAGTCACACAGGATCAGAGAAGAGCTGGCAAGATGGATACAGAACTGGCTTGGCCATAGAAGACAGAGGGTAGCAGTGTAGGGGTGCTTTTCTGAATGGAAGGCGCGTTCCACAGGGATCAGTTCTGAGTCCTTTGCTGTTCATAGTACATATGAATGATTTGGAGAAAAATGTAGCTGGTCTGATTAGTAAATTCACAGACGGCACAAAAATTGGTGGAGTTGCAGATAGTGAAGGGGATTGTCAAAGGATACAGCAAGATATAGACCGGTTGGAGACTTGGGCAGCAAAATGGCAGATGGAGTTTAATCCGAACAAGTGTGAGAAGGTCCAATGCATGCAGGAATTATACAGTAAATGGTAGAACCCTTAGGAGTATTGACAGGCAGAGAGATCTGGGCGTACATGTCCACCGATCACTGAAAGTGGCAATACAGGTGGATAAGGTAGTCAAGAAGGCATACAGCACGCTTACCTTCATCGGTCGGGGCATTGAGTATAAAAATTGGCAGGTCATGCTGCAGCTGTACAGAACCTTAGTTCGGCCTCATTTGGAATATTGAGTACAATTCTGGTCGCCACATTACCAGAAAGATGTGGATACTTTGGAGAGGGTACAGAAGAGGTTTACCAGGATGTAGCCTGGTCTGGAGGGTATTAGCTATAAGGAGAAATTGAATAAACTTGGTTTGTTCTCACTGGAACGACGGATGTTGAGGGGTGACCTGATAGGGGTCTACAAGATTATGAGTGATAGTCAGATGCTCTTTCCTAGGGTAAAAAAGTCAAGTACTAGAGGACATAGGTTTAAGGTGCATGGGGAAAATTTTAGAGGAGATGTGCGAGGCAAGTTTTTTACACAGAGGGTGGTGAATGTCTGGAACGCGCTGCCCGGGGAGGTGGTGGGAGCAGGTACGATAGCGGCATTTAAGGGGCAACTAGACGAATACATGAATAGGATGGGAATGGAAGGATACGGACTCTGTAAGTGCATACGGTTTTAGTTTAGGCAGGCATCATGATTGGCGCAGGCTTGGAGGGCCGAAGGGCCTGTCACGAATAAATCCATTTGTTTCCAAATGTGAGTCAATCCTGTGCTGTACTTTTCCTTGTTCTTTGTATGGTGTTCTAACCACATGTCATCTTCATCATATGACAGCCGATTATGTGATATATGTTCATGTGATGCCTGATCACCTGAGCTCTGACCAAGTAACCTCTGCAGCTTTGTCAGTCCCCTGCAGGTGACCTTTGGTTTGTGGTTTTGCTATTGAACAATGAGTCTCGAGAAACAGGAGGTCATCCATAGCAGTGGAAAAGGGAAAGTAGGGTGGCAAAAAGGGAAAATCGAGGGTGGACAAGGGTGTTACGATCCAGGCCAGAAACTCCAAGATGTTTTACAAAATCAGCCTAGACCATAACTTCATCACTTTGATTTTGGCACGGCTAAGCATAAGATGTTTCACTCCAGGTATGATTCAAGTGACCCACGTGGGAGCTTTTACCATACAAAATTTAAGAATGCAGTTAGAGTACAACAAAAATAACTAGCACAACCTTTACCAACTACAAAAAAAACCAACCATAATATTGTATAAACCTTAACAGCTAACTATACTGTTCCAAATCAGACAACCCCCACAATCATGTGTCTCTTTCTGAGCTTGGCCTGAAAAGCAAGAATGCTCATGTGATGCTGGATGTTGCAGCTTTTAACACCTGCTGGGAATTGGTCCTTTGGAATGTTGGATTACAACTGAGGCTTCCCAGTCCTGGAACTTGCAGCACACCTCAAGAGAGAGAGACGTGGGGAGACCGCTTGCCTCTAGTTTCTAGCTAGCAACCCACAGACAGCAGAATTTTCACCCCAGAGATAGAAACAAGAAACAACGCATTCTGCCTCAAGTCTAAACAGCTTCTGAACCAAAATGAAACTAAAACCTGAGACTTTGCTGTGAAAAAACTCTTCCAGGCACCACCTGACCTGTCAATCATTCGCCAACAACGATTCAAAAGGGTCATAAAACCCCCAGGACACTGCAGTAGGCCAGGCTAAAAATAAACATTGCTTCAATTATCCTGCTGCAGTAACAATAGAAAATACTGGTTACAGCCAGCACGGCATCAAAACACAAAGGCCAGGCCTGCTTAAAGAACCCTGTAAAAAATGACTAAAATACTTTTCTTAAAGGCACAGTATCATCACAAGGGGCTCACAGAGGAGAAACCAAAGGCCAAAGGAACTTTGATTCCACCAGTAACCGAGTGTATTCAAGTTACACAAGTCACTGAAAAATGAGTGCTAACACCAGGCAGGGTCTATAGTGGGCAGGGTGCATGATGGGCAGGTGTCTAACAGGCAGACTGTTTAATGGCTGACTGTGTAGCGGGTGGGTTTTTAATGGATGGGGTATTGTAACTGGAAGGATGTTGTAATGGGAAAGATGTTGTAACGGGTGGGGTGTAGTAATGGGTGAGGTGTTGTATTTGACCAGGATGTTGTAATGAGCAGGATGTTGTAATGGTTGGGGTGTAGTAATGGGTGAGGTGTTGTATTTGACCAGGATGTTGTAATGATCATGGTGTTGTAATGCGCATGTGCTGTAATAGTGGCACAATGGTTAGCACTGCTGCCTCACCGCGCCAGGGACCCGGGTTTGATTCCCGGCTTGAGTCACTGTCTGTGCACGTTCTCCCCGTGTCTGCGTAGGTTTCCTCTGGGTGATCCAGTTTCCTCCCACAGTCCGAAAGATGTGCAGGTTAGGTGAATTAGCCATGCTAAATTCTCTCTCAGTGTACCCGAACAGGCGCCGGAGTGTGGCAACTAGGGGATTTTCACAGTAACTTCATTGCAATGTGAATGTAAGCCTACTTGTGACTAATAAATAAACTTTAACTTTAAAAGCAGGATGTTGTAATGGGGGTGTTGTAACAGGTGAGGTGTTGTAATGAGCAGGGTGTTGTAACGATCAGGGTATCGTAATGGGGGGTTGTAATGGGCGCAGTGTTATAATGGGTGAGGTGTTGTAAGGATTCGGGTATTCTAACAAGTGAGGTGTCATAGCAGCTGGGGGTCACATCATGGGCAAGCAATCCACCACCGCCACATTTCCACCTCTATCCAAAGTGAGCTGATGTGTTAGAAGAGCAGTAGCGCAATGGTTATACAACCCAGGAGACACAAGTTCAATTCCCACCTTGACAGTTTGAGAATTTGAAATCAGTGTAAATAAGATACTGGAGTCAGTGAAAGTGAGAGCAAAGCTATCAAATTGTCATTAAAAACACAACTGGTTGCTAATGTCCTGATGGGAAGAAAACCTGCTGACCTGGCCCAATCTAGCCTATATGTGACTCCTGTCCCGCAGCGATTGTGGCTGACTCTTAATTGGCCTCCAGATTGACCCCCCCCGAACCTGCCCCCACATCAACCCCCACTCCCCCATTTGTATTAATCAACTTCGTCACACAGACTACGGCCATCTAAAAAGAGGGCTCTTCACCATCCCAATGTGCAATTGGGCCTGTTCAACAGTGCCAGCCCCACCGACATTCCAAACACCAATAAAACACTTTAAAAAATAATACACAGACTGTAACTAATAGCTTGTCATTCTCTCAGCATAACCAATTGTTCTTGTTATTGTAACTGGAGAGTTATGGTTCCGCTGTTTGCTTTCCCGAAGGTATTAGTCAGTGTAAGCACATTCAGATCCTGCGGAAAATTTATTGTACTCTTCAGAGGATCTGGCTGTTCTCATCATCCTTGCCTCCCAACCCCCCGGAAGACCGTACTGCAAACCAATGCAGAGCTTTAAGGGATTTAAGGGCACAACGTCTTAGGAAGGATGTGAAGGCTTTGGAGAGGGCACAGAAGAGATTTATTAGAATGGTTCTAAGGATGAGGGATTACATTATGTGGGAGATTAGAAAAACTGGGATTATTCTCCTTAGAGCAGAGAAGGTTAAGAGACGATTCAATAGAGGCGTCGAAAATCATCAAAGCTTCAGATAGAGTGGATAAATAAAGTTGTTTCCATTGGCCACAGGGTCAATAACCAGAAGGCACAGGTTTAAGGTGATTGGTGAAGGAACAAGAGGCAACTTGAGGAAAAATATTTTTCTGAAACTAGCATTCTGTCTGGTAAATGTGAGCCTCAGAAATGGAATAGGATGAGTTTTGAAGGGGAGAAGGTTGCAGGGATGGGGGAAAGAGCAGGGAAGGGGGAGATATGTAGGGAAAATCTAACTGGATTGTTCCTTGAAAGACCTAGCATGGCCTCAATGGGATTAATGGCTTCCTGATATGCTGTATGTGAAGTTCTTGGGAGAGAAACAGTCTAATATTCAGGCATTTAGAAATAGAACTGTGCGAGCTGGATCCTTTATTACCTCTTCCAAACAGACTCCCTCTGCTGGTATAAGTGTGGGCAAAATGCAAAATGCACTTTTCAATACACTACACTATACAATTCAATGCGTCTATGATTACAATTAGAGAGGCCCATGGTTTTTGAGGTCTTGGCATAAGTGACTCTGCTTCACTCAAAGACATACGTAATTTTGCTTATTCATTCAAGGGATGTGGCCACCATCATTAGCAAAGCCAGAATTAATCGCTTATCCTTAATTGAGAAGATAGTAGAGTGCCACCTTCTTGAACCGCTGCAGTGCATGTGGTGCAGGTTCTTCCAAGTCAGGTGTGTTCTTTGTAAAAACAATCCCAGCTATTCTTCTCTCTCCATATAACTGAAAACCTTCATCCCTGCCACAATTATGTTAAGTCCTCTCTGTGCCTTTGAAGGCTTTAACATACTTCCTAAAATATTCCTCCATTTCTTCCTTTCCTCCCTTCAAATCCCAATTGGATTTTTGTTTTGAATCATTAGAAAGAGGCCATTTGGCCCATTGTACCCAGGCTGGCTCTCTACAAGGGCAATATATCCCATCCCACTCCCCTGCCTTTTCCCTCAAACCCTGCAAACATTTGTCTTTATCTTTTGAAGTTCCCTTTTGAAAGCCTCAACGGAAACATTTTAAAAAAATATTCGTTTATGGGCGTCGCTGGGTGGGCCAGCATTTATTGCCCATCCCTGAGGGCATGTAAGAGTCAACAACGTTGCTATGGGTCTGGAGTCACATGTAGGGACAGAAGGCAATACCATGATGCCACTGCCACCCCCACACTCTCAGGAGGTGCACTCAGGTTGTAAACACTTGCCATATGAAAAGGTTCCCCCTCATGGCAGGACGACACAATGGCACAGTGGTTGACACTGCTGTCTCACAGTGCCAGGGACCCGGGTTCGGTTCTGGCCTTAGGTCACTGTCTGTGTGGAGCTTGCACGTTCTCCCCATGTCTGTGCGGGTTTCCTCCGGGTGCTCCGGTTTCCTCCCACAGTCCAAAGATGTGCAGGTTAGGTGGATTAGCCATGAAAAGTATGCAGGGTTACGAGGATCGGGCAAGGGATGAGCCTGGGTAAGATGCTCTGTCGGAGGGTCAGTGCTGACACGATGGGCTGAATGGCCTCCCTCTGCACTGTCGGGATTCTATGTCGCCTCGAGTTCTTTTGTCAATTACCAGTGTCCGCTTTTTCTCGACTCTTCTGCCAATAGGGGCAGTCGTTACCTGTCTAATCCATCCAGACCCTTCATGAGTGTGAACACTTCTCCTTTCAAGCTCCTCTTCTCCAAGGGGAGCAGCCCCAGTTTCCCGGTCTGCCCACAGAAGAGAAATCCCTCATTGCTGGAACCATTCCCATTAATCTTTTCCCACTCTCGCCAGCACCTTAACATCCTTCCTAAATTGTGGTGCCCAGAATTGTACAAAACGCTCTAGTTGAGGCTAAACCAATGTTTAATAAAGATTCATCAGAACGCCTTTGCTCCTGTAACCTTATAGAGTACGAATGTGGTCCCAGTGACAGACACCAGGGGCCTGAGAAACCTTAAACCCTTAGATATCCAAAGATGTGCAGGTTAGGTTGATTGGCCATGCTAAAATGCCGCTTAGTGCCCCAAGATGTGTAGATTAGTGGGATTGGTCATGTTAAATTGCCCCTTAGTGCCCCAAGATGTGTAGATTAGTGGGAATGGCCATGCTAAATTGTCCCTTAGTGTCCCAAGATGTGTAGATTAGTGGGATTGGCCATGCTAAATTGCCCCTTAGTGTCCCAAGACGCATAAATTAGTGGGAATGGCAGGGTGGATGCGTGGGGTTGTGGGGATGGGGGCTGGGTGGGATTGTTGTCGGTGCAGAGTTGATGGGCTGAATGGCCTCTTTCTGCACTGCAGGGATTCTATGATTCTATGACATTCAATGGGCAGAAGGTCCAATTGCCCATGTAGACAGGAATATGGAGAGTATAGCGTGGATAAAGAACAATGTTCTGACGCAACGCGCTCTCACAATGTCTATCCCCAGAGAGGGTATCAAATTTAGGTGAAGTGATTTTGCTACTAAATATTTTGACAAGGGTCCTCTGCTGTGATCACTCATTCAACAGAAGTACTGCTTTTTTTATGGATCGGTCATTAAAATTTAATTTCACATTTGGATCCTTAACATAGGAATTCTTCAGGATAAATACTGAACGTAGCAATGTTCAGCTGGAGCCAACTTCCATCAAAGGCCCTGCCAAAAATGTCAGGTGACCCTTTATTAAGTTCTTGCAGGAATTTTTTTTGTTTGATTTTTAATCTACGTTTCTTTTGCAATTTCCTTCTCCCCAGTCCAAGACATGGAGCTACTCTGGACCTTAGATTAGCAGACAACAGTTCTTCATTCTTCATTTGGGAAGTTGAGAGTTCTGGGCGAGGAATGGGTGGCCAAAAAATAATTTTAGATGTTCAAATTAAAGCACAGTGGGGTTAGTACTGCTGCCTCACAGCGCCAGGGATCCGGGTTCGATTCCCGCCTTGGGTCACTCTCTGTGCCGAGTCTGCACGTTCTCCCCGTGTCTGCGTGGGTTTCCTCCGGGTGCTCCGGTTTCCTCCCACACTCGAAAGATGTGTTGGTTGGGTTGATTGTCCGTGTTAAATAGACCCTAGTGTCAGGGGGATTAGTAGGGTAAATAAGTGGGGTTACGGGAATGGGGCCTGGGTGGGATTGTGGTCGGTGCAGACTTGATGGACTGAACGGCCTCCTTCTTCACTGTAAGGATTCTATGTTTCTACGTTTCTATATTTGTAAGGGGGAACTAGATAATCACACGAGAGAGAAAGGAATCAAATGGTTTGCAGTTAGGATGAGATGAAATAACATTTGGACCAATAACACCAGCATAGACCAGTTGGGCTGAATGGCCAGCTCCTGTGCTGTACATTGCATTACAACAGCTGTAAGGCTGTATCACACATGAAGACTAATCCATCCTCACCTGATTTACAAACACAAGTACTTCCAGCTCCACATAATGATCAGGAATCTGGCTGATGTTTATCCTTCGATAGCTTAAGGCTGTTTAAGGCCATTACAATATTTTCTTTGCCACCCAGACGACCATCAATTTACTCAGGCTCAAAGCCAATATCTTCCTGGCCGTTATATCTCAGTTCCTCTTTAGAAAGGAAAACACTCAATTCCCCACTTCACACAGAATGTACATTACAGAAACAACCTGGGGATATCCCAAAGCGCCTTACAGCCAATGAAGTATTTCTGAAGTGCAGTCATAGTTGCATTGTCATGAACACCACAGCCAATTTACACACAGCACGCTCCCACAAACGGCAGTGAACAGACCAGTTGTATTAATGATGTTGGTGGATAAATAAACATTGGACACGGTGGAGAATTCCTCTGCTCTTCTATGACTCGATGGGCTGAATGGCCTCCTTCTGCATGATATGATTCTACGAAATAGTGCCATGTAATCCTTTGCCTGCACTGCAGAATTGGGAGGTAATGGCCTAGTGGTATTATCGCTAGACTATTAATTCTGAAACTCAGCTAATGTTCTGGGGACCCGGGTTTGAATCCCACCGCGGTGGAATTTGAATTCAATAAAAATATCCGGAATTAAGGATCTACTGATGACCATGAAACGTTTGTCGGAAAAAGCCATCTGGTTCACTCATGTCCTTTAGGGAAGGAAATCTGCTGTCCTTATCCGGTCTGGCCTACATGTGACTCCAGATCCACTGCAATGTGGTTGACTCTCAACTGCCCTCCAAGGGCAGGTAGAGATGGGCAATAAATGCTGGCCAGCCAGCGACGCCCATGTCCCACAAATGAATAAAAAAGAAGGCTAGCAGATCGGAAAGTCAGCACCTCCAACAGTGCAGCACCCACTCAGTACTGCGCTGGGAGAGCTAGCCTGAAATTATCTGCTCAGGTCTCCGGAATGGGATTTGAATCCACAATTTCAGATTCCAAGGTACGAACGCTATTTACTGGGCCACGGCTGAAAGCAGTTCAAAGTGATTTATTTTTCCATCCAATCCTAGGGGCGGAACGGTAGCACAGTGGTTAGCACTGCTGCTTCACAGCTCCAGGGACCTGGGTTCGATTCCCGGCTCGGGTCACTGTCTGTGTGGAGTTTGCACATTCTCCTCGTGTCTGCGTGGGTTTCCTCCGGGTGCTCCGGTTTCCTCCCACAGTCCAAAGATGTGCGGGTTAGGTTGATTGGCCAGGTTAACAATTGACCCTTAGAGTCCTGGGATGCGTAGGTTAGAGGGATTAGCGGGTAAATATGTGGGGATAGGTAGGGCCTGGGTGGGATTGTGGTCGGTGCAGACTCGATGGGCCGAATGGCCTCCTTCTGCACTGTAGGGTTTCTATGATTCTATCTTGGTTTACCAATGACACATCAGCCCAAGAGAGTCAGATAACCAGGTGTTCATAGGAACATCTGAACTAGGGGCAGAAGCAGGCAATTTAGCCCTTAGAGCCTGCTCCGCCATTCAATCAGACCATGGCTGATCTCATCCTGGTCTCCAATCTGCCTCCCCACCTGATCCCCATACCATAGAATCCATACAGTGCACAGGGAGGCCATTCGGCCCATCGAGTCTGCACCGACCACAATCCCACTCAGGCCCCATTCCCGTAAGCCCACATATTTACACTGTTAATCCCCCTGACACTAGGGTTAATTTAGCATGGCCAATCCACCTAACCCGCTCAACCCTTTATCCCGTTTCTGATCAGAAATGTATCTATCGCCTTCTTGAAACCATTCAATGAATCAGACTCCACGGTGCTATGGGGCAGCGAGTTCCACAAATTCATCACTGTCTGTGAGAAATAGTTCCCACTCATCTCAGTTTTAAATCAAAGTCTTCAAAGTTTATTCATTAGTCACAAGTAGGCTTACATTAACACTGCAATGAAGTTACCGTGAAAATCCCCTAGTTGTCACACTCTGGTGCCTGTTCGGGTTACACTGAGGGAGAATTTAGCACGGCCAATGCACCCTAACGGACACGTCTTTTGGACCGTGGGAGGAAACCGGAGCACCCGGAGGAAACCCACGCAGACATGGGGAGAACGTGCAAACTCTGCGTAGACAGTGACCCAAGCCAGGAATCGAACCCGGGTCCCTGGCGCTGTGAGGCAGCAGTGCTAACCACTGGGCCACCGTGCCACCTCACAACTTCCCATGTTCAATCCTGCTTTGTGCGGAAGTGCCTCCCTCCATCCTGAAAGATCACCGGTGTGGACCAGTGTCACTCAGGGACACCCAATATTTTAAAAGCTGTAGAGTTAAAGCAAGAAACTAAAATCCTTGGGAGGAACGGAAATTTAAATTATAGAGAAGTGCTGCATTAAATTCCTGGCAGGAGATTAATATCAAAAAACTTTGCCCGATCCCTCAGGAAAAACCATGAAGTAACTAGCCAATGTAATTATTAATATTGGTTCCATGTTAGTGTTCCCAAAAGAAAACTGGCTGGCAAGCATTGCCAAGTAACAATTGTTAACATTGGGTTTGAGTTTCTAGTTATTAAAATCTACTGGGTGCAGAGAATGAATTCGGAAACTTTGGAGTCAGATTCTGGTTGAGATTGGTTCTGTTTTCATAGAAATCATAGAAACCCTACAGAGCAGAAGGAGGCCATTCGGCCCATCGAGTCTGCACCGACCACAATCCCACCCAGGCCCCACCCCCCCCACCCCCCCACCCCCACCACCACCCCCCCCACCCCCACCCCCCCACCCCCCCACCCCCCCCCCCCCCCCCCCCCCCACCTAGAATGGCTTCTAGGTTAAAATTAGACATGTATCTAAAATTAGACATGTATCTAATTTTATACATATATACAAGGCAGGAAAATGGGGATGAGGAGCTTATCAGCTATGGTCGAATGGCGGAACAGACTCGATGGGCCGAATAGCCTAATTCTGCCCCTATATCTTATGAACTTATGTATCTACGTTGTCATCAATACCTGTATCACTGTGCCTCACTTGGTGATGTATTTGCTACTGGTCCTTGTGCTGTGGCAGCTCCATTTGTTTAAAGTTTGTTTATTAGTCACAAGTAAGGCTTACATTAACACTGCAATGAAGTTACTGTGAAATTCCCCTAGTTGCCACACTCCAGCGCCTGTTTGGGTCAATGCACCTAACCAGCATGTCTTTCAGACTGTGGGGGGATACCGGAGCACCCGGAGGAAACCCACGCAGACATGGGGAGAACGTGCAAACTCCACACAGACAGTGACCCAAGCCAGGAATCGAACCCGGGTCCCTGGCACTGTGAGGCAGCTGTGCTAACCACTGTGCCACCGTGCCGCCCAAGCGCGCTTCCATTGACACTGCAATGAAGTTACTGTGAAAATCCGCTAGTCGCCACACTCCGGCGCCTGTTCGGGTACACTGAGGGAGAATTTAGCACGGCTAATCCACCTAACCAGCACGTATTTTGGACTGTGGGAGGAAACTGGAGCACCGGAAGGAAACCCACGCAGACACGGGGAGAATGTACAGACTCCTCACAGACAGTGACCCGAGCTGAGAATCGAACTGTGCCACTCAGCATTTGTGGAGCCTGCATTCAGACCTGAAGTACATAGGACTTACAAGCAGGGCATTCAGCCCATCTGCCCCATGCTAGTGTGAATGCAACACTTGCAGCAGATTTGTGTCTAAGTTATTTTGTTACTGAGCCAATGATCCAGAAACATGAGTTCAAATTCCACCTCATAAAATCCCTACAGTGCAGAAGGAGGCCATTCGGGCCATCGAGTCTGCATCGACCACAATCCCACCCAGGCCCTACCCCCACATATTTTACCCGCTAATCCCTCTAACCTACGCATCTCAGGACTCTAAGGGGCAATTTTTAACCTGGCCAATCAACCTAACCCGCACATCTTTGGACTGTGGGAGGAAACCGGAGCACCCGGAGGAAACCCACGCAGACACGAGGAGAATGTGCAAACTCCGCACAGACAGTGACCCGAGCCGGTAATCGAACCTGGGACCCTGGAGCTGTGAAGCAGCAGTGCTAACCACTGTGCTACCGTGCCGCCCAGCAACTGGGGGACTTAAATTCAAATAATTAAATAAAATTGCAATGTCAAGATAGTCAGCAATGGTGTTCAATGTGACTGCCAGATTATTGTAAATAGCTATCTGGTTCACAAACATTCTTGAGGGATTTGAATCTGCCATCCTTACCCAGAAGGGCGGCATGGTGGCACAGTGGTTAGCAGTGCTGCCTCTTGATTACAGGGACCCGGGTTCAATTCCCTGCTTGGGTGACTATCTGTGTGGCTTCTCGTTTGTGATCCGATGCGAGGTTCTGTCCGTGTTGTTGTACGTGGCGCAGGTGTGGCCTCTCCCCAAGTCCTGCGCAGCAGCAGTGACCCGTGCCATCTTCAAGTTCATCTGGAGATCAAAGATGGATCGTGTCCGCAGGGAGGCGACGCACAAATCTCCAGAGAACGGAGGGAAAAACGTTCCCAACGCCGCCCTCATCCTGATGGCCACCTTTGTGTGCGGCTGCATCAAGCTGTGTGTAGCTCCTCGGTACACTAACAGCAAGTGCCACTATTTTTTGAGGTTCTACCTGTCCCAAGTGCTGCGGAGGATGGGTCTGGCCACATTGCCGCGGAACGCTCCAAGTAGTTGGACCGTACCGCAGCACCTGTCCTTCGTGGAGAAATTCTTCCGGAAACACACCTTTGACCACATGGCTATCAAGCAGTGGTCAGCACGTAATGTCCTTGAGGCCCTGAGAGAAAAGGAGATGGCGGATCCTGTCGGATGGTTCCCTGAGCGGACTGTCAGTGTCATTTGGCAGAATGCCTCATCACCAGAACTCACAAACAAGCACCAAGACCTGGCTTGGCTGGTGGTGAGAAGGGCACTCCCCGTCAGATCCTTTATGCACGCCCGGGGTCTCAACCTCACCGCACGCTGCCCTCGAAGCGGCTGCGGGGCTGATGAGACGGTGGCACACCTCCTTGTGGAATGTGCCTTTGCAAAGAAGGTCTGGAACGAGATGCAGTGGTATTTGTCGCGGTTCGTCCCGGGCAGCTCGGTGACGCAGGACTCTGTGCTCTACGGGCTGTTTCCGGGGACGCACACCGAGACAAATATCAACCGCTGCTGGAGGGTCATCAACTCGGTGAAGGACGCACTTTGGTCCGCCCGAAACTTGCTGATCTTCCAGCTGAAAGAATTGTCCTCGACCGAGTGTTGCAGACTGGCACATTCCAAGGTCCAGGACTACGTGCTCAGGGACGCGCTCAAGCTTGGGGCAGCCGCCGCCAAGGCACAATGGGGAAAGGCCACCGTGTAAAGCATCTCAACCGAGGCAGACCGAGGGCCGGGTAACTGCAGAACACCCTCGGCCTGCGTAACTGTGTGCCAACCTGAAAAATAACGGCACACAGTAAACTCTGACACATGTATATAGTTTTAAGAAATGAAATGTAACGGAATGTAATGTTTTTGTAAATAAGCACTGTATTGTACTGTAAAAATGATTCTTTTTTGCACTGTTTATGACTTTTGGATCTGTAATTTTGCAATGTTTTATCGGAGAGTTTTCTTTTGTGAATAAAGTATATTTTTGAAATAAAAAAATCTGTGTGGCTTCTCGTCCTTTTGGCTAAGATCAAGTGTAGTTGTGCGGATGCTGCACTTGGTTGAGGTCATTGGGTTACACTGAAGCTTCATATGTTTCATATGAAGCAATTTTTAAAAGCGGCATCTCGGCCTTTTGGCTAAGATGCAAATGAGCTCAAGTCTTGGAGGAGGTGTTGCTTTGCTCCTCCAATCAACTTGGCTCATGTAGATCAGGCCCAGGACAGGGCAATTTGGTCGCTTGCCCTGTCTTGTCAGCCTGGATCGGAAATGTCTCAACTTGTTGAGACTCTGAATTGGATTTGATTTGATTGAATTGGAAAAGTACAAAAAAAAATCTGCGTGGAGGTTAAAGATCAAGTGTAGTATGGATTGGATGCTGCGCTTGGTCGAGGTCATTAGGTTACATTTAAGTTTCATTTTCACATGAAGCAATTTTTAAAAGCAACATCTCGGCCTTTGGGCTAAGATGCAAATGAGATCAAGCCTTGGAGGAGGAAACCTCCCCCTCCTCCAATCAGCTTGCCTCATGTAGATCAGGCCCAAGACAGGTGTGAAGGCCCTGTCTTGTCAGCTTGGATCGGGAATGTCTCAACTTGTTGAGACTCTGAATTGGATTTGATTTGATTGAATTGGAAAAGTATTTTAAAAAATCTGTGTGGAGTTTGTACGTTCTCCCTGTGTCAGCATGGGTTTCCTCCAGGTGCTCCAATTTCCTCTTGCAGTCCAAAGATGTGCGGGTTAGATGGATTGGCCATGCTAAACTGCCTCTTAGTGTCTTAAGATGCAGTAAGAAGTCTCACAAGACCAGGTTAAAATCCGGCAGGTTTATTGGGAATCACAAGCTTTCAGAGCACGCACTCATCTGATGAAGGAGCAGCGCTCCAAAAGCTCGTGATTCCAAATAAGCCTGTTGGACTTTAACCTGGTGTTGTGAGACTTCTTACTGTGCCCACCCCCATCCAACGCCGGCACCTCCACATCATGTTTCAAGATGTGTGTATGTTAGATGAATTAGCCATGGTAAAAGTGTGGGGTTACAGGAATAGGTTGGAGGAGAGGGCTTGGGTAAGATACCCTGTCAGTACAGTTGGTACAGACTCAATGGGCTGAATAGCCTCTTCTGTACTGTAAGTATTCTAGTCTATGATATGACTCCAGAGCTACAGCAATGTGGTTGGCTCTCAACAACTCCCTGAACTTACCTCACAATGCATTCAGTTATATTGAGAAGGTTGCTCGCCAGCAAGTTCTCAGGAACAAATAGAGTGAGCAATAAATGCTGCCCATTCCAGCGATGCCCACTTCCTGTGAATGACAAAAGAAAAAGCTTCCTCCCACCTTACTGCACCAGCCCCCATCAGCACATCCTTCTAATCCTTTCTCCCTCATGTACGCACCCAGTCTCCCCTTAACGGGAGTTCAGTTCTGTTGGGATTGCTGTTATCCATCTCGTGCTATTGTATGAGAAAGAGTAGAGATCTCTTTGAGTGCCCACCACAACATTGTTCCTCAACCAACACCGCTGAAAACAATTTACCTGCTCAGTCATTTCTTTTCACGGCACGGTGGCACAGTGGTTAGCACTGCTGCCTCACAGCGCCAAGGGCGTCGGTTCGATTCCTGGCTTGGGTCGCTGTCTGTGCGGAGTTTGCACGTTCTCCCCGTGTCTGCATGGGTTTCCTCCGGGTGCTCCCGTTTCCTTCCGCAGTCCGAAAGACGTTAGGTGCATTGGCCATGCTGAATTCTCCCTCAGTGTACTCGAACAGGTGCCGGAGTGTAGCGACTGGGGGATTTTCACAGTAACTTCATTGCAGTGTTAATGTAAGCCTGCTTGTGACACTAATAAATAAACTTTAAACTTAAACTTCTTTAAACTTGTTTCAGGCAATGACCATCACCAATAAGAGACACTCTAACCACCGCCCCTTGACATTCAATGGTGTTACCATCACTGAATCCCCCACTGTCAACATCCTTGGGGTTACCAATGACCAGAAACTCAACTGGACTCACCACATAAACACAGTGGCTACAAGAGCAGGTCAGAAGCTAGGAATTCTGCGGTGAGTAACTCACCTCCTGACTCCCCAGAGCCTGTCCACCACCGACAAGGCATAAGTCAGGAGTGTGATGGAATACTCCCCACTTGCCTGGATGGATGCAGCTCCAACAACACTCAAGAAGCTCAACACCATCCAGGACAAAGCAGCCCGCTTGATTGGCACCACATCCACAAACATCCACTCCCTCCACCACCGACGCTCAGTAGCAGCAGTGTGTACTATCTACAAGATGCACTGCAGCAATTCACCAAAGATCCTTAGACAGCTCCTTCCAAACCCACAACCACTTCCATCTAGAAGGGTAAGTGCAGCAGATACATGGGAACACCACCACCTGCAAGTTCCCCTCCAAGCCACTCACCATCCTGACTTGGAAATATATTGGCTATTCCTTCGCAGTCGCAGGGTCAAAATCCTGGAATTCCCTCCCTAATGGCATTGTGGGTCAACCCACAGAACGTGGACTGCAGCGATTCAAGAAGGCAGCTCACCACCACCTTCTGAAGGGCAACTAGGGATGGGCAATAAATGCTGGCCAGCCAGCGACACTCATGTCCCACAAATGAATTTTTAAAAAAGTGTCACTGCTGCCTCAAAACACCTGACTTAACTCTGCAGCAACCATGTTCCGCATTTGAAAAATAAACCATGTAGAATCCTTCCAAATGTCTTCATGATGTGTTATGGTGTTATAGTAATTCAAAGGTTGAGCATATTATTTTAAACAATCACCCTCCATAGCATACAATGAGAGAAAATGTTATAAATTGAGGTTTTTCAGAACTCAAACTTGTTTTATGAGATGTGTCTATGTCTGTGGGTAGAAGCATGATGAGAAACAAATGCAACTAAACAAGAGGAATGAAAGCAGTGGGAGGGGTATGTGGTTTCTGCTCCCAAAAGAGAAAACACTGGAAAATCTCGGCAGGTCTGGCAGCATCTGCAAGGAGAGAAAAGAGCTGACGTTTCGAGTCCAGACGACCCTTTGTCAAAGTTAAAAGGCAGAGAAAGTGGGAGATATTTATACTGAATGAAAGATGAGTCATAGCCATGCTGTTAAGAATTTATTGAAACAACATTAAGATAAAGTTTTTCCTCAATGTTGGATAACAACAAAGGTTGTGTTTGCTAGTTACCATCAGTTCGTTTTACGAATGGAAAAGGAAAAGCAGAACATTCTTTTTATTCCAGTCCTCCCAATCATCCGAACCCAACCCAATCTTCCAAACAACCCAACCCGACCTCACCAACAGCCCTAGTGAAAGAGCCTCCTCTTGGCCATGGGGCACTTCTGATGCCTTTAGTCTGCATTAGTCCAACTGTTCTGTCCGATTTCAACTGGAACAACGTTTTATATTAATAAATGTGGAAAGTAGCTAACAGAGTTAAGCCGTGTGGATTAGTAGAAAAGTAAACAAAATTTAGAAACTTCTGGAAGCAAGAGCTCAAGTATATAATAGACATTTTAAAGCACTGTAAGTGATGTTCCTACTCACCAATATAGGCCGTTGTGTCACCTGCATAGATCTGTGATGACAAATATATAAGATGCCCAATTAGAAGTGCCAGGCTCAGGGTATGGGTGGTGTCTAGTTCTGAAGGGTGATTTTAAAAGGCAGTTGAATGGTAGTTGAATTGTTAGCATACACAGGTAAAGAGCATTGTTTAACTAAACCATCGAGTCATAAAATGCCTACAGTGCAGAAGAGGCCATTCAGCCCATTGAGTCTGCACCAACTCTCTGACAGAGTATCTTACCCAGACCCAAGCCACGTAACTCCATGTATTTATCTTACTAATCTCCCTAATCTAGACATCTTTGGATACTTAGGAGCAATTTAGCATGGCCAAGGCCAAACCACCTGACCTGCACATCTTTGCACATTCTCCCCGTGTCTGTGTGGGAGAACGTGCAAACTCCACACAGAGTTTGGTGCTGTGAGGCAGCAGTGCTAGCCACTGTGCCACCCTACCACCCGTTCAAACCAACTTTTGTATCAATGAACAATTGCTCGTAAGTGCCCCACATTCTCTCAAGTTTCTCGGGGTGCCTTCTAGATTCATACAATGGCCCTTCACCTAGAGTTCTCAATATGTATTTTAGAAAAGATATGACAATGCTCCTTCAATTCTGTCTTGTGACCATCACTATCCTCCTTATACACCTATGACTGTGTGGCCAAATTCCCCTCCAATTCGATTTTCAAGTTTGCTGACGACACCAGTGGGTCGGAACTCAAACAATGACAAGACAGAGTATAGGAATGAGATAGAGGATCTGGTGAACTGGTGCGGCAACAATAATCTCTCCTTCAATGTCAACGAAATGAAGGAGATTGTCATCGACTTCAGGAAGCGTAAAGGAGAACATGCCCCTGTCTACATCAATGGGGATGAAGTAGAAAGGGTCGAGAGCTTAAAGTTTTTAGGTGTCCAGATCACCAACAACCTGTCCTGGTCCCCCCATGCCGACACTATAGTTAAGAAAGCCCACCAACATCTGTACTTTCTCAGAAGATTAAGAAAATTTGTCAGCTACGACTCTCACCAACTTTTTCAGATGCACCATAGAAAGCATTCTTTCTGGTTGTATCACAGCTTGGTATGGCTCCTGCTCTGCCCAAGACCGCAAGGAACTACAAAAGGTTATGAATGTAGCCCAATCCATCACACAAACCAGCCTCCCATCCATTGACTCTGTCTACACTTCCCGCTGCCTCGGCAAAGCAGCCAGCATAATCGAGGACCCCACGCACCCCGGACATTCTCTCTTCCACCTTCTTCCATAGAGAAAAAGTTACAGAAGTCTGAGGTCACGTACCAACCGACTCAAGAACAGCTTCTTCCCTGCTGCTGTCAGACTTTTGAATGGACTTACCTTGCATTAAGTTGATCTTTTTCTATATCCTAGCTATGACTATAACACTACATTCTGCACTCTCTCCTTTCCTTCTCTATGAACGGTATGCTTTGTCTGCATAGCACGCAAGAAACAATACTTTTCACTGTATACCAATACATGTGACAATAATAAATCAAATCACATCAAATTAAAATCATTCCTTATATTGTTTAATTGGCAAAGACTTGTTCCTTGATGCATTGGGCATGGCTTCATACATCACCTTGGCATCCATCCCCAAATCCATCACTGCTTTGGCAAATACCACGCCAACGCCATATGGAATTGTTTGGCTCAAGCAGTTTAGTGATGTGTATGAGGACGGATTTATTTAAGAAAATGAACCATGTATAAATCAAACACGTGTTGCGTGATATTAAAATATCCAGATTTCTGAAGCACTGGGGGGGAGGGGGCGCTGTTAATATTCATTAAGAACTTGAGCTGTCTGACCATGTCTCAGCCACCTGACTATATTTGTTGAACTTGCTGGAGTGGGCATTCCCGTTTAGTTAGACAGAGCCTTGCAGTAGGGGGCCAGTTAGTTCAGTTGACTAGCATGCTGTTCATAATAATGCTGACAGTATGGGTTCAATTCCTGTTCTAAGAATAGCTAGGGCCCTGCCTCCTTGCCAGCCCCAAGCTTGATGCAATGTGGTGTCCCTCACCCTGTGTGAGCAATTATCTGCCCCCCCCCCGCCCTGCGATCTAACCGAGAGAAATGCCTGCAGTCCCTTGTAGGGTTCTGCCCAGTCACCCACTTTACCCTGTCTCTCAGCTCAAAGCATTTTGTGCCATAGCTTGTTGGCAGTGAGTTGACAATGGCGCAGCAAGAACAGAAACATAGAAACAGAGAAAAGCAGGAGGAGGCCATTCGGCCCTTCGAGCCTGTTCCGCCATTCATTATGATTATGGCTGATCATCAAATTCAATATCCTGATCCCCCTCCTTCCAGAGCATCTGGGAGCACAGTTAATGATGAGACCAACAGCCCATCTCCTTATTCAGTGACGTTTATGGAATGAAAAATTGAATGGTTTGCGTGATGGATTGGGCTACAGTCACGACCTTTTGTAATTGTAGACCGTTTGTATGAGGACAGGTCGAATGAAAAGAAAGAAGAGACAGAAGGGGAAAATATTTTGAAACGTTCTTGGAAGAACGAAAGAATGATGAAGAAGGAAGTTAGGTGAATAATATCCAAAAGATAAGGAAAGAAAGATTTGATTTGATTTGATTTATTATTGTCACATGTATTTGGATTCAATGAAAAGTACTGTTTCTTGCGCGCTATACTGACAAAGCGTACCGTTCATAGAGAAGGAAAGGAGAGAGTGCAGAATGCAGTGTTACAGTCATAGCTAGGATGTAGAGAAAGATCAACTTACTGTGAGGTAGATCTATTCAAAAGTCTGATGGCAGCAGGGAAGAAGCTGTTCTTGAGTTGGTTGGTACCTCAGACATTTGTATCTTTTTCCCAAATGAAGAAGGTGGAAGAGAGAATGTCCGGGGTGCGTAGGGTCCTTAATTATGCCGGCTGCTTTTCCGAGGCAACAGGAAGTGTAGACAGAGTCAATGGATGGGAGGTGGTTTGCGTGATGGATTGGGCTACATTCACGACCTTTTGTAGTTGTAGACCTTTTGTAGAAAGGATGAATGGAAAGAAAGAAGAGACAGGAGGGGAAAATATTTTGAAAGATTTTAAGTTACGTTAGATGTTATAATAACAATTTACGAGCTGCAGGAATGAGATATCACCATTTAAATTATTCCCATTCTGGGCATTTCTTAAAATGCATTATGGGAACTGGGCATCACTGGCTAGGGATAGGCATTTGTTACCCATCCCTAATTGCCCTTGAGAAGGTGGTGTGAGCTGCCTTCTTGAACTGTTGTAGTCCATGTGGTGTTGGTACACCCACAGTGCTGTTAGGGAGGGAGTTCCTGGATTTTGCCCCTATGACGGTGAAGGAACAGCCTGAGAGGCTCGTTAACACACAGAGGGATCTGGGTGTACAGGTCCACAATTCCCTGAAAGTGGCAACACAAGTGGATAAGGTGAGTCAAGAAGGCGTATGGCATACTTGCCTTCATCAGTCGGGGCATAGAGTATAAAAATTGGCAAGTCACATTGCAGCTGTATAGAACTTTAGTTTGGCCACATTTGGAATATTGCGTACAGTTCTGGTCACCACACTACCAGAAGGATGTGGAGGCTTTGGAGAGGGTACAGAGAGGTTTACCAGGATGTTGCCTGGTTTGGAGGGTATTAGCTACAAGGAGAGACTGGAGAAACTTGTTTTGTTTTTCACTTGAACGTTGGAGGCTGAGGGACGACCTAATACAAGTTTACAAAATCATGAGCGGCATGGATAGAATGGAGAGTCAGGGTCTTTTTCCCAGGCTAGAAATGTCAGTTAGTTGGGGGCATAGGTTTAAGGTAAAATGGGGAAAGTTGAAAGGAAATGTGAGGCAAGTTTTTTACACAGAGGATGGTCAGTGCCTGAATGCGCTGCCAAAAGAGGTGGTTGAAGCAGATACAATAGCAACGTTTAAGAGGCATCTCGACAGATATATGAATAGGCAGGGAATTGAAAGATACGAACCGCATCGAGGCAAAAGGTCTTTAGTTTAGAAAGGCATCATGTGTCGGCATAGGTTTGGTGGGGGAAGGGCCTATTCCTGTTCTGTACTGGTCTTTGTTCTTTGTATTAACAGTGTCCTTACCCTGTTATCACAGAATCACAGAATACGACAGTGAAGAAGAGGCCTTTCGGCCCATCGAGTCTGCACCGATGCATGAAATGCCTGACCCGTCCACCTAATCCCACATGCGAGCACTTGGCCCATAGCCCTGAATGTTATGATGTGCCAAGTACTCATTCAGGTACTTTTTAAAGGATGTGAGGCATCCCGCCTCCACCACCCTCCCAGGCAGCGCATTCCAGACCCTCACCACCCTCTGGGTAAAAAGGATTTTCCTCAATCCCCCCCTTAACCTCTCGCCCCTCACTTTTAACTTGTGTCCCCTCGTAACTGACCCTTCAACTAAGGGGAACAGCTGCTCCCTATCCACTCTGTCCATGTCCTTCATAATCTTGTACACCTCAATCAGGTCGCCCCTCAGCCTTCTCTGCTCCAGAGAAAACAACCCAAGCCTACCCAACCTCTCTTTATAACTTAAATGTTCCATCCCAGGCAACATCCTGGTGAATCTCCTCTGCACCCCCTCCAGTGCGATCACATCCTTCCTATAATGTGGCGGCCAGAACTGCACACAGTGCTCCAGCTGTGGTCTCACCAAAGTTCTATACAACTCCATCATGACCTCTCTGCTTTTGTAATCTATACCCTGATTGACAAAGGCGAGTGTGCTATAGGCCTTTTTCACCACCCTATTAACCTGCCTTTCTGCCTTCCGAGAGCTTTCTTTAAAGTGTTTAATGGACAATTGCAGCAACTTCACAAAACTCAGAGGGAGGTTGTGGGCGAACGCTCATTTCCATGAGGCTGATGGTGGACTGGTACAAATTGGACAGCAAATGGTGGCAATTCACAACTCCCGGCATTTCTCACCTTCACCACAAGTTGCCCGGCGATTTACACTTTAAGGATGGCAAACATAATTGACTTCACCATTAATTTGGCAACATGTAACAACTTGCATTTCTATCCTGCTGTTCACAAGTCAGGACAGCCCAAAGCGTTTTACAGGCAATGAGAAACTTTCTACGTGTGGTCATTGTTGTAATTTAGGAAGACACAGTAAGAAGTCTCACAACACCAGGTTAAAGTCCAACAGGTTTATTTGGTATCACGAGCTTTCAGAGCACTTCTTCCTCAGGTGATGAAGGAGCAGCGCTCCGAAAGCTTGTGATACTAAATGAACCTGTTGGACTAACCTGGTGTTGTGAGACTTCTTACTGTGCCCACCCCAGTCCAACGCCGGCATCTCCACATTATAATATAGAAGATCTAAGAACCATATGTACACAGCAAGTTCCTCCAATCAGCAATGCGGTAATTGTTTTATATTTTGCAGGTTTGATTTGTCTCAGAACGTTGCAGAGATGAAACTGGTTTCTAAATTCAGGATTATTTACAAGGGTTTGAAAATATCTCTGCAATAACAAAAATGTCCGCACCATGCTTATCCCAGTTCAGCTTCTAGACGTTTCTGCAGTGTCTGTTTACTTTGCTCTGAGTCAACGCCCAGGTTTAATAAATCAAGCACAGTGAGTAGCACGATGGCACAGTGGTTAGCACTGCTGCCTCACAGCGCCAGGGACCCGGGTTCAATTCCCGGCTTGGGTCACTGTCTGTGTGGAGTTTGCACGTTCTCTCCATGTCTGCATGGGTTTCCTCCAGATGCTCCGGTTTCCTCCCACAGTCCGAAAGACGTGCTGGTTAGGTGCATTGGCCGTGCTAAATTCTCCCTCAGTGTCCCTGAACAAGTGCCGGAGTGTGGCGACTAGGGGATTTTCACAGTAACATCTTTGCAGTGTTAATGTAAGCCTACTTGTGACAATAAATATTAAACTTAAACTTAGATCAGTTGTCAGACTCACATAATCAAACACAGAACAACTGAACATTACAATAATGACCAGGCTATCTGTGTTAGTGACATTGAGGGATAAATATTTGTCCTCAGAACACCGGGGACAATGCCCTTGCTCATTGTTGAGTTACCGTCATGGGATTTTTCATATGGATTTGACGGTTTGAGTGATAAGGAGAGGCTGGATAAACTGGGACTTTTTTCCTTGGAGCGTAGGAGGCTGAGGGGTGATTTTACAGAGGTCTATAAAATAATGAGGGGCATTGATCAGCTAGATAGTCAACATTTTTTCCCAAAGGTAGGGGAGACTAAAACTAGAGGGCATAGGTTTAAGATGAGAGGGGAGAGATACAAAAATGTCCAGAGGGGCAACTTGTTCACACAGAGGGTGGTGAGTGTCTGGAACAAGCTGCCAGAGGTAGTAGTAGAGGCGGGTACAATTTTGTCTTTTAAAAAGCATTTAGAGAGTTACATGGGTACGATGGGTATAGAGGGATATGGGGCAAACGTGGGCAATTGGGACTAGCTTAGTAGAATAACAAAAAAGGGTGACATGGACAAGTTGGGCCAAAGGGCCTGTTTCCATGCTGTAAACCTCTGTGACTCTACCCAGCTGAGAGGGCACAAATGACCTTATGGCTCTCTTGGCACATTGAGAACCAGCCGAGATTTTTGGACACATGTCTCTGCAATGGGATTTGAATCCATGGCCTTGCAACTTAGAAGCAAAGGCAGTATGCACTGAGGCACAACTGGCATCATACCAAACTGGCATCATACCAACCCAGCAAGCTGACCTTGGGGCTGGCACAATGGACTGAGTTCATTTGAAGTTTCTTGACTGAAAAAAGAAGGGGTGGGATTTTCCGATCCCCTCTCACAGCGCGTATGATGGTGACAGAGGTGGCCCTGGTTGCAAGTGGGATATTCCAGCCCCGTCGCTGTCAATGTGGTTTCACATTGTATATGCTCTCCAACATGGGGAAAACATACTGGGGAGGGGAGTGGGGGGATTTTCGTTGGTGGGACCGGAAACCCTCACCAACAGAAACGGCTGGAAAATTCCACCCAAGGAAAAGAAAGATTTGGAGTGCAGTCACTGTTGTAATTTGGTAAATGCAGTTGGGTTATGGGGATAGGGGGGAGGGGAGGGCCTGGGTGGGACGCTCTTTCAGAGAGTCAGTGCAGACTCGATGGGCCGAATGGCCTCTTTCTGCACTGCAGGGATCCTATGGTTCAATTCGTTCACAATAACCTGCCACAAATATCAATGTGATAATGACCAAGGAATCGGTCTTAGTCATGCTGGGTGAGGGATAAATATTGACCAGGACTCCAGAGAGAACTTCCTTCCCCCTCTTCGTATCCTATCACCGGATCATTCACATTCACCTGGGAGGACAAACCAGTCTGATGACATTACCACAGACCCGTGCAGCACCCCCTCAGGACTGGCACTGGGAGTGACAACCTCAAGACCACAAGAGGACCCATATGTGGAACCAGTGCTGGTCTCACACAATATAGAATCATAGACTGTACAGTGCAGAAGGAGGCCATTTGGCCCATCGAGCCTGCGCCGACAATAATCCCACCCAGGCACTGTCCTATCCCCGGAACTCCACATATTTACCCTCCTGATCCCTCTGACATTAAGAGTCAATTTAGCGCGGCCAATCAACCTAACCCGCACATCTTTGGACTGTGGGAGGAAACCGGAGCACCCGGAGGAAACCCACGCAGACACGGGGAGAACGTGCAGACTCCACACAGAGGGTGCCCCAAGCCGGGAATCGAACTCGGGGTCCCTGACGCTGTGAGGCAGCCACGCTAACCCACTGTGCCACCGTGCGGCCTTGGAGGTAGTGGAGGCAGTTTAAGAGTTAAGGACAGTAATTGTTCTCTGAATGTTAGACGATGAAGTGTTGGGGGGGGGGGGGGGGGGGGGAAGGTTGGAGAGAAGGAGGCGAGTGAGAATGTATATTGTGTGCTGAAATAGTAAAGCATCAGTTCCCTGGTTCTCCCACTGCCTTTGAAAAGAGTGTCATTGAGAACATTCCATCACAATCAGGCGACACATCAGCAAAAATTCTCACGCGAGGTCAACAGCGGCTAGGCTTCCCATTTCTGATCAGCTGAATAATGCAGTCATGACATTTCCACAACATATTCCCACGATCTTTCCCATTAGAATTCAAACCGGATACAAGGCTGTACTTATCGCCCAGCTGCATCTAGAGTTACAGGGCGCGAGTAAGGTCTGATTGACATCACACTCCAGCCACTACACCCCTGATTGACAGGCGAACTTTATTAACAGACAGGCTGCGACAGTACACTCCACACCAGTGTCTTCATCTGTGGATTGCCAATAACCCCTGTCACAGTTAGAGAGGCATGATGTGGAGATGCCGGCCAGAGAGAGACAGTCCATTAACTGACAAAACTATCTGGACCGCATTGTACGGCCTCCCTCGGGTGAGACCGGAAATTCCCGCCTGAGGTCAACAGGGATTTCCGTTGTCGGACCTTCGCCCACTCCGATTCCGTGGCGGGAGAGGTGGTAGAGTTCCGGCCACCATCTCCAAGCAGCTGTACAACCAGAGTTATGGATAGCACGGAGACAATCGAGCCACAAACCTACTTTAGACCTGGGATAAAGACTTTCCTTTATATAGCGCCTTTCACAGCCAATGGAAATCTCAACGTGCTTTAAAGTAAAGTTTATTTATTAGTCACACTGGGAACATTTAAGACTTATCTAGACAGCCATATGAACGGAGTGGGAATGGAGGGATACGAAAGAATGGTCTAGTTTGGACCAGGGAGCGGCGCGGGCTTGGAGGGCCGAAGGGCCTGTTCCTGTGCTGTATTGTTCTTTGTTCTTTGTACAAGTAAGGCTTACATTAACACTGCAATGAAGCTACTGTGAAATTCCCCTAGTAGCCACGTTCGGGTCAGTGCACCCGAGCCATCATGTCTTTCGGACTGTGGGAGGAAACCGGAGCACCCGGAGGAAACCCACGCAGACACGGGGAGAACGTGCAAACTCCACACAGACAGTGACCCAAGCCAGGAATCGAACCCGGGTCCCTGGCGCTGTGAGGCAGCAGTGCTAACCACTGTGCCACCGTGCCGCCCCATACTGGGGTCACAGCCAACGAGGCACTTTTGAAGTCTGATCATCGTTATCATGTCGGAAATGTGGCAGTCAATTTATAGACGTCAAACTCCTGGAAACAGTAATGTGATAATGATCAGTTAATACGCTTGTGATGTTGATTGAGGGGCAAATATTGCCCAGTATAGAAACCATAGAATCCCTACAGTGCAGAAGGAGGCCACTTGGCCCATCGAGTCTGCACTGACAACAATCCCATCCCAGGCCCTATCCCCACAACACCACACATTTACCCTGCTAATCCCTCTAACCTACACACCCCGGGACACTAAGGAGTAATTTAGCATGGCCGATACACCCAACCAGCATGTCTTTCGGACTGCAGGAGGAAATCGGAGCACTGCAAGAGGAAACCCATGCAGGCACGGGGAGAACATGCAAACTCCACCTAGACAGTGACTCAAGCCGGGAATCGAACCCTGGTCCCTGGTGCTGTGAGGCAGCAGTGCTAACCACTGTGCCACTGTGCCGCCTCATACTGGGGAGAATTCCCCCATTCTTCTTCAAACTAGTGTTGTGGGGTCCTTATGCGTACCTGCATGGGCAGACATGGTCTCCTTTTAACAAAAGACGGCATCTCTGACAATGCAGCACTCCCGCCAGAAAATCACCCACAGGCGTGGAGATAAATGACAGGAAAATGTTCAATATGGGCTGGTCCAAAACCTGAACCACTCTGTCCTCAGTCGGTGAGTTTCAGTATACCGGTGAGGCTGGCGTGTTCGCTCACCCAGAAACTGAGCTCCAGATCAATCTCCATTCAAACCCCCAAAGCCGATCCGGGCTTTTCATCATCAAACACTCGGAAAGTGAAGGTCCTCTTCCAACCAACTTTGGGCGGCACCGTGGCACAATGGTTGGCACAGCTGCCTCACAGTGCCAGGGACCTGGGTTCAATTCCCGGCTTGGGTCACTGTCCGTGTGGAGTCTGCACATTCTCCCCGTATCTGCGTGGGTTTCCTCCGGGTGCTCCGGTTTCCTCCCACAGTCCAAAGATGTGCGGGTTAGGTGAATTGGCCATGCTAAATTGACCCTTAGTATCAGGGGGACTAGCAGGATAAATATGTGGGGTTACAGGGATAGGGCCTGGGTGGGATTGCTGTCAGTGCAGGCTCGATGGGCCAAATAGCCTCCTTCTGCACTGTAGGGATTCTATGATCAACTCCCAAAGCACAAACCTCTCCTCATCGATAAAGATCAACAGCGAGATCCGGAAAATGTGAACCGTGTTCTGTATCTTGGGAGCCATCTCTTGATGGAGCAGACAAAGGAAACCGAATTCATCATCGCCTCCACTGTGTCCGCTCAGCCTTCTGCCCAACTGAGGGTAAGAATATTCGAGAGCCAGGATATCCAATCTGAGACTAAGGTTGTGGTTCACTGGGTAGCAGTGATCCCTGCAACTCCTATAGGCTTCAGACACTAGGGCAACCCACAGCAGGCACCTCAAAACACTGGAGACATAGCACCAATGATGCCTTCACAAGATCCTCCAAATCTGGTGGCAAGAA
The DNA here is from genome assembly GCF_964213995.1 of Mustelus asterias. Classification (NCBI taxonomy): domain Eukaryota; kingdom Metazoa; phylum Chordata; class Chondrichthyes; order Carcharhiniformes; family Triakidae; genus Mustelus; species Mustelus asterias. The sequence continues at coordinate 7,253,210 of NC_135811.1, read as the reverse complement.
AGGCTGTCCAACAGCAATGTCCTCTCCCACGCCAACTTGCCCAGCATTGAGGTACAAATCACCAAAATCAACAGCTCCACTGGGTGGGACATGTTGGTCTGGGCCTGACACCAGACTCCTGAAACAACTGCTCTCTTCAGAACTCGGTCGTGGCAGAAGACTCCCAGGATGACAACGGAAATGCTTTAGAGATGTCCTCAAAGCATCCCTGAAGAGGTCAAACATCCCTCTTCACAGAAGTCCCTGACTGGTCACCGACCAAAATGGAGAAAGTTCCTCCGGGAAGACACCAAACACACCGAGAGTCTTTGTCACACAAGAACGTACAAGAACGCAGGAAATAGAAGCAGGAGTGGCCACCAGGCCCTTCAGGCCTGCCCCATCATTCAGTACCACCATGGCTGATCTATGTCGGCCTCAACTCCTTCTCTGTGCCATTTCCCCCGAGCCCTCTATTCCTCGATCTATCAAATATTTATCCAGCTCGACTTTAAATACTTTGAATGATCCAGCCTCCACTACTCTTTGGGACACAGAATTCCAGGGATTCACCAGCCTCTGTGAGAAGACATTTCTACGCAGCTCAGTTTTAAATGACCGGCCCTATATCTTGTAGCTGTCTCCCCAGACTCTCCCACTAGTGGAAACATCTCACCTGCTACCCTGTCAAGTCCCTTCAGGAGCTGATATGTTTGAATAAGGTCACCCCTCACTCTAAACTCCAAGGCAATGTGCAGAGGAACAATCAAACCTCCAAACAATCCTTCGGCCCAAAATTTCAAACTCCAACTGCCCCAGATGGGCAGGGTCTGCAGATCACACACGGGGCTCAACATCCTCAGAACCCATCGAACCACAATGGAAGCAAGTCGCCCTCAATCCCGAGGGACTGCCAGAGAAGGAAGGAGAAGAAAGAATGTGCTCAGGTCTCTGGAGAAGCACTATCTTCCAACAGAAAGGCAAGACTTAGATAGAACATAGAACATAGAACATTACAGCGCAGTACAGGCCCTTCAGCCCTCAATGTTGCGCCGACCAGTGAAACCAATCTAAAGCCCCTCTAACCTACACTATTCCAATATCATCCAAATTGGATTATTATCTAAATGGAAAAAAATTACAACATGCTACTGTGCAAAGGGACCTGGGGGTCCTTGTGCATGAGACGCAAAAACCCAGTCTGCAGGTGCAACAAGTGATCAAGAAGGCAAATGGGATGTTGGCCTATATCGCAAAGGAGATAGAATATAAAAGCAGAGATGTCTTGCTGCATCTGTACAGGGCATTGGTGAGGCCGCAGCTGGAATACTGTGTGCAGTATTGGTCCCCTTATTTGCGGAAGGATATATTGGCCTTGGAGGGAGTGCAGAGAAGGTTCACCAGGTTGATACCAGAGATGAGGGGTGTTGATTATGAGGAGAGACTGAGCAGATTGGATTTGTACTTGTTGGAATTTAGAAGGCTGAGGGGGGATCTTATAGAGACCTATAAGATAATGAAGGGGCTGGATAGGGTAGAGATGGAGAGATTCTTTCCACTTAGAAAGGAAACTAGAACTAGAGGGCACAGCCTCAAAATAAAGGGGGGTCAGTTTAGGGCAGAGTTGAGGAGGAACATCTTAACATAGAACATAGAACAGTACAGCACAGAACAGGCCCTTCGGCCCACGATGTTGTGCCAAGCTTTATCTGAAACCAAGATCAAGCTATCCCACTCCCTATCATCCTGGTGTGCTCCATGTGCCTATCCAATAACCGCTTAAATGTTCCTAAAGTGTCTGACTCCACTATCACTGCAAGCAGTCCATTCCACACCCCAACCACTCTCTGCGTAAAGAACCTACCTCTGATATCCTTCCTATATCTCCCACCACGAACCCTATAGTTATGCCCCCTTGTAATAGCTCCATCCATCCGAGGAAATAGTCTTTGAACGTTCACTCTATCTATCCCCTTCATCATTTTATAAACCTCTATTAAGTCTCCCCTCAGCCTCCTCAGCTCCAGAGAGAACAGCCTTAGCTCCCTCAACCTTTCCTCATAAGACCTACCCTCCAAACCAGGCAGCATCCTGGTAAATCTCCTCTGCACTCTTTCCAGCGCTTCCACATCCTTCTTATAGTGAGGTGACCAGAACTGCACACAATGTTCCAAATATGGTCTCACCAAGGTCCTGTACAGTTGCAACAGAACCCCACGGCTCTTAAACTCCAACCCCCTGTTAATAAAAGCTAACACACTATAGGCCTTCTTCACAGCTCTATCCACTTGAGTGGCAACCTTTAGAGATCTGTGGATATGGACCCCAAGATCTCTCTGTTCCTCCACAGTCTTCAGAACCCGACCTTTGACCCTGTAATCCACATTTAAATTAGTCCTACCAAAATGAATCCCCTCACATTTATCAGGGTTAAACTCCATTTGCCATTTTTCAGCCCAGCTTTGCATCCTATCTATGTCTCTTTGCAGCCTACAACAGCCCTCCACCTCATCCACTACTCCACCAATCTTGGTGTCATCAGCAAATTTACTGATCCACCCTTCAGCCCCCTCCTCTAAGTCATTAATAAAAATCACAAAGAGCAGAGGACCAAGCACTGACCCCTGTGGCACTCCGCTAGCAACCTGCCTCCAATCCGAAAATTTTCCATCCACCACCACCCTCTGTCTTCGATCAGACAGCCAGTTACCTATCCAATCGGCCAACTTTCCCTCTATCCCACACCTCCTCACTTTCATCATAAGCCGACCATGGGGGACCTTATCAAACGCCTTACTAAAATCCATGTATATGACATCAACTGCCCTCTTCTCTCAGAGGGTGGTGAATCTCTGGAATTCTCTGCCCACTGAAGTGGCGGAGGCTACCTCGTTGGATATGTTTAAATCACGGATAGATGGATTCCTGATCGGTAAGGGAATTAGGGGTTATAGGGATCAGGCGGGTAAGTGGAACTGATCCACTTCAGATCAGCCATGATCTTATTGAATAGCGGGGCAGGCTCGAGGGGCTAGATAGCCTACTCCTGCTCCTATTTCTTATGTTCTTATATGTTTATCCAATAACCATTTGAATGCTCTTAATGTTGGCGAGTCCACTACTGCTGCAGGCAGGGCATTCCACGCCCTTACTACTCTCTGAGTAAAGAACCTACCTCTAACATCTGTCCTATATCTCTCACCCGTCAATTTAAAGCTATGTCCCCTCATGTTAGCCATCACCATTTGAGGAAAAAGGCTCTCACTATCCACCCTATCTAATCCTCTGATCATCTTGTATGCCTCTATTAAGTCACCCCTTAACCTTCTTCTCTCTAACAAAAACAACCTCAAGTCTTCCTCCCAACCTAGCCAGAACTGACGCAGTGATAAGACCATGCTTACAGAATATTTTCTATGGTGTGTGCCTCCCTATTTCACACTCAGTATTTGTACCTCAATGAGGAGATGCCGGTGTTGGACTGGGCTGGGCACAGTAAGAAGTCTCACAACACCAGGTTAAAGTCCAGCAGGTTTATTTGGAATCACGAGTTTCGGAGCACTGCTCCTTCATCAGGTGAATGGAGAGTTTATTTGATTTGATTTGTTATTTGTTATCCCCACTCACCTGATGAAGGAGCAGCGCCCTGAAAGCTTGTGATTCCAAATAAACCTGTTGGACTTTAACCTGGTGTTTGTGAGACTTATTTTTGTACCAGATGACCATGAATCATAGAAACCATAGAAATCATAGAAACCCTACAGTGCAGAAGGAGGCCATTCGGCCCATCGAGTCTGCACCAACCACAATCCCACCCCACATATTTTACCCGCTAATCCCTCTAACCTACGCATCCCAGGACTCTAAGGGGCAATTTTTTTAACCTGGCCAATCAACCTAACCCGCACATCTTTGGACTGTGGGAGGAAACCGGAGCACCCGGAGGAAACCCACGCAGACACGAGGAGAATGTGCAAACTCCACACAGACAGTGACCCGAGCCGGGAATCGAACCCTGGACCCTGGAGCTGTGAAGCAGCAGTGCTAACCACTGTGCTACCGTGCCGCCCAGAAGATAGAACACAGATTAAAACAGAATCAGTAACACTGACCAATAGCTGCTTTTCTAATCTTTGTTTCACCAATGGAAGAGAACGTGTTTTTTTAAATTCATTTATGGGTTGTGGGCGTCGCTGGCTGGGTCAGCACTTACCGCCCTCCCGAGCTGCCCTTCATTTCAGAGGGTGTTTGAGAGTCAACCATGTTGCTGTGGCTCTGGAGTCACATGTCGGCCAGACCGGGTAAAGCCGGCAGATTTCCTTCCCTAAAGGACATTAGTGAACCCGATGGGTTTTTACGACAATCGACAATGGTTTCATGGTCATCGTTAGACTTTTCCATTCCTGATTTTTATTGAATTCAAGTTCCACCATTTGTCGTGGCGGGATTCGAACCCGAATCCCCAGAATATTACCCTGGGTCTCTGAATTACTAATCCAGTGACAATGCCACTGCACCACCACTCCCCTGAATAAAAGTATACCCTATAAACCATACAGAAAGTGGGCATGGCAGCAGAGTTACAGCAGGTAAGTGACATAAACTTCTGAATGGTCCAATTACACATTAAGCTGAACTTTCTCCACACGCTATCTGTAACTGCAACACTCTATTCTGCACTCTCTCCTTTCCTTCTCTATGAACGGTATGCTTTGTATAGCGCACAAGAAACAATACTTTCCACTGTATACTAATACATGTGACAATAATAAATCAAATCAAATAAACTCTTTGTTGTGACTGGGTGAAGAGAATAATGTTTTGCATGAGTATCGGGGTTTGGTTTAGGAATTCAGTGGAAGACATTTCAGAGAATCAGAGAACCATACAGCGCAGAAGAGGCCCTTCAGCCCATCGCACCGACACATTAGAAACACCTGAACTCCCACCTAATCCCATCTGCCAGCACTTGGCCCACAGCCTTGAATGTTATGATGTGCCAAGTGCTCATCCAGATACTTTTTTAAGGATGTGAGGCATCCCGCCTCCACCACCCTCCCAGGCAGCGCATTCCAGACCCTCACCACCCTCTGGGTAAAAAAGGTTTTCTTCAAATTCCCTCCTAAACCTCCCACCCCTCACCTTGAACCTACGTCCTCTTGTGACTGACCCTTCAACTAAGGCAAATGGCTGCTCCTTATCCACTCTGTTCATTTCCTTCATAATCTTGTACACCTCGATCAGGTCGCCCCTCAGCCTTCTCTGCTCCAACGAAAACAACCCAAGCCTTACCCAACCTCTCTTTACAACTTAAATGTTCCGTCCCAGGCAGCATCCTGGTGAACCTCCTCTGCACCCCCTCCAGTGCAATCACATCCTTCCTATAATGTGGCGACCAGAACTGCACACAGCACTCCAGCTGTGGCCTCACCAAAGTTCTGTACAACTCCAACATGACCTCCCTGCTTTTGTAATCTGTGCCTCGATTGATAAAGGCAAGTGTCCCATATGCCTCTTTCACCACCCTGCTAACATGCCCTTCCGCTTTCAGAGATCTGTGGACAAACACGCCAAGGTCCCTTTGTTCCAGAGAACTTCCTAGTGTCCTACCATTCATTGAATACTTTCTTGTCAGATTACTCCTTCCAAAGTGTATCACCTCACACTTTTCTGGGGACAGGGTAGGGTGTATTCCCAAGACAGTGAGGCCAGAGCTCTCTAGGAGCTGGAGCGACATCGGAACCCGCCAGTGAAGAGATACGCAATATCCGCGTGGAAAACATTTGCATTCTGGTTTGATCGGAATGGCCCACCATCGGCAAGCCACATATCCCAGCCAGCCAACCCAGAGCAACACAATCACATCTTCTGCATTTGCAATAACTCAGGTGGCTTATTGCGCTCAATGGAGCATGAATAGGATTCATTTGTGGGACATGGGCATCGCTGGCTGGCCAGCATTTATTGCCCATCCCTAATTGCCCGAGGGCAGTTGAGAGTCAACCACATTGCTGTGGCTCTGGAGTCACATGTAGGCCAGACCAGGTAAGGACGGCAGATTTCCTTCCCTAAAGGACATCAGTGAACCGGATGGGTTTTTCCAACAATCGGCCATGGTTTCATGGTCATCAGTAGATTCTCAATTCCAGACATTTTTTATTGAATTCAAATTCTACCATCTGCCGTGGCGGGATTCGAACCTGGGTCCCCAGAGCATTAGCTGAGTTTCTGGATTAATAGTCTAGCGATAATACCACTAGGCCATCACCTCCCCATTGCAGTGATCGAGAATAATTACATGTTAAACTGAACAGCTTTACTGAACAACGAACAAGTTAGCATTTTCAAAGCAGAGACCACGGCTGCTAATCGCTAGTCTAAATTTATGCATATGGCAAAACAAACTTGATTTTACAGAGATCGGGGGACGTCCTTCTGAAAGGGCACCCCAATCTCAGCGCTGAGAGACAAGGGCCCCCTCCGACATGGCGACCCCCCCGCCCCCCTCCGCCGCTGACAAGGAGAGCGTCCCCACTCTCTCAACACAGAGGGGCATCCTGTCCCCTGCCCCCACCACTGAAAGAACAGATCACACCCCTCACCCACACCATGCAGGGATGAGGTTGACCCAACGGTTGAATACATTTCAAATCCTTTGTAAATATTGCACTTAGAAAAGAGGAATTGAAACCTCCAGGTGAGTGGGTGATCGATCCAACCTGCCAATCAAAGGCAGAATGTTTATAAACATTGTGGTTAGGAACCTGAACTGTATCCAATCGTGAAGGGAAAGAAAAGCAAACAAAGCTCCTGGCTGGTGGGTAGTGGATCCAACCTGTCAATCAAAGGCTAGATAATGGAGCCTGACAATGAATGAGCAGAAAATGTTTTTCAGACTTTGAGCTTTCCAGGAAGGCTCAGAGACCTGAACAAAATGCAGTGTTAAAAGAATGGGGCTGAGCGAACAGGTCTGGTGGAATGAAGAGGTCTATGAGGCTTACTGGATTGTGTCGACAATGAATTGTCTGATCTGCCCTGGAGCTGCCAATCACAGCAGGTCAAAGTGACCAGGCTGCAGCTGCTGTTCATTCAGGCTACAAGAAAGAGAATCCCCCAAATGAAACTGATACCTCCTATCAGTCTGAGAACTTCAAACGTATCTTCTCACACCCTAGGGTTTCTGAGTGAGAGGAAGGGTAGTCTCTTCTGCACGATGGAGCACTGCTGTGATGTTGAATGCTTCTAGGTGTCCCTGGGGCATGGATATCAAAGTGACCAGGACACTTCAAAGGTTTCACAGTACGCAGAGAGGAGAAGGTTTTGAACTGAAAGCTGACTGAGATCTCCATGCTAAGAGTGATTTCCACCTCTCCCCGGGCAAGAAGGGGCAGCCACAGGACCCAGGGGAGGGTCCTGAGGTCAAGCCCTTTCCCTCAGATTACCCACCAAATCCCAGGTCCCTTGAGTGGCCCTCCCGCTGCAGCAAGAGCAGAGGGGCACCCAGGAATAGCACTTACTTCCTTCCCCGCTTGGAGTCCAATGCACCAGGGCCAGCTTTGCCATGACATGCACCAAATCCCATTCAGCAGACATCCCGCAGACGGTTGGTTGGGGGGGGCGGGGGGGGTGGGGGGGGCGGGGGGGAGCGGGGGCGGAAGACAGGCAGCCACAGCATCCGGCCTAGGACCCGGTATTGACATTTAAATGTATCTTTATGAATATCAATTCCCTGAGCAGGCGGGAACCTATTTGGGGGCCGGCAAGGTGGGGTGGGTCAGGGGAGTCAAGAGGGGTTGATAGCTGAGCGCGATTCCCATTTTAGCCCTGGAGCCTGATTCACTGGGCTGTCGGGTTCCCATGACAAGCCAGATGAATCCCCCCCACCCCCCCCCCCCCCCACCCCCCCACCCCCGCCCCCCCACCGTTCCCTGCAGTGTCACCAGTTCCCCATTAGAAAAGTACAAGCAAAAAATTAATTTTAGCATCAAACACTCCCAGGACAGATACAGCACTGGGTCAGATACAGAGTAAAGCTCCCTCTACACTGGTTAGGTGCATTGATGGGGGCGGCACGGTAGCACAGTGGTTAGCACTGCTGCTTCACAGCTCCAGGGACCCGGGTTCAATTCCCGGCTTGGGTCACTGTCTGTGTGGAGTTTGCACGTTCTCCTTGTGTCTGCGTGGGTTTCCTCCGGGTGCTCCGGTTTCCTCCCACACTCCAAAGATGTGCAGATTCGGTTGATTGGCCATGCTAAAAAAAAATTGCCCTTAGTGTCCTGAGATGCGTAGGTTAGAGGGATTAGTGGGTAAAATATGTAGGGATATGAGGGTAGGGCCTGGGTGGGATTGTGGTCGGTGCAGACTCGATGGGCCGAATGGCCTCTTTCTGTACTGTAAGGTTTCTATGAATCTTCTATGAATCAAACACTCCCAGGACAGGTACAGCACGGGGTTAGATACAGAGTAAAGCTCCCTCTACACTGTCCCCATCAAACACTCCCAGGACAGGTACAGCACTGGGTTAGATACAGAGTAAAGCTCCCTCTACACTGTCCCCATCAAACACTCCCAGGACAGGTACAGCACGGGGTTAGATACAGAGTAAAGCTCCCTCTACACTGTCCCCATCAAACACTCCCAGGACAGGTACAGCACGGGGTTAGATACAGAGTAAAGCTCCCTCTACACTGTCCCCATCAAACACTCCCAGGACAGGTACAGCACGGGGTTAGATACAGAGTAAAGCTCCCTCTACACTGTCCCCCATCAAACACTCCCAGGACAGGTACAGCACGGGGTTAGATACAGAGTAAAGCTCCATCCACACTGTCCCCATCAAACACTCCCAGGACAGGTACAGCACGGGGTTAGATACAGAGTAAAGCTCCTTTTACACTGTCCCATCTACATCACTACTCTGCATCAAATATTACAAACGTATGAATGAGGAGCACTCAGCCTCTCGAGCCTGCTCCAACACTCAACAAGACGATGGCATATCTGATTATTACCTCCACTTCACCCCTGAAATCCCCCCCTTCCCTTGTTAATCAATAATCTCTCTCTCGCCTCGAGGCTGTTCAAATAGAGTCAAAGGGTCTTTGAGCTTTGCAGCACAGAAAGAAATCCTTTGGCCCATCATGTCTGCACGGCCATCAGGCGCCTATCTTCACTCAATGTCCATTAATCATGGTAAAAGCCTCACTGCTGCATGAATGTCCTCTGACCCAGGAAACACATTGCCCAGTGAGAGGTTTACCTGACTCAAATGACACACTCCATCGTCTTGTTTGAAATAAGCCTAATATCTGTGGAAATCATAGTTTTCCTCAGGCAATCAGGCAAAGAGGGGCACTTAGTGTCTGTAACTTTTCAGCCATGCCAATTGTCTGTTTGGTTACAGGGTTTGTTTTTAATCAGCGCATTCTCTTCCATTGATATAAAGTTAAAGTTAAAGTTCATTTATTAGTCACAAGTAAGGCTTACATTAACACTACAGTGAAGTTACTGTGAAATTTCCCTAGTCGCCACACTCCGGTGCCTGTTCGGGTCAATGCACCCTAACCAGCACGTCTTTCAGACTGTGGGAGGAAACCGGAGCACCCGGAGGAAGCCCACGCAGACACGGGGAGAACGTGCAAGCTCCACACGGACAGTGACCCGAGGCTGGGAATTGAACCCGGGACCCTGGCGCTGTGAAGCAGCAGTGCTAACCACTGTGTTACCAAAAGGTGCATTAGAAAATTGGCTATTGGTCAATGTTATTGATCCTGTTTTAACATGTGCTCCCTCTTCATGGTCTACAGGTATGAATACTCTCTGAAATGGCCTAGAAGGTCACTCAGTTCTAACCATAGGAAGGGCGGCATGGTGGCACAGTGGTTAGCGCTGCTATCTCACAGCGCCAGGGACCAATTCCAGCCTCGGGTCGCTCTCTGTGTGGAGTCTGCACGTTCTCCCCCCGTGTCCACGTGGGTTTCCTCCGGGTGCCCCAGTTTCCTCTCACAGTCTGAAAGATGAGCTGGTTAGGTGGATTGGCCGTGCTAAATTCTCCCTTAGTGTACCCGAACAGGCGCCGGAGTGTGGCGACTAGGGGATTTTCACAGGAACTTTATTGCAGTGTTAATGTAAGCCTACTTGTGACACTAATCAATGAACCGAAACTTCAGAGATAAATGCTTTGCCAGTGATGCCTATATCTCAAGAATGGATAAAGAAAATATGTCAGATATACAGAATATATCTGACATGTGTAGGAGTAATGCCAGGGGAGACCAGCGATTTCGAACAAAAAGTCAGTAAATGTCCAAAGGGAGGAGGACATTAGCCGTCACGTTGGTCACACGTTTGTCTAGACTCACACCCTTTGAAAATTAGCAACTGAACTCTTATTTTTCTTTATTCTATCATGGGATGTGAGTGTCATTGGCTAGGCCAGCATTTATTGCCCATCCCTCATTGCCCTTGAGAAGGTGGTGGTGAGCTGCCTTCTTGAACCGTTGCAGTCCATGTGGTGTAGGTACACCCACAGTGCTGTTAGGGAGAATGTCCCAGGATTTTGACCCAGCGACAGTGAAGGAACGGCCGGTATATTTCCAAGTCGAGACAGTATGTGAATTGGAAAGGAATTTGCAGGTGGTGGCGTTTCCCACGCATCTGCTGCCCGCGTCCTACGGGAGAGTAGAGGTCATGTGATTGGAGGGTGCTGTTGAAGGAGCCTCAGTTGCTGCAGATCTTTGCTGCTTTTCAAAATAAAACCAATCAAAGGAATATTCCATGATTACTGCCAGCAGAGCCTGAAGTATCTTTCCAGTGTGTCAAATCTTTCTCGACACAGTCAAGACAATGATTTGCCCGTCGCACAGCGCCATGTTTACATGTTGCTGGCACTGTTTTTCTCAAAGGTTGAATCTTGTCTACGTCAGTGTGGTGAACCATCGTTGGTTCCCACTAGATAGTACTGAGCCAGGGTCTGGCCAGTACTACGAGTATGTATATATGTTGCTGTTGGGGTTAGGGATGGGTTGTTCTACTTGTTGCTGTTGGGGTTAGGGTTGGGCTGTTACACCTGTATTATAGTTATTATGGTACATCCCAGTCGGGCTCCGCCTCCTGGGAGAGGTATAAAGGTCACTGCTCTGTCTGGGACCCCTCAGTCTGGGATCATGTACTATACATGGTAGCTTCGTTGTAATAGTAAATAAAAGCCTTTATTTCCTTGAGCATCTCAAGCCTCGTGTGTGATAACGTGCATCAGTCAGGAAACATTGGGGGCACGGTGGCACAGTGGTTAGCACTGCTGCCTCACAGCGCCAGGGACCCGGGTTCGATTCCCGGCTTGGGTCACTGCCTGTGCGGAGTCTGCACGTTCTCCCCGTGTCTGCATGGGTTTCCTCCGGGTACTCCAGCTTCCTCCCACAGTCTGAAAGACGTGCTGGTTGGGTGGATTGGTCACGCTAAATTGTCCCTTAGTGTCAGGGGAACTAGCTAGGGTAAATACTTGGGGTTATGGGGATAAGGCCTGGGTGGGATTGTGGTTAGTGCAGGCTCATTGGGCAAAATGGACTGTGGATTCTATGATTCTATAAATGCAAGTCTATAAGAAAATATGAGACAAGGAAACACTTTTTAATATTAAGTTCCGTGACTCGTTCTGTAAATTCAATGTAATATTATGGCCATGGGAATCGGAGTGGGCGAGGGGCGGACGATGCAAATGTCTGTTGACGTCGGGTGGGATTTTCCAGTCTCGCTCGAGCGGAGCCGTAAAATCCCGCCCTATATTTCCTTTCATGTTTTTAACAGAAAGCACTCAGTCACTTTTTAAAATTGTGTTGGATGAGACTTGGAAGCAACTTATCCCAACAGATGCCGAACTCTTGCTGCCGCTCAGGTCAGCAGGATCTTACAGTCCCACCGACCGCGCACCCCACCACAGGTTTCCCCACGGCAGGGGAGACATTCAAAGAACAAAATCAAAGAACAAAGAACAGTACAGCACAGGAACAGGCCCTTCGGCCCTCCAAGCCTGCGCCGATCATGATACTTGCCTAAACCAAAACCGTATGCACTTACAGAGTCCGTATCCTTCCATTCCCATCCTATTCATGTATTTGTCCAGTTGCCCCTTAAATGCCGCTATCGTACCTGCTCCCACCACCTCCCCGGGCAGCGCGTTCCAAACATTCGCCACCCTCTGTGTAAAAAACTTGTCTCACACATCTCCTCTAAACTTTTCCCCACACACCTTAAACCTATGTCCCCGAGTACTTGACTTTTCTACCCTAGGAAAGAGTATCTGACTATCCACTTTGTCCATGCCACTCATAATCTTGTAAACCTCTATCAAGTTTAGGAATCTCCATTGACAATGGCCATAAGATCCCATCACCAGCAAGTGTTGTGCTGACTCCCACCACCGCGAAACACATTTGATTTGATTTATTATTGTCACATGTATTAACATACAGTGAAAAGTATCGTTTCTTGTGCGCTATACAGACAAAGCATACCGTTCATAGAGGAGAAGGAAAGGAGAGAGTGCAGAATGTAGTGTTGCAGTCATAGCTAGGGTGTAGAGAAAGATCAACTTAATGCGAGGTAGGTCCATTCAAACGTCTGACAGCAGCAGGGAAGAAGCTGTTCTTGAGTCGGTCGGTACGTGACCTCAGACTTTTGTATCTTTTTCCCAATGGAAGAAGGTGGAAGAGAGAATGTCCGGGTGCATGGGATCCTTGATTATGCTGGCTGCTTTGCCAAGGTAGCAGGAAGTGTAGATGGACTGGCCATATCCCGGGAAAGGTCAGAGGAAGTGACATAATGACATAAGTGACATAATGGAAAGCCGGCGGTGTGGCACAAACAGGTTCTGGATTTATGGACTGGCTGTGAACAGAGACACAGAAATACAAATCCTGCCCCACTTCCTCTTCCTGTTGTCACTGCTAAGGGACTGTAGCGGGTAAAGAAGGCAACTCCTCACCATCACCTCACCCTCCTGCTTTGGGGCTTAATAAAGCTTGTGGTCTCAATCAATGGCCGCAATGAAATTATCCTAGAATCCCTACAGTGCAGAAGGAGGCCATTCAGCCCATCGAGTCTGCACCGACCACAATCCCACCCAGGCCCTATCCCCGTAACCCCACATATTCACTCTGCTAATCCTCCTGACACTAATAGACAATTTAGAATGGCCAATCCACCTTTCCCGCACACCTTTGGATTGTGGGAGGAAACCGGAACACCCGGAGGAAACCCACGCAGACACGGGGAGAATGTGCAAACTCCACACAGACAGTGACCCGAGGCCTGGAATCGAACCTGGGACCCTGGCGCAGTGAGGCAGTGAGCAGTGCTAACCACTGTGCCACCGTGCCACTCTAATGAGTTTTAAAAATCCCCGAGGAGGCTTTCTTTAGCCACCGGGAATTCGATGCCGATTCCCGGAGACTCCCGGCCAAACCGGGAGAATTGGTAACCCTGCATCCAAAGGATCAGCACCACCGACGGTGCAGCACTCTTTGGGTACTGCACTGCCGGCTCCAGCCTGGATTCTGTCGATGGATTTCAAGGCCAAGAATTAATGAACACTTCCAGGAAAGGGAAGGAAGAAATTGGATGCAAAGGAGCTGAGTGGTGATGGTAATATTCGTCAAGCATTCACTCGCAAAGACGCCGGAGTTCGAGTGCGCACATACGTTGGTAGATAGATGGCCTGGATTTCCTCGCAACCAGATTGCAAAGAAAGGAACTTGTTTCTCGGGCAGACTCAGTGATGAAATGGGGTTTGAATGTAAATGTGGAGGTTTCGCTAATTGACATGTCCCACTTGGTTCCAGATAAGTGCTGCAAGGCATCGTACAACAGAACCCCCTGTGTGTGCAGCTCACTGCCACTGAGGGCCACACAGACACTGCATTCACATTGGCAACCCTTCAATTCCTGCTCTCCCCCTTTGACTGGTGCACCAATTGTTGTCAGCCACCCAGCCGTTTTGTCTGCTGCGTCTGGGAAACCACCAGCCGAGCGAAGACAATGAGAAATTGCCCGTGCGTAATCGATAATTAGCATAATCTTCCGAATCCATCTTGTCGGCTACAATCGCGAGGTTAATCCAGTTAATCAATGGGTCTGTTTGGGAGTTCATTGTACTCAGACCTTCTTCTGTCCTTTCTCCCGAGGCCTTTGAGGGCAAGAACTGAGACTTGGCAAAATAGAGCGAGTTTCACCCGTTCTCCCAACTGCTTCCCCCAAAGCCCGTTCGCCATTCATCCGACTGCGTTCACACGAGGGGGGGAAATGGGGGGGAAGGGGGGGGGTTGTATCGAGAGCAGATAATAATGGCTTTGGGTGCTGGGAATTACAGTCAATCTGAATTGGGCTGGCAGAGCTGGGCGCAGTCAGGGAATCTGAGGGAAATGCAAAGCATCAACCTTCACGTTTAATTGGCACCAGTTGAAACTAAATGCCCCATTTGCCCCTGTGTCCCCTTTTATCTCTCTCTCTCTCTCTCTCTCTCGTTAGCCTTTTATTGCTGGCCTCTTTCTTTCCTGTTTTCTCACTCTCACTGATTCCACAGGTCACTGGGGCTGAAGTCCAACTATGAATGAGTCGGCCTGATGGATGTCAGAACCCCACCAGCCTCAGTCTAACTTAGCCTGGCGAGATGCAGGCAGCAATGGCAAAGCTTTCATGTGGGCCTTGAGAGGGTGGGGGTGGGCAGTCAGGAGGAAGGGAATTTATAGAATCATAGAATCCCTACAGTGCAGAAGGAGGCCATTCAGCCCATCGAGTCTGTACCGACAACAATCCACCGAGGCCCTATCCCCCTGTATTTACCCGCTAATCCCTTTAACCTATGCATCCCGGGACACTAAGGGGGAATTTAGCATGGCCGATGCATCTAATCCGCACATCTTTGGAGTGTGGGAGGAAACCGGAGCACCTGGAGGAAACCCACGCAGACACGGGGAGAATGTGCAAATTCCAGAGAGACAGTGACCCGAGCCGGGAATCAAACCCAGGTCTCTGGGGCTGTGAGGCAGCAGTGCTAACCACTGTGCTGCCCCAATTAATTAGCAGAGGATCCTAAAGTACCACGAAGGAAAGCCACGAAAACCACTCTTGTTGCACATCCAGGTAAGTATATACACAGGTCAGCCGAGTCTTTGTTGTTTTTGAGTTACAGGTTTATAGATTCACGTTCCACTCCAGGCAGCACGATGGCACAGTGGTTAGCACCGCTGACTCACAGTGCCAGGGACCCGGGTTCGATTTCAGCCTTGGGTTACTGTCTGTGTGGAGTTTGTACATTCTCCCCGTGTCTGCGTGGGTTTCCTCCGGGTTCTTCGGCTTCCTCCCACAGTCTGAAAGACGTGCTGGCTGGGGTGCATTGACCCGAACAGGCGCCGGAGTGTGGCGACTCAGGGAATTTCACAGTAACTTCATTGCAGTGTTAATGTAAGCCTTACTTGTGACTAATAAATAAACTTTACTTTAATAAATAAACTTTATAAACTTGAACTCAAAAATCTCTGCTGACATTCCAGTGCAGCACTGAGGGAGGCGCTGCAGTGCCGCAGGTGTCATCTTACAGATAAGAAGTGAAACCAGGGCCTTGCCTGCCCTCTCAGGTGGATGTAAAATGATCAGCACATTCCAAAATCCAGGACTACACGCTGAGCAACATAATAAAACTTGGGGAAGCTTGGCAGAGGCACAAGGGGTTGCTGGTTAATACCTCTCAGCCACAGAACGCTGAAGGGCTCGGTATTGTACAGAACCCCCTCAGGTTGTATGAGTCACACCGAACATATTGAACACATCGAACGTATACGGTGAACATTGCAGGTGGGGTTCTCCTGCCGCGCTCGCCTCAAAACCGGAGAATCCCGCCCGAGGCCAATGGACCTTTGCACGGTCCGCTCTCTCCCCCACCCCCCCCCCCCCCCCCCCACCACCGCCTGCTACAATTCCCATGGTGGGTGGGATCGGATGGGAGAATTCCGGCCGTGTCACACTTGTGTTGAAGCTTTTCAGAGCGCAACATGGCCTGTGTAGGAAACTTATATATCATTTCACTTTCTGTAATGACTATTTTCAAATGTTCGTCATGTTCCTTCAGGTGTTTAATGAAAGATATATTTTTGCAAAGACGGAAGTGGACGGGGAGAAGATAAAGTAGTGAATTTCTCTCATTATCATATTACAATTCCCCCATTATCATATTACAATTCCCCCATTATCATATTACAATTCCCCCATTATCATATTACAATTAGTGGCATCTCTTAATGGCCGTTATTAGCACCTTTCTTAGCCATGGTCACCACCATTTACATTCTCTTAGTCTTTTTGTCGATGACGTCTTTGTCAATAATCACCCCCCCCAACCCCCACCCACCCAGAGCCCTCACTGTATAATATTTTCCTATAAAAAACAAAGAACAGTCCAGCACAGGAACAGGCCCTTTGGCCCTCCAAACCTGCGCCGATCATGATGCCGTCCCAAACTAAAACCGTACGCACTTACGGAGTCCGTATCCTTCCATTCCCATCCTATTCATGTATTCGTCTAGTTGCCCCGTAAATGCCGCTATCGTACCCGCTCCCACCACCTCCCCGGGCAGCGCATTCCAGACATTCACCACCCTCTGTGTAAAAAACTTGCCTCGCACATCTCCTCTAAACATTTCCCCACGCACCTGTTTTCTTTGTCTTCAGTTCAGGCGAAGGGTCATCCAGGCTCGCAGCGTGGGCTCTATTCTCTCTGTGGTGGGGAAGAGGCCATCGCCTCTTTGGGATGTGCCTTTGCAAAGCAGGTCTGGAGAGAGACGCTGTGGCGTTTGTCGAGGTTCATTCGGGGCAGCTGTGCGGCGCAGAACCGTCTGCTCCACAGACTGTTCTGATGTGGAGATGCCGGCGTTGGACTGGGGTAAACACAGTAAGGAGTCTAAAACACCAGGTTAAAGTCCAACAGGTTTATTTGGTAGAAAGCACCACTAACTTTCGGAGTGCTGCTCCTCTCCCACTCACCTGACGAATGAGTAGCGCTCCGAAAGCTAGTGGCGTTTGCTACCAAATAAACCTGTTGGGCTTTAACCTGGTGTTGTGAGACTTCTTACCACAGACTGTTCCCCAGGACGCACACCGAGATCATCAACTTGGTGAAAGATGGTCTTTGGTCTGCCTGAAACGTGTGGGTCATTCAGCGCGCAGAGCTGTTGTCGACCAAGTGTTACTGACTGGCGCATTCCCCCATCAGGATTACTTGCTGAGGGATACACTAAAGCTTGGAGCAGCTACTGCAGAAGCTCACAGGGGAAAGGCCACAGTCTAAGTGTACAGAAGGATGCAAAACTGTGTAGATCACCTCATGCTCTGCGCACAATCACACCTGCCATTCATGCCAAGCTCCCACTGCAGTGAAGTCAGAGAATTCTGCGGCCAGCCAAATCTCTGTTCACTGCACTGGGATGAGAAAGTCCACCCGGCATGAACGGCCGTAACATTCCGGCCTATGTGTTTGCCATGAAATGAATAATCATAGAATCATAGAATCCCACAGTGCAGAAGGAGACCATTCGGCCCATCGAGTCTGCACCGACCACAATCCCATCCAGGTCCTATCCTTGTCACCCCACACATTTACCCTACTAAACCCCTGACATTAAGGGGCAATTTAGCATGGGGAATCAACTTAACCTGCGCATCTTTGGACTGGGGGAGGAATCCAGAGCACACGGAGGAAACCCACGCAGACACGGGGAGAACGTGCAGACTCCACACAGACAGTGACCTGAGGTCGAAATTGAACCCGGGTCCCTGGTGTCGCCCCACTGTGTCACGATACCCGCAATTGGAAATGTAATGAAGCATCTCAGAGTGTCACACCCTGTATGGGGAGAAACAGATCTGGTTTACCCTCTATGCAATGTCAACTTTGAACCGTCATGTGATGTACTTTCAGGAATTTTATAAAAGAAGTATATTTCTGGAGAAAAATCCCCCTTTGTGTCTTCTGATGGACACTGAGCTTGTGGCAGGGATAAGAAAGGTCACCGCTCCAAACACCTCCTGGAATATCATGGACTCGTGCTTCTCATGACCTGACATCATGGATCCATGGGTCAGATTAGGCCACAGCCATCATTCACTCGGAAAATGTGAGCTTTCAACTGTCGGGACCTAGGCCGGGTCTTTTTGGCCCCATCCACCGCCGGGATCTTCCGGTCCCGCTGAAAGTTAACTGTTATTTTCAATTTAAATAAACTCCTGCTCTGCCCAAGACTGCAAGAAACTACAAAAGGTCGTGAATGTAGCCCAGTCTATCACGCAAACCAGCCTCCCATCCATTGACTCCGTCTGCACTTCCCGCTGCCTCAGAAAAGCAGCCGGCATAATCAAGGACTCCGCGCATCCCCTACATACTCTACACAGAACAAAGAAAATTACAGCACAGGAGCAGGCCCTTCGGCTCTCCAAGCCTGCACCGACCATGCTGCCCGATTTGACTAAAACCACCTACCCTTCCGGGGACCATATCCCTCTATTCCCATCCTATTCGTGTATTTGTCAAGACATCCCTTAAAAGTCACTACCGTATCCGCTTCCACTACCACCCCCCCCGGCAACGAGTTCCAGACACCCACCACCCTCTGTGTAAAAAATCTGCCTCATTCATCTCCTTTAAACCTTGCCCCTCGCACCTTAAACCTGTGCCCCCGAGTAATTGACTCTTCCACCCTGGGAAAAAGCTTCTGACTATCCACTCTGTCCATGCCTCTCATAATCTTGTGGACTTCTATCAGCTTCCACCTTCTTCCGTTGGGAAAAAGATACAAAAGTCTGAGGTCACGTACCAACCGACCCAAGAACAGCTTCTTCCCTTCTGCCATCAGACTTTTGAATGGACCTACCTCGCATTAAGTTGATCTTTCTCTACACCCTGGCTATGACTGTAACACTACATTCTGCACTCTCTCCTTTCCTTCTCTATGAACTTTGTCTGTACAGTGCACAAGAAACAATACTTTTCACTGCATACTAATACATGTGACAATAATAAATCAAACCAAATCAAATAAGGACAGTTATGAGGGCATGAAAGCAGAGCCAGCTAGCGTGAACTGGCAAACATGTTTGAGGGCTAGACCTCCCAATGTTCAGTGGAAGTCATTTAAGGGGATATTTCACACACATTTCAATGAGGAAGAAAAATTCCAAGATTTTGTCACCCATGGTGAACTAAATATGTTAAAGACAGAACTAAACTTAAAAAAGCATATATTTGCACAAAGACAAGTCAGAAGATTAGAAAGAAATAAAGAACATCAAAGAATGACAAAAAGATTGATAAGATGGGGAAAACTAGAGTATGAGAGAAAGCTAGCCAGTAATATAAAGATGGACTGTAAGAGTTTCTATCAATGTTGAAATAAGGGTGAACAAAGTTAGTGTTGATCCTACAGAATGTTTGTCTCGCTGTGGCAGATGGATTAAACAGGAATTCTGCATTGGTCTTCACTATGGAAGACACAAGTAACATCTTAAGTTTAGCTGCAAATCAGGAAATGGAATGGAAGGAGTGCATTTGTGTTTATTCATATTAGTTCATGCAGATGTCTACTGTATTCCTGTACACACCAGAAGCAATGTAATAGATCTAGCACGGGAAACAGAGAGAGAAGAGGCAGCCATGGAAGAGACCACACACCATTAATAAAGATCCATTCGCTTTTAACCAAAGTCGGTCCCGCGTATCACATCTCTAAAACATAACAAAAACTGGCAATGAGGACTACGGACGTGCGCTTGCTAACCACCCAGAAAAATGAAATTGACCGAGGAAATGTCGGAATACAAAGAAAACTTTCACACGTGCTGCAGAGACTAACAGGACTAGGTGAACATGAGTAAACGATACTCTCTCTGCAAGCTGATTATAAAACTGGCTGTTATAATAAGCGGCTGAATCTCGATTAGGGACCTTGTGTGTAGGAAAATCGAGGTAGCTGCTGAAAGCGCGGGTGTGAAACAGGGTGTGGACGTTCTGCGAGCATGTTCTTCTCCGAAACCCCTGGTGATTGCAGAGTGCTTTAGATTCCATAAAAGGAAGAAAGAGGAGGGGGAGTCAATCATGCAGTTGGTGGCCGTGCTTTAAAAAAATTGCAGAATATTGTGAGATTGGGGATGTGCTGAGTGATACTATTCAGGACAGATTTGTTTGCGGTCTGTGCAGTGAGGTGACACAAAAAAGTCTGTTGACTGAGAATAATCTTATTCTGAAAAAGGCCATTGAAATTGCTGTTTCTATGGAACTGGCTGCCCAGTATTTGAGTTTGTGGACTTGATTACACAAAATGTAATCGACATTGAATCGACACCCATGTGTAAAGCCAGGACATTCTGCTGCTGAATCCCGGTGCAAAGACATGGAATGTTGAAGCTGTGGAAAGAAAGGATACACAGAGTGTGCCTGTAGGAAGAAAAAGCAAGCTACGAATGAAAATTAAAAACAAACCAAGACAGCATTTAAGCAAACTAAAAGGAGAAATATCCATGCTGCATAACAGGGTCGAAAAGAACAAAGAGACTCAGTCAGAGGAGTTATCACGCAATGTGTTAGTCATCACCGGTACCACACACAGATACTGGGGTACTTTACTGCTGGATCGACGGCCAATAAGGATGGAAGTTGATACTGGGGCTGTAGTCTCGCTGGTGCCAGAGACTATCGATAAGTGTTGAAGATGTGTACAGGAGAAGTGGATCCCCTGAAGGGCTGCATTGAAATGGCTGTGCAACTTAATGGCCAAACAGCAGATTTGTCTCGATACGTAGTGAAGGGAAACTACCCAGCACTGATGGGTTGTAAATGGCTGGACAAGATTCAACTGAACTGGGCTGAAGTCCACATGATGAGCAATGAGAAATCAGCACGCATGAAAATCTGAAAAGCATATCATTGTTTCTGATGGAGAATTAGAGAGCATGAAAGATATTATAGACAGAAGCCAAGTGAAATGTTGGAAGGCACGGTCTGTACCATACGCTATTAGGCCAAAAGTGAAGGCTGACTTTGAGAAACTTGTGAAGACTGGAGTTTTGGAGCCCGTCAGCATCAGTGAATGGGCCACGCCTATTGCTCCGATCATTAAAAAAGATAGTTCCGTGAGGATTTGCAGAGATTTCAAGGTCACCATTAATCCTGTGTTATGTGCAGAATGGCGCACATTACCCCAAATTGAAGAGCTGTTTGCGGGATTGGCAGGGGGCCAACATTTCAGCAAAATTGACCTGAGCCAGGCCTACTTACAGATGAATGTGGACAAGAAGTCACAGGAACCTCTGACAATCGTGGCACACAGAGTCTTGATCCGAAGATTGCCGTTTGGTATCACATCAGCTCCTGCTTGTTTCAAAGAGCAATGGATCAGATCCTGAGTGGACTGAGCAGAGCCCAGTCTTATCTGGATGACACTGTAGTCACTGGAGGAGATGAAGAGGAACAGTTTCAAAAGTTGGATGCTACTCTCCAGAGATTGGAAGACTGCGACCTGAGAGTCCGCAAGGACAAGCGCGAAGTCTTCCAATCCTCCGCTGATTATTTGGACATGTAAATGATGCCACGAGTCTGCACAATTCTCCTTCTGGGGTTATGGTCATTACAGAGATGCCTATGCCTTAGAATATTAACCAGTTACATTCCTTCCTGGGATTGTTGAACTATTACGGAAGATTTGTACCGAACTTGGCAACCATTCTAAAACCATTACATAACCCCTCGTGCCCGAATCAAGATGTGGAATTGGTCAGATCAATGCAATAATGTCTTCATGCAATCCAAAGAAGCGTTATTTAAGTCTGAGCTCTTATGCATTTTGATTCTACTCTACACGTATAGTTGGCTTGTGAAGCATCCCCTTGTGGTGAAGGAGCGGTGGTCTCCCACATTATGCCATCTGGTGAAACATAATTAAGGAACCCACGCACCCTGGACGTTCTCTCTTCCACCTTCTTCTGTCAGGAAAAAGATACAAAAGTTTGAGATTGCGTACCAACCGACTCAAGAACAGCTTCTTCTCTGCTGCTGTCAGACGTTTGAATGGACCTACCTTAAGTTAATATTTCTCTGGACCCTAGCTATGACTGTAACACTACATTCTGTGCTCTCTTGTTTCCTTCTCTATGAACGGTATGCTTTGTCTGTATACCACGCAAGAAACAATACTTTCCACTGTATGTTAATACATGTGACAATAATAAATCAAATCAAATCAGGAAAGAGCCATTGCTTTTGTGATCTGAACCTTGAGCAAGGCTGAAAGTAACTGTGCACAGATTGAAAAGGGAAGCATTTGAGATCATCTTTGGAGTAAAGAAATTCCATCAGTTTCTGTACAGAAGAGAATTTACATTGTTGATGGACCATCGTCCGCCATCTACAACTTCTGGACCCTCACAGCGATTCCATCATTAGCAGCAAGTAGAATGTAAATATGGGCATTGCTCTTGTCTGCACATTCATAGACCATTAGGTATTGACAATTAAGTCTATGTGTAATGCGAATGGACTTTCAAGATTGCCACTACCAGGGAGTTCTTCAGACTGCTTGATGCGCGATAAATCACACGGGAGGCAGGATGTACTCGGGAAATAAAGGCTTTTATTGCCAACAATAACAGAGCTACTATATACAATATACAATCCCAGACTAAAGGGTCACCAGGCAGAGCAGTGACCTTTATACCTCTCCCAGGAGGCGGAGCCAACTGGGGTGTACCATAGGACTATATTAACAGGTAGAACAGCCCAACCCTAACCCCAACAGTAACATATCTACAGACTCATAGTACTGGCCAGACCATGGCTCAGCACTACCTGGTGGGAACCAACAATGGTTCACCACACTGCTCAAGTGGGAATATCTCCTACTTTGAACAAGTAGACAACACACCTTCTAGGCAAGTGAGAAAACACACGATCCTGTGCTCTTAGAAGTGATGGATCTGGTTTTACGAGGAAAGACTTTGGAACTAACACCTAATCTGAAACCCGGCTACTCCAGGAGATTGGAGCTGGCAGTAGTCAGGATGTCTTTGGGGGCTCAGAGTGATCATTCCACCACCATTGAGAACGCGGGTGTTTAGAAAAGTTACCTTTGGGCTATTGTGGAATCATGCGCATGGAGGAAATAATAAAGTTATTTCTGGTGGCCAGGACTGGGTGCGGAAATTGAAGAGAGAGCCAAAACATGTTCTTCGTATGCAGAGGTAAGAAACCTGCCACCCTTAGCACCGCTGCACCCATGGGAATGGCCTGAAGAGGCTTGGCTATGAGTTCATGTGGATTTTGCAGGACCTTTCAAAGGACATGTGTTCTTAGTAATGGTTGATGCTCATACCAAATGGCCAGAGGTTGCTGTGGTGACATCTACCTCATCTGAGAAGACCATCAAAAAGCTCAGAAATATTTAGTCACTTTGGATTCGCTGAACAACTGGTAAGCAACAACAGACCTCATTTGTCTCACAGAAATTTGAGAACTTCCTACAAGGAAACAGAATTCAACACATTAAATCTGCACTGTATCACCGTGCAACTAATGGACCAGCAGAATACTTCATCCAAAGCCTGAAACATGCTGTGAAATCAACCAAGGAACAAGGTTCGTTTATCAAACGCCTCAACAAATTCCTACTGCTCTACCAGAATACCACACATTCCATGACCAAGACCTCTCCTGCCTTATTCATGAAGAAAAGGCAGCTGCGTTCCACATTTGATCTTATAAAACATCCAAAAACTAAGGAGATAGTTCTACAGCGCCAACCAGCGCAAGTGAACCGGCGGGAAGACAAGCCAAGGACAATGCGTTTTCCACCAAGAACAAGGAGTTTTGGCTCAGACCTAATCCACAGTGGAGAAACGGCTTCCTGCCTCTTAAACTGTCCAGATCAGAGATTACATTATCTGGAGGAGACATGCAGACCAGCTTTGGCTGGAAGAACAGATCCCCCAAATCTAGGGCCAGTTGAAAATTCAGGATCAGACTGACAAAGTCCTGACTTGAGCCTTCCTACAAACCCTACACTACCAGACACCACTGAGGAAAGCAACACCTCTACTTCTATTCAGACACCGAGACAGCGTCTAGTTCCTACATCAATGCCTCTTCAACCCATCACTGATGACATTTGTGGAAAGATGGAAGCGCCAGAATCATAAAATCCCTGCAGTGCAGAAGGAGGCCATTTGGCCCATCGAGTCTGCACCGCCAACAATCCCACCCAGGCCCTATCGCCGTAACCCCTCATATTTACCCTAGCTCGTCCCCTGATACTAAGGGTCAATTTAGCATGGTCAATCAACCTAACCTGCACATCTTTGGACTGTGGGAGGAAACCAGAGCACCCGGGGGAAACCCACACAGACATTGGGAGAATGTGTAAACCCCACACAGACAGTGACCCAAGGCCAGGATTGAACCCAGGTCCCTGATGCTGTGAGGCAACAGTGCTAACCACTGGATGGATGGATGGATCCATCCATCCATCCATCCATTCACCGATCCATCCAGAGGTTCCCATTAGTATAAAGAAGAAGACACCAGATGTTCACCATCAACCATTTTGAGAGCAACGACCTCCAGACCATCTGAATTATTAATATTATTAATTATTGTTCATGTTGAACTTGTTTTGAACTTGTTGGGGACGTTCAGTTTGAGGAGGGAGAACATGTTATGTATTCATATTAACTCTTATTGGCTCATGTAAGGCAGAGATGAGCAGAAATATTTTCTCAGAGCAGAGTTTTTGGCTATTTTTAAGGCAGAGTGAGATAGATTCTTAATTAACGACGAGGCAAAAGGTTACTGGGGGTTGGCAGGAAAGTGGGCTTGAAGTTACAATCAGACCAGCCGTAATCCTATTGAATGGCGGAGTAGGCTCGAGGGGCCAAGTGGCCTACTCCTGCTCCTAATTCGAATGTTCAAATGTTCGCTGCATCCCCACAGCAGGTCCCGCCAAGATGGGGAAGGAGAATCCCAGCCTAGTAGCTGAGGCTAGCCCTGTCCTCACTCAGTGTCCACACACACGCCCTTTATAATCAAGCTAACTCAGTCAGTGGTCAAGGATTGATATTCTCAGCTCAATTCTTTGCCTCAGGGCAACACAGGAACAGTCTTTCGCCCCCTAGAGCCTATTCAACCATTCATTTAGATCATCTGTATCATAACTCCCATTGCCCTCCTTGGTTTCATAGCCAATAGCTACGACAAAAGATATCTAAGAGTGGCATGGTGGCACACAGCACTAGGGACCAGGGTTACAAGAACAAAGAACAAAGAACAATACAGCACAGGAACAGGCCCTTCGGCCCTCCAAGCCTGCGGCACTCCCTGGTCCAAACTAGACCATTCTTTTGTATCCCTCCATTCCCACTCCGTTCATGTGGCTATCTAGATAAGTCTTAAACGTTCCCAGTGTGCCCACCTCCACCACCTTGCCCGGCAGCGCATTCCAGGCCCCTACCACCCTCTGTGTAAAATACGTCCTTCTGATATCCGTGTTAAACCTTCCCCCCCTCACCTTGGACCTATGACCCCTCGTGAACGTCACCACCGATCTGGGAATTCCCGGGTTCAATTCCCGGCTTGGGTCACTGTCTGTGTGGAGTCTGCACATTCTCCCCCGTGTTTGTGTGGGTTTCCTCCGGGTGCTCCGGTTTCCTCCCACAGTCTGAAAGATGTGCTGGTTAGGGTGCATCGGCCGTGCTAAATTCTCCCTCAGTGTAACCCGAACAGGTGCCGGAGTGTGGCGACTTGGGGATTTTCACAGTAAATTCATTGCAGTGTTAATGTAAGCCTACTGTGACTCATACTTAAATGTTAAAACCTTGGCCTTTCAATTGATCCCAGCCTCACCAGGTTTTTCAGGGACAGAGTTGCAGTGTCCAGGGATACAGCAGTCTAAACTGAGAGATAAAGTGATTGAACCATAAACACAAAGGACAAATGGAATACTAGCTTTTGTTTTAAGGCAAGGGCAGAGTGTAGAAAAGCAAAGAGTTACAAATGACTGATGATGCCGCGGTTCGATTGCTGAGCCTGGCTTGTGTTCACCTCTGTTATACATAGGAAGTGTGTCAAGGACGTGGAGAGGGTGAAGAAAATATGATAGCAGAGATGAGAGACTTTAGCCTGAAGGACATTTAGCCCAGGGAAATGAAAACTCCTTGTCAGAACTCTTTTCAGTTGCATATAACAGGCAGAGCACAGATTGTAGTCAACCAGTCTGCACTTGTCGAACACAAAATAAGACAGCTAGGGCGCAATCTTACCAGCTCACCAGTCCAGGCAATCAGCGTGGTGAGCTGGTAAGATAGGGCTAGAGGGGTAAGTTGGGTTTGTGCCTAGTTTTTCACCTCTCCCGATCTTACCGGCACTGTTCGGCTGCCAAAATCAATGTGGCACCCAGAAAGGGCGTGAGGCCGATTTCAACATTAATGATATCATTTAAATGTCATTAGTGAGCCCCAAACACTCTTGTTCGGTCGTACTTGTACTTAACCCTCTCGGCTGTTGAGGTCAGCACTGGCAAGAATCACAGATGGCCCCCCACCAAGGGGACCAGATGTGATGGCTTCGCAGTGGAATTGGAGATGATTGAAACCCCCAGGTAGTCGGGGGCAGGGCTGGGCAGTGCTCATAGGATAGTGGACCCTGGCACTGCCCACCAGGCACCCTGGCACTGCCCAGTAGGCACCATGTGTCCTGATGGGGGCAGGCGGGGGGACGATGACAGGAGAACTCCCAGTGCACTTGGAGACCGGGTCATCTGCGCAATGGTGCTCCAGGAGTTCAGCAGCCGGCTTCACCAGTTAGATTAGCCTCCGCGCCCCCCCACTGGTGAGAATCGCTTTTTCACCTGTTTTGTACAGAGTGCTAAAAATTTGCGTTCCTTACCTCGCTGAAGAAAACGGTGAGAAAACCTCTCATTTTCTCACCCATTCAACACTAAGAATTCTTTTGGGAAAATTCCACTCCTACTGTGATTCCACAAATAGGCAGCACATGATGAGCAATCCTGAGTGTGCTAATAGCAACACCCACAACCAATTTAAGATAATATCATGATGATGGAGCAAAACCTCAAATTATACATGGACATGTTGGACCTTTGAGTAAGACAATGTTTTTAAAAATGGACACCCAAGCCAAAGATGCTTTAGGATATAAATTCTGAGAATGTAAAATTCAGTGACTGGCAGGTTCCGATGTGCGTGATATTAAAAAAGAAACAATGGAATGTCACATCCTTTTTCAGACTGACATTTCAAAGGAGGACATCATACAAACATGAACTGCTATCTCCTGTGGATCCTGTAGATGGAGGAGTGGACCAGTGGGGAGGTGTCATGGAGGGAATGGTCCCTGTGGAATTCTGACTTGGAGGGGAGATTGACTGATTTGGGGTGGCATGGTAGCACAGTGGTTCGCTCTGCTGCCTCACAGCTCCAGGGACCCAGGTTCGATTCCCAGCTTGGGTCACTGTCTGTGCAAAGTCTGCACGTTCTCCCCGTGTCTGCGTGGGTTTCCTCCGGGTGCTCCGGTTTCCTCCCACATTCTGAAAGACGTGCTGGTTAGGGTGCATTGACCCGAACAGGCACCGGAGTGTGGCGACTCGGGGAATTTCACAGTTACTTCATTGCAGTGTTAATGTAAGCCTTACTTGTGACTAATAAATAAACTTTACTTTAAAAAACTTTAATGGAAGTTGATTATCATTTCAGCAGGAATCTTATCTTGTAAAGTTATGTCCCAGTCCTACCTTGTGGGCATAATCCCTCCTCAGCATACACAGGGGACTGGGATAAAAAGCTAGCTGTGGGCTGGTGTTGGGTGTGTCAGAGTGTGTGACACAAAAGCAAGTAAAGACAACAACAGTCACCACACCCCCCCCCCCCCCCCCGCTCTGGAAGGTAAAATAAAAGTCTCTCTCTCACACTGATTGCTGAAAGTAGCCAAGTCACAGCTGAAAAGGAAGCAGGACAACTTCACTCTTAGACTGCAAAACCCTGGAATCTTAAAGCCAACTATTCAACCGCCGAAGTCAGCACTACTGGAATTATGAATCTCAAAAGACTGCAACATTTCACCATCTACTCCTCATAGACCAGTCAAAGACTGATTTGCATACCTTTTTAAACGTATTTTTGGACTCATTTCTCATTCCTAATCTGTGTGAATGTGTTTTATTATTTTCCTCATGTTTAGTAGCTAATAACTCATCATTTCTTTAACTCAAGAAAGCCTGGTTAAATTAAATTTTGAGACATTAATATATTGGAACAGGGAAAAGGTATGCACAAGGGGAGGGATCTTTTTGAAGTAATCCTGTTGCGACCAACCGAGGGATTTGAATGAAGAAAGGGAGCGAATCCACCCCTCCTCACCCAGGGGCATAATAATTCAGGGTGATCGCATTCAGAGTTTAACAAATTGGGACTCGGGCTGAGATAGTTCCCACAGAGGGGGCAGGGGGTAACAAATTTTGGAACGTCACCCAGGGGACTGGTTGTAACAATAATCAGTCAAGCTCTGTAATGTGGCTCATTAACCCTTGCTGGAATCAACATGCATTCATTCACAGGGACCTGTTCTCCGCAAACAAAAGGAATATGTCCAAGCCTTGCGTCTTTTTGAATTGCCCGGGCACTTGGGGAGCTGATAGTTCACTGTTGCTTTCTCCATGGCAATGCCTCAGCCAATCAGGATCGAACTGCCAACCAATCAGCAGTGTTTTCTCCCTTAGCATAAATTGTATTTGTTTGAAATTTGGCATTCTTGTGTTTGTCCTGATGAGTGTGAGACGAAAAGCTTTGGCAACATGTCTCTCTTTTTAGCGACAGAATAAAGTTCATAAGTTCATGAGAGATAGGAGCAGAATTAGGCCATTCGGCCCATCGAGTCCGCTCCGCCATTCGATCATGGCTGATATGTTCCTCATCCCCATTTTCCTGCCTTCTGCCCATAACCCTTCAACGCATTGCCAATTAAAAATCTGTCTAACTCCTCCTTAAATTTACTCACTGTCCCAGCATCCACCGCACTTTGGGGTAGCGAAATCCACAGATTCACAACCCTTTGGGATCAGAAACTGAAGAGCTGTTTATGATAAGGTAAATTGGACCAAGCCATTTCTATTTGTCACTTTTTAAAAAATCATTTGTGGGACATGGGCGTCACTGTCTGGCCAGTATTTATTGTCCATTCCTAGTTACTCTTGGAGGGCAGTTGAGAGTCAACCTCATTTTTGTGGCTCTGAAGTTACATGTAGGCCAGGCCAGGTAAGGACAGCAGATTTCCTTCCCTGAAGGACATTAATGAACCAAATGGGTTTTTCTGACAATCGACAATGGTTTCATGGTCATCAGTAGATTCTTAATTCCAGATATTATTTATTCAATTCAAATTTCACCAGTTGCCGTGGCAGGGTTCGAACCCGGGCCCCAGAACATTAGCTGAGTTTCTGGATTCATAGTCGAGCGATAATATCACTAGACCATCATCTTTGGTCTTTGGTGTGTAAAGGCCATAAAATTCAGATCTCCACCAAAGGGGAGAATTGTTTTACACAATTTTATTAGAACATGGAATGCCCCACTTAAAGCAGTGGTGGAAGCAGAATCTATGATAGCCTTGAATAAATATTGAACTGAATAAATTGTAAAAGAAGCATTGATAAAGTTATGAAAATTGGACCTTTCTCACGAGAGATAACATTTATTTATTAGTGTCACAAGTAGGCTTACATTAACATAGAAACTAGAAGCAGGAGGAGGCCATTCGGCCCTTCAAACCTGCTCCTCCATTCATTGTGACCATGGCTGATCATCAAATTCAATATCCTGATCCCCCCCCCCCCCCATATCCCTTGATCCCTTTCGCCCCAAGAACTATATCTAATTTCTTCTTGACATCAGACAATGTTTTGGCCTCAACTACATTCTGTGGTAGTGAATTCCACACATTCACCACCCTCTGAGTGAAGAAATTTCTCCTCACCTCAGTTCTAAAAGGTTTACCCCTTATCCTCAAACTATGAACCCTAGTTCTGGACTCTCCCACCATTGGGAACATTCTTTCTGAATCTACCCTGTCTAACCTTGTTAGAATTTTGTAAGTTTCTATGAGATCCCCTCTCACTCTTCTAAACTCCAATGAATATAATCCTCATATGACCGACCTGCCATCCCAGGAATCAGCCTGGTAAACTTTCGCTGTACTCCCTCTATAGGAAGGACATCCTCCCTCAGATAAGAACACCAAAACTGCACACAATACTCCAGATGTGGCCTCGCCAACCCCCTATATAATTGCAGCAAAAATCCCTATCCCTATACTCAAATCCTCTCGCTATGAAGGCCAACATACCATTTTGCCTTCTTTACTGCCTGCTGTACCTGCGCGCTTACTTTCAGTGACTGATGCATGAGGACTTCCAGGTCTCGTTGAGTATCCACCTCTCTCATTCAAGTAATGCACAGCAAAGAACAAAGAACAAAGAACAGTACAGCACAGGAAACAGGCCCTTCGGCCCTCCAAGCCTGTGCCGCTCCTTGGTCCAACTAGACCAATCGTTTGTATCCCTCCATTCCCAGGCTGCTCATGTGACTATCCAGGTAAGTCTTAAACGATGTCAGCGTGCCTGCCTCCACCACCCTACTTGGCAGCGCATTCCAGGCCCCCACCACCCTCTGTGTAAAAAACGTCCCTCTGATGTCTGAGTTATACTTCGCCCCTCTCAGCTTGAGCCCGTGACCCCTCGTGATCGTCACCTCCGACCTGGGAAAAAGCTTCCCACTGTTCACCCTATCTATACCCTTCATAATCTTGTATACCTCTATTAGATCTCCCCTCATTCTCCGTCTTTCCAAGGAGAACAACCCCAGTCTACCCAATCTCTCCTCATAGCTAAGACCCTCCATACCAGGCAACATCCTGGTAAACCGTCTCTGCCCTCTCTCCAATGCCTCCACGTCCTTCTGGTAGTGCGGCGACCAGAACTGGACGCAGTACTCCAAATGTGGCCTAACCAGCGTTCTATACAGCTGCATCATCAGACTCCAGCTTTTATACTCTATACCCCGTCCTATAAAGGCAAGCATACCATATGCCTTCTTCACCACCTTCTCCACCTGTGTTGCCACCTTCAAGGATTTGTGGACTTGCACACCTAGGTCCCTCTGTGTTTCTATACTCCTGATGACTCTGCCATTTATTGTATAACTCCTCCCTACATTATTTCTTCCAAAATGCATCACTTCGCATTTATCTGGATTAAATTCCATCTGCCACCTCTCCGCCCAATTTTCCAGCCTATCTATATCCTGCTGTATTGCCCGACAATGCTCTTCGCTATCCGCAATTCCAGCCATCTTCGTGTCATCCGCAAACTTGCTGATTACACCAGTTACACCTTCTTCAAATCATTTATATATATCACAAATAGCAGAGGTCCCAGTACAGAGCCCTGCGGAACACCACTGGTCACAGACCTCCAGCCGGAAAAAGACCCTTCGACCACTACCCTCTGTCTCCTATGGCCAAGCCAGTTCTCCACCCATCTAGCCATTTCTCCTTGTATCCCATGAGCCTTAACCTTCTTAACCAACCTGCCATGTGGGACTTTGTCAAATGCCTTACTGAAATCCATATAGACGACATCCACGGCCCTTCCTTCATCAACCGTTTTTGTCACTTCCTCAAAAAACTCCACCAAATTTGTAAGGCACGACCTCCCTCTTACAAAACCATGCTGTCTGTCACTAATGAGATTGTTCCGTTCTAAATGCACATACATCCTGTCTCTAAGAATCCTCTCCAACAACTTCCCTACCACGGACGTCAAGCTCACAGGCCTATAATTTCCTGGGTTATCCCTGCTACCCTTCTTAAACAACGGGACCACATTCGCTATCCTCCAATCCTCAGGGACCTCACCCGTGTCCAAAGAAGCGACAAAGATTTCCGTCAGAGGCCCAGCAATTTCACCTCTCGTCTCCCTGAGCAGTCGAGGATAGATGCCATCAGGCCCTGGGGCTTTGTCAGTTTTAATGTTCCCTAAAAAACCTAACACTTCCTCTCTTGTAATGGAGATTTTCTCTAACGGGTCAACACCTCCCTCCGAGACACTCCCGGTTAACACGCCCCTCTCCTTCGTGAATACCGATGCAAAGTATTCATTTAGGATCTCCCCTATTCCCTTGGGTTCTAAGCATAATTCCCCTCCTTTGTCCCTGAGAGGTCCGATTTTCTCCCTGACAACTCTTTTGTTCCTAACGTATGAATAGAATGCCTTAGGATTCTCCTTAATCCTGCCTGCCAAGAACATCTCGTGACCTCTTTTTGCCCTTCTAACTCCCCGTTTGAGATCTTTCCTACTCTCTCTGTATTCCTCCAGAGCTCCATCTGTTTTCAGTTGCCTGGATTTAACGTACGCCTCCCTTTTCATTTTAATCAGATCCTCAATTTCCCTGGTTATCCACGGCTCTCGAATCCTACCTTTCCTATCTTTCCTTTTTACAGACACATGCCTATCCTGCAGCCTTATCAATAGTTCCTTAAAAGACTCCCACATGCCAGACGCGGACTTACCCTCGAACATCCTCTCCCAATCAACATCCACCAATTCCTGCCTAATCCGGCTATAGTCAGCCTTCCCCCAATTTAGCACCCTGCCCGTAGGACAGCACTCATCCTTGTCCATTACTATCCTAAAGTTAACAGAGTTGTGGTCACTATTTGCCACATGTTCCCCTACCGAAACTTTGACAACCTGACTGGGCTCATTTCCCAGAACTAGGTCCAGTATAGCCCCCTCTCTAGTCGGGCTATCTACATACTGTTCCAAAGAACCTTCCAGTACGCATTTTACAAATTCCTCCCCGTCCGGTCCCCCAGCTCTAAGCACTTTCCAGTCTGTGCCAGGGAAATTAAAGTCCCCCACTACAACAACCCTATGTTTTCTGCACCTGTCCAGAATCTCCTGACATATCCTTTCCTCCACTTCCCGTGGGCTGTTGGGTGGTCTGTAGTACACCCCCAGCATAGGGTTCAGTGTTGGGGCCACAGCTGTTCTCTTTATATATTAACGATCTAGATGACGGGACTGGGAGCATTCTGGCCAAGTTTGCCGATGATACAAAGATAGGTGGAGGGGCAGGTAGTATTGAGGAGGTGGGGAGGCTGCAGAAAGATTTAGACAGTTTAGGAGAGTGGTCCAAGAAGTGGCTGATGAAATTCAACGTGGGCAAGTGCGAGGTCGTACACTTTGGAAAAAAGAATAGAGGCATGGACTATTTTCTAAACGGTGACAAAATTCATAATGCTAAAGTGCAAAGGGACTTGGGAGTCCTAGTCCAGGATTCTCTAAAGGTAAACTTGCAGGTTGAGTCCGTAATTAAGAAAGCAAATGTAATGTTGTCATTTATCTCAAGAGGCTTGGAATACAAAAGCAGGGATGTACTTCTGAGGCTTTATAAAGCACTGGTTAGGCCCCATTTGGAGTACTGTGAGCAATTTTGGGCCCCACACCTCAGGAAGGACATACTGGCACTGGAGCGGGTCCAGCGGAGATTCACACGGATGATCCCAGGAATGGTAGGCCTGACATACGATGAACGTCTGAGGATCGTGGGATTATATTCATTGGAGTTTAGGAGGTTGAGGGGAGATCTGATAGAAACTTACAAGATAATGAACGGCTTAGATAGGATGGACGTAGGGAAGTTGTTTCCATTAACAGGGGAGACTAGGACGCGGGGGCACAGCCTTAGAATAAAAGGGAGTCACTTTAGAACAGAGATGAGGAGAAATTTCTTCAGCCAGAGAGTGGTGGGTCTGTGGAATTCATTGCCACAGAGGGCTGTGGAGGCCGAGACGTTGAGCGTCTTCAAGACAGAAATTGATAAATTCTTGATTTCTCGAGGAATTAAGGGCTATGGGGAGAGAGCGGGTAAATGGAGTTGAAATCAACCATGATTGAATGGTGGAGTGGACTCGATGGGCCGAATGGCCTTACTTCCGCTCCTATGTCTTATGGTCTTATGGTCTTATAGTGACTGCACCCTTCCTGTTTCTGAGTTCCACCCACAGCGACTCAGTACATGACCCCTCTAAGTTGTCTACCCTCTGCACCACGGTAATATGCTCCTTAACTAATATCGCTACTCCCCCACCTTTTTTAGCCCCTCCTCTGTCTCGCCTAAAACACTTATACCCCGGAATATTCAGCTGCCAGTCCTGTCCTTCTTTTAACCAAGTTTCCGTCACCGCAACCACATCCAAATTCCGCACAAGCATTAAGGCCCTAAGTTCGTCTGTTGAAGTTACTCTACATGCGGGGTAATGGGTCGAACCTGCAGGGTAATGGAAGTAAAGGCTAACTCTCAGAGAGCTGGCAGAGACACAAGATGTGGAGATGCCAGCGTTGGACTGGGGTAAACACAGTAAGAAGTTGTCCGCAGCAAACTACCCAGCCTTCAGGAGAACAGTGACCACGACACCACACAACCCTGCCACAGCAATCTCTGCAAGACGTGCCGGATCATCGACACAGATGCCATCATCTCACGTGAGAACACCATCCACCAGGTACACGGTATATACTCTTGCAACTCGGCCAACGTTGTCTACCTGATCCGCTGCAGGAAAGGATGTCCCGAGGCATGGTACATTGGGGAAACCATGCAGACGCTGCGACAACGGATGAATGAACACCGCTCGACAATCACCAGGCAAGACTGTTCTCTTCCTGTTGGGGAGCACTTCAGCGGTCACGGGCATTCGGCCTCTGATATCCGGGTAAGCGTTCTCCAAGGCGGCCTTCGCGACACACGACGGCGCAGAGTCGCTGAGCAGAAACTGATAGCCAAGTTCCGCACACACGAGGACGGCCTCAACCGGGATATTGGGTTCATGTCACACGATCTGTAACTCCCACAGTTGCCTGGACCTGCAGAGTTTCACTGGCTGTCTTGTCTGGAGACAATAACATCTTTTTAGCCTGTCTTGATGCTCTCTCCACTCACGTTGTTTTGTTTCTTAAAGATTTGATTAGCTGTAAGTATTCGCATTCCAACCATTATTCATGTAAATTGAGTCTGTGTCTTTATATGCCCTGTTTGTGAACAGAATTCCCACTCACCTGAAGAAGGGGCTTGGAGCTCCGAAAGCTTGTGTGGCTTTTGCTACCAAATAAACCTGTTGGACTTTAACCTGGTGTTGTTAAACTTCTTACTGAGAGACACAAGAGGCAGGAGAATGAATTGTAGAACTGTAATGCACAGAAACATAGAAACATGGAAACTAGAAGCAGGAGTATGCCATTTGGCCCTTCGAGCCTGCTCCACCATACATTTTAATGGCTAATCATTAAATTCAATGTCCTGATCCCCCCTTCTCCCCATATCCCTTGATCCCTTTAGCCCCAAGAGCTATATCTAATATAGAAACATGTCTAATACAGAAAAAGGTCATTCGGCCCATTGTGTCTGTGCCGATTCTTTGAAAGAGGTGTACAATTACTCCCACTCCGCCTGCTCTGGCCCAAGAGACACGCGATGGAATCAAGCAGAAAGCTCTTTCAGAGAATGGGCGCGTGCAAGATGAACTAAAAGGCCATTTCCTGTGGTGTTGCTTTCCATGTGACCTTAATTGCTCCGATGACAGAGATAAGTTAACTATAGGACAAGACTGAGACCCCTCTGATCTGCAGCCCAACTTGATAACCGAGGCAGACATGCAAGACCATTCAATAACACTCGCCACGCTTTGGAATGCAAAGGTTGTGAAACACATTGTATGCAACAGCCATCAAATATATCGTCAGACTGCCAAAACCTCTTGGCACATCAAACTCAATATTATTTACAGTTGCAGGTGCAAGACCAATTGGCAGCAAGCAATTTCATGTTTCATTTTGGTCCAAATGCGCTCCTGATCAAAGGGCTATCTCACATCTTGCAGTTTCAGGCTGATTATTTCTCCTGTGAGTTCCAACAAACAACTTGAGATTGACTTCATATGGCAATGAATGGCCACCCCTTGGAGAAGAAGGTAGTCTGGATGTATTTCTAATAGACGCTTCCGGGTCTTTCTGAGGATGAGCGATAAGAGCACCGAACTCCGAAAATCTCACTGACCTGCCAGCATCGATGATGAGAGGAACAGCATTAACACTTCGAGTCCACAGACACATCGCCAGAGCTGAAAACCGGCAGAATGTAGAAACTGCAACAAAACGTAGCAACTTCCAGAACAAATGACAAATGGCCTGGTGGGAGAGGGGGAGAGGGATGTTTGTACCGAGGCAAAGAATCAAGACAATGTAGGGCGGCACGGTGGCACAGTGGTTAGCACTGCTGCCTCACAGCGCCAGAGACCCGGGTTCGATTCCTGGCTTGGGTCACTGTCTGTGTGGAGCCTGCACATTCTCCCCGTGTCTGAGTGGGTTTCCTCCGGGTGCCCCGGTTTCCTCCCACGGTCCAAAAGACGTGCTGGTTTTAAAAAATTCATTCATAGAATAGAATTCCTACAGTGAAAAAGGAGGCCATTCGACCCATCGAGTCTGCACCGACCACAATCCCACACAGGCCCTATTTCCGTAACCCCACATATTTACCCCACTAACCCCCCTGGCACTAGGGTCAATTTAGCATGGCCAATCAACCTAATCCACACATCTTTGGACATCGTGGGGCATGGGCCAGCATTTGTTGCCCATTCCTCCTGGTCCTTGAAAAGGAGTGGCTTGCTAGGCCACTTCAGAGGGCAGTTGAGAGTCAACCACATTGCTGTGGCTCTGGAGTCACATGCAGGCCAGACCAGGTAAGGACGGCAGATTTCCTTCCCTAAAGGACATTAGTGAACCAGATGGATTTTTCCGACAATTGACATTGGTTTCATGGTCATCAGTACATTCTTAATTCCAGATATTTTTTATTGAATTCAAATTCTGCTGTGGTGGGATTTGAACCCAGATCCCCAGAACATTAGCTGAGTTTCTGGATTAATAGTCCAGCGATAATACCACTAGGCCATCGCCTTCTCGTTGTGTGCAGTTGGTGGGCATCACTGGGGATTCACTTTAACCCATTAAAATTTATCATTCCTATTTAGGGAATGATAAATAGTATAAATATCTCTCACCCTGCAGTATAAATATCTCCCACTTTCTATGCCTTTTAGCTTTGACAAAGGGTCATCTGGACTCGAAACGTCAGCTCCTTTCTCTCCTTACAGATGCTGACAGACCTGCTGAGATTTTCCAGCATTTTCTCTTTTGGTTTCAGATTCCAGCATCCGCAGTAATTTGCTTCTATCTTGCATTAAGTTGATCTTTCTCTGTACCCTAGTTATGACTGTTACACTATATTCTGTATTATCTCCTTTCCTTCTCTATGAACGGTATGCTTTGTCTGTATAGCGCGCAAGAAACAATACTTTTTACTGTATGTTAATACATGTGATAATAATAAATCAAATCAAATCAAAACAGAAACAACAACTTCTATTTATATGGCACCTTTGATATATAAAAAACAATTCAAGGCAGTTCACAGGAGCATTATAAAGTAACACATAACACCAAGCTACGTAAGGGATATTCGGTCAGATGGCCAAAAGCTAGGTCAAAGAGGTAGATTTCAGGGTGTGTCTTAAAGGGGGAAAGTGAGGTCAAGAGGGAGCAAGGTGTTGAGAGGAAATTCCTGAGCTGAGGGCCTCAGAAGCTAAAGGGGTGGCTGCCAGGGTAATTAAAATCAGGGATTCTCAAACAGCCAGCATTGGAGGAGTGGTAATGTATCAAGTTTAAAATTTTTAAAGTTAAAGTTTATTTATTAGTGTCACAAGTAGGTTTACATTAACACTGCAATGAAGTTACTGTGAAAATCCCCTAGTCGCCACATTCTGGCGCCTGTTTGGGTAACACTGAGGGAGAAGTTAGCATGGCCAATGCAACCAACCAGCACGTCTTTCCGACTGTGGGAGGAAACTGGAGCACCCGGAGGAAACCCACGCAGACACGGGGAGAATGTGCAAACTCCACACAGACAGTGACCCAAGCTGGGAATTGAACCCTGGCACTGTGAGGCAGCAGTGCTGACCACTGTGCCAGCGTGCTGCCCCATAATGGGGTTGTGGGGCTGGAGGAGATTTCGGAGATCGGGTGGTGGGGGGAGGGGGGGGGGCGGTGTGTGGGGGGGGGGGGCAGGGGGGTGCAGGCAAGGTCAGCGATTTGTTAAGAAGAATGAGAATTTTAAAATCAAGACCATTGTTATCCGGGAGCCATTGTCGGCCAGCGAGCATGGGGAGTGACAGGAGAATGAGACTTGGTATGAGTCAAGATAAGGGTAACAAGAGTTTTGGATGACCTCAGGTTGACAGAGTGTGGAACCAGCTGTTAAGAAGATACTGTGTAATAGTTTCTCGATATCTCTGCTTTGTCAGTTTGTGTAGCAGTCACCTATTATTTGAACGAACAAAGCTGTTTTCCAGTTGGGTCATTCACTTCTGGAATGTTTATCCTTGCTTTCTCTCCAGAGAACTCTTACAAGAGGCTGGAGGGGTTAAGTGATGGAGTGCTTTAAAGCATTTTCCTTTCATCTCCTCCAACAGAACCGTCTAAGTAGGTGAAACTCCTAATGTTCACAGCAACATTCTGTCCCGTCTGTTAACCACTCACCAGATGTGGCTAATTGGGAATCCAGATGTGCTCTGCTTTACATTTCAGAACAGCAAATAGACATTGAGTGGTAGACGCAATCATTGGCCATGTGACCTGAATGCTTGTGTTTGGACAATGTGCTCAGGTGAACTTTAACCTTTGCGAGCTCCAGGGACCTGGGTTCGATTCCCGGCTTGGGTCACTGTCTGTGTGGAGTTTGCACATTCTCCTCGTGTCTGCGTGGGTTTCCTCCGGGTGCTCCGGTTTCCTCCCACAGTCCAAAGATGTGTGGGTTAGGTTGATTGGCCATGCTAAAATTGCCCCTTAGTGTCCTAAGATGTGTAGGTTAGAGGGATTAGCGGGTAAATATGTCGGAATATGGGGGTAGGGCCTGGGTGGGATTGTGGTCGGTGCAGACTCGATGGACCGAATGGCCTCCTTCTGCACTGTAGGGTTTCTATATTTAAAAAAATTTGTTGGTAAAATGGTAAGATCATAGAATCATAGAATCCCGGCAGTGCATAAGGAGGCCATTCCGCCCATTGAGCCCGCACCAACAGCAATCCCACCCAGGCCCTTTTCCTCGTGACCCATGTATTTACCCTGCTAATCCCACTGAGACTAAGGCGCAACTGGACACGGCCAATCTACCAAGATGAAGAGTAGATTATCTGAGTATGTTTTCGTCATTGTGGCTCTTTTACTCTCTTGGTCACTGAGTAGTGGGGCTTGCTTTTTTAGTAAATAGGTACAGGTGTGACGTACATTTACCTGGATTGAGTGTTTGTGTTAAAGGTGCTTCCCACTAAAATCTGTGCGCAGGTGATGTTGCCGTAGTCACACCCATGGCTGGTCAGCAAAGTATCTTCCACACATTCTACACAACACTCTCCTTCAAGAATAGCCAAAAGTAAACTGTTCCCATTCACTGAAGGTACAACAACTAGGGAACCCTAATCTCACCAAGGCCAGTCTTCCATCACCAACACCCTTTATTTTACAGAATGAATAAAGCCACGCTTCTGCAGCTAGAGTACGCAAATCAAAGTCCTTGGAGAACTCCAGCGCCCGATCCAAGTAGAGGTTTTAAACTCCCGCTGCTCCTTTCCTCTTGATGTGGAGATGCCAGCGTTGGACTGGGGTGGGCACAGTAAGAAGTCTCACAACACCAGGTTAAAGTCCAACAGGTTTATTTGGAATCATAATCTTTTGGAGCGCTGCTACCTTCATCGGGTGAATGATATCATCATAACAGGGACATAGAATTTGGGTTTTGGGCAAAGGGTAATGGCCTAGAATGCATTGCCCACCGAGTTGGTGGAAGCAGAGATGATGAATGATTAGCTAGGCACGTGAGGGTAATAGGTTTACAAGGCTACAGGGATGGAGAGGGGGAATGGGACTGAGTGGAATATTCTACCAAGGACTACCATGGATTCAATGGGCTGAATTATCTCCCTCACTGCTGCTGTATCTCCATGACTCTAAGATAAGAGAAAACTAATTGGCCTTTGGAGCCTCCAGTCTCTAACTCGGTCTGAAACATTGTCCAGATATACAACACACAGATTTACAAGCCACCATATCAATTTTAAACTAACATATCTTCAAAAGTGGCAGGGTTTCAACTTCTTGATTTCCTGCAATACGATACCCAGCTTTAGCAGGGCACATCTTTGGTAGGCTTCACTGTTTACCCAATGTGCCAGCCATGGGGACTGTCATAGGGTCAGACTTTCGCAACTCAATGGAAGGGAGTCGCACTCTCTAGTTCTTGCAGTCCAACAGCGCCAGCAGAGAGTAGTGGGCACTGCCGGGACTGCGATGAGACCCATGAGGATGGAGGGTGGACATTGGACCCAGATAGGTTCTGGGATTTTTGGGCAGTTAGGGTACGGGCACTCTAGGCAGGTGGGTGAGTGGCGTGCATGGGGGCGTGCAGGGTTTGGAAGCCATACATAGAGACACAAAGGGGTGGGTTAACATCTTGGGGTGGTGCCCTCAATGCAAACAGGACATCAGCCAAAGGAGACACACCTGCATCCTTCCAACTTTTTCACCAAATTTGTTTTTAAAAATTGTATTAATGCTGGGTGGGATTGTGGTCGGTACAGACTCGGTGGGCCGAATCGCCTCCTTCTGTGATTCTATGATTCCTCAGTAAGTGGCCTGGTGGCAAATTAACAATTGTATTCTCCTTCTTATCCACCTTCCCAGCATAATATGACAGTGAAGATGGTTTGAGGGCCTTAATTGGGCAATAATTAGCCCCAACAGGCCTAAGAGTGGGTGGCGAACTAGTGTACTGAATAAACATTCCAGCTTTAATCAGCTCCCAAATGTGTTGACTTTGCCTTTGGGTGAGATCTCAGCATCTTTAAAACTGACTCATTTTATGCTCAGAATAATCTGTTTTTGAGCTTTGTAATCTGCTGCCTAGGCCAGAATCCCTCCTTCCTCTCTCTCCTCCTTTAACACACTCCTTCAAAGCTACCAATTTAACCAAGCCTTTGGTCCTAATAACTTATGGGCGGCATGATAGCAAGTGGTTAGCACTGCTGCCTCACAACGCCAGGGACCCAGGTTCAATTCCAGCTCGGGTCACTGTCTGTGTGGAGTTTGCACATTCTCCCCGTGTCTGTGTGGGTTTCCCCCGGGCGCTCTGGTTTCCTCCCACACTCCAAAGATGTGCTGCTTAGGTGGATTGGCCATGCTAAATTGACCCTAGTGTCATGGGGATTAGCAGGGTAAATGTGTGGGGTTAGGGGGATAGGGCCTGGATGGGATTGTGGTCGGTACAGACGCGATGGGCCGAATGGCCTCCTTCTGCACTGTAGGGATTCTATGATATGATTCCTCCATAAGTGGCCTGGTGGCAGATTTGCTTTGACCACTTTCTCCTGTGATGCAACTGGTAGATTTTACTGCTTTGAAGGTGTCATATGAATGCCCTTGTTCTCTTTCTCCAACATTGCAACAAGTATGGGCGTCTTTGCAAACTGTCTAATTAATCGACTTTTCTACCAATGTCACGATTGAAGGTAAACCGAGTGAATCCTTAAGATCTAAGAAGGTGACACGTCCAGCCCTGCAGGAGTGCAATGTTTCTGAGGTGCTGTGTCCCCTGTCAACCCAATATGGCCATGTAAGATGGCCACCGCTACCCACCTGCATGTGCTCACTGGTCTGCGTATGCACAGAAATCCAGTGACATGCACACATGTGCAAGGGCGGCACTGCTGCCTCACAGCGCTAGGGACCCAGGTTCGATTCCCGGCTTGGGTCACTGTCTGTGTGGAGATTGCACGTTCTCCCCGTGTCTGCGTGGGTTTCCTCCAGGTGCTCTGGTTTCATCCCACAGTCTGAAAGACGTGCTGGTTAGATGCATTGGCCGTGCTAAATTTTCAGTGTACCTGAACAGGCGCCGGAGTGTGGTGACTGGGGGATTTTCATATTTTCATGTTCAGCACAGCACGGTTCCTGTGCTGCACTGTTCTATGTTCTATGAAGGGCCATGGGATGTTTTACTACATTAAAGGTGCTATATGAATGTGAGTCATTGTTGTAATGTGCCCGGGATAACAATCTCTTTGAATTATTTCAGCTACCGGGGATATCCGGGACTGAGCTCTACGGCAGTTACTGTTGTTGTTTTGGACTTGCATCCATCCATAATTAGCCAGAGTTAGTCCGGAGCCATGGGCGCCTCTCCCTCGCTCTTTACTGCAGTTCTGTGCGCTGCTGAAATGTTTCCCTCTGTCCAGCCTCTGATGCTGTCCCCCCATCCAGCCCGTCTCTGATCTGACCTGGTCTTTCCTGATCTTTCGCCCGCCACTGTGGCCGACACTCGCCCCTTCAGTGGTCACACTTTCTCAATTCGGACTCCTTCCCTTCAGCCGAAAGCCTCTCACGGGCTTTCACCCATCGGCTCCAGCTGAGCTCTTTATAAAAAGGCTGCAGTGTGTGCGAGCGACAGGATACACTGCAGCAACTCACCAAGGTCAGACAGCTATCGCTCTCTCCTGTGACCTCGACCACCAAGGCAGGCCAGAGCAGCAATGTCGTGGGAACATCCTCACCTTCAGCTTCCTCTC
The DNA here is from genome assembly GCF_964213995.1 of Mustelus asterias. Classification (NCBI taxonomy): domain Eukaryota; kingdom Metazoa; phylum Chordata; class Chondrichthyes; order Carcharhiniformes; family Triakidae; genus Mustelus; species Mustelus asterias. Next base: position 7,210,405 of record NC_135811.1, on the reverse strand, counting down.
CATCTCCATCCCCATTTGCACAAATATCCGCTCTTCCCCCAGCTTCGTCCGGCCCAAATCCTGAGGTTTAGTGTCCCCCAACATTATCTTCTCAGAACATCTCAGGACAGACAATAAACCTGCCATGTCCTGTAAACAAACTGAATAAATAACAGCAAAATAATATTCATAATATATATATACGTACATATAAATAAAATGTGGGTGAGTAGGTGGGTGAGTGTGTGTGAATCTGTGTGTGTGCATGGGTGAGTGAGTGCATGTATGTGTGTATGTGTGTCTACGTGAGTGTGTCTGTGCAAGTGTGTCTGTGTGTGACTGTGTGTGTGTGTGCTTGTGTGAGCAAGTAAGTGTATGTATTGTGTGGGTGTGTGGGTGTATGTGAGTGTGAGTGAGTGTGTGTGTGAGTGTGTGTGTGAGTGTGAGAGTGGTTATGTGTGTGAGAGTGTGAGTGTGTGTGAGTGATTGTGTGTGTGTGTGAGAGTGCGTGTGAGAGTGTGTGAGACCGTGAGTGTGTGTGTGAGTGAGTGCGAGTGAATGTGAGTGTGAGAGTGTGTGTGATTGTGTGAGAGTGTGTGAGTGTGTGAGTGCGAGTGAGCGTGAATGTGAGTGAGTGTGAGAGTGAGTGTATGAGTGTGAGTGAGTGAGAGTGTGAGTGAGTGTGAGTGAGTGAGTGTGAGAGTGAGTGTATGAGTGTGAGTGAGTGTGAGTGAGTGTGAGTGAGTGTGAGAGTGAGTGTATGAGTGTGAGTGAGTGAGAGTGTGAGTGAGCGTGAGTGAGTGTGAGAGTGAGTGTATGCGTGTGAGTGAGTGTGAGTGAGTGTGAGTGTGAGTTAGTGTGAGTGAGTGTGAGTGAGTGTGAGTGTGAGTTAGTGAGTCAGTAATTGCTCAGAATAAAAACAGGGATCTTGCTCTAAATAATAAGTATTTTTTTCTGTATTATGATTATACATGACATATTTCTAACAGTACAGGAGATGTATCCAGGTGTGCCTGGGAAGGTCCAGACACATCTGTCTGGGGAATGCCGGGGGAGGGTGGGGTGGGGGGAGGCGGGGGGGGGTAATTGACAAAGATGCCAGAGACAAAAAGACAAAGGGTATGGAAGTGTTGGTAGGAAAGGTTGAGAATGGTGCTAAAAGCAGCTCACTGAAAGATCAGAATGTGTTAATGGCAGAACAAAGGTCCAGAATTTCAAAGGATAACCTGAGGATGGGGCAGGTGGCCTTAGTGAGGGGCGAGGGGGGGGGGGGGGGTTCTTGTAAAGAGGTGTAATTCTGTCCTATGAGATGCTTCCTCAGGGGCTGCAATAACAAATACCTCCTCTGGAACAGGCAGTTCATTACAATTGATTCCACTGAGACATTAGTTATGTCTATAACAGGGCATAAAATCATAGAATCCTACAATGCAGAAGGAGACCATTCAGCCCATCGAGTCTGCACCAAGCACAATCCCACCCAGGCCCTATCCCCATAACCCATGCATTTACCCTAGCTAGTCCCCCAACACTAAGCGGCAATTTAGCATGGCCAATCCACCTAACCTGCACATCTTTGGATTGTGGGAGGAATGATGTGGAGATGCCGGCATTGGACTGGGGTAAACACACTAAGAGTTTTAACAACACCAGGTTAAAGTCAGATGGAGGCAGCGCTCCGAAAGCTAATGGCATTTGCTACCAAATAAACCTGTTGGACTTTAACCTGGTGTTGTTAAAACTCTTTGTGGGAGGAAACCAGAGCACCCGGAGGAAACCCACGCAGACACGGGGAGAATGTGCAAACTCCACACAGACAGTCACCCGAGGCTGGAATTGAACCGGGGTCCCTGGCGCTGTGAGGCAGCAGTGCTGACCATTGTGCCACCGTGCCGCCCCATATCTCAATCAGGTACTTTGGTGCTTACAGGTTCAAAAACATTTCTTGACGGCAACACTGACTGCTGGAGCATCTCTCTACTCCTCAAGTGGTCCACGTGTTTACAAATAATCCATCCCTCTGTGTACCACAGGAATCTAATCTCAGGGACAGCAATTCTAACTTGATCCACTGCCAAAGTTTCATGTTATGACACCATGTCATATTATGTAATTAATAAGGGATTTTATTGTTGCAGTGGTGATGGAACATTGAGGCTTGTATGTTTTAGCATAAACACTTTGATTGGTAGGCTTTAACTATGTACAGTTTCAGATATAGTCTTGCATGGAGCTGTTCCATGCAGGCTTCCTGCTTACCAAGTCCTGTTCTAGATTGTTCTCTGACCATGTGACTACATACCTCACTCTGTGGGCGGTGCCACTCTCCAGTCCCACGTTGACCCTTCCTCTGTCGAGCACTTTACATTATAAAACACGCAAGCGCATATCATTACCATACAACACAGTCTTAGAGCAAAGAAAATTACAGCACAGGAACAGGCCCTTCGTCCCACCTAGCCTGCACCGACCATGTTCCCCGTGTGAACTAAAAAACCCGATCCTTCTGGGGACTGTGTCCCTCTATTCCCAATGTGCATCTTAACAGTTCTTTCACAATCTTGGTCTGTTACATGTGAAGGAATGGTCGTGGTACTCGGTTTCTGGTGCTTGGCTATTGTGATGAAGTTTCTTCTCTTTCCAGCATTTCAATTCAGCATCTTTTCCATCGACCATTTTATCAAATTGGTTCTTGTGCTTTTCCATCAGTGTGACCACTTCAGCAATGTTATTCTGGTACGTAATCTCAGTTCCTTTCTCTGTCTGAATTGCTGATCCTGCTGTCAATTTCAATGTTTCTACCTCTTCGATTCATTTCTCATTGTTCAGCTTCCTTTCTTCAAGTTCTTATTCTCCTGATTCCGTTCTTCTCCGAACCTATTCTTATTTTCCAGTTGCTGAAAATGGGGCTCAGCTTATTCTTATTGTTTCCTCCGGGTGCTCCGGTTTCCTCCCACAGTCCGAAAGACGTGCTGGCTAGGGTGCATTGACCCAAACAGGCGCCGGACTGTGGCGACTAGGGGAATTTCACAGTAACTTCATTGCAGTGTTAATGTAAGCCTTACTTGTGACTGATAAATAAACTTTAACTTTAAATTCTCCTTCTTCTTAACTTAGTATTGTAAACTTTTGCAATTTTGTTTTAAGTTTGATGCCAGTCATTTCATCTTGTTGTTTTAACGTCTCCTCTGGAGTTTTAATTATTTTTGCTGATTCCTCTTTATGTTCAGTTATTCCAAATTTGTTTTGGAGTTTTTAATTTCTACATTTGTTCCGAGGGAAATCCATCATGTTCTTACTGGATATGTACCTTTCACAAATGGAATCTTCATACCGCTCATCTTAACTTCAGCTGGACTCTTTTTGGCTTCACTGTTAGTCGAGTCTGTATCCGATGAAGAGTTGACTTCTTCCAATTCTGCAATTATCATATTGTCCTTCATTTTGGTCATAGTGGGCAGGATTTTACAAGAAAAATTCTAAGTGTCCAGCCAGCGTGAAAATGGGACAGTTGCAGATCCGTTTTTTGGGTGAGTTTTTACTCCCAATCTTATGCGTGTAGTGCTTGAAAAAATGGGCTCGACTGTTACTAGCTGTAGGAGGGGCCTAAGTTGCCAGCCGGCCTAATCAACCAACACAGGGAGCTATTGCGCATGTGCAGAACTCTGTGGCTGAACATGCCCAACTGCAACAGCAGAGGCCTGACAGAAAGAGAGAGGCTTCTGCTGCTGCAGCCGGTCTTGACCCAGCCCCCGCCCCCGCAATCGCGGGGGACCACAGCCGATCAGGAGCCCAGACTGCCTGAAATATAGCCCCCGCCAACCCCCCACCCCCAGCGCCCAGATGGATCTGGCACCCCTCCCATCAGTCATAAGCAGAGTGGCAGCAGACCCTGCCTCCACCCTCCTCCCCCCACCAATGGCAGCTGCAGAGTGCACAGTGAGCCTCTCCCTCCCTCCACAATTGGACCGCCCCGGCCTGGCCTTGCCCCTCCAGGCCCTGCCCCATAGGCCCCACCCGCTTCAAGCCTGGCCTCCGGCATTGCCAAGGTGCCCTGGTGGGCATTGCCAAGGTGCCAGGCTGGCACTGCCAAGGTGCCAAGCTGACACTTGCCCAAGGGGCAGCTCACCCTTGCTCTCAGCCTCCCTGGTGGGCCTCAATGGCCTCCGGTTCTACCGACGAGGCCAGCAAGACCATTCCCCATTCATGGGCAGCAGGTGTTTGCAAGGCCGGAGAGAACCTCTCCCGGTGAGACTGCAAAGGTAAGTGAGCCCGGACGATCTAGCTCGATAAACAGATGTAAATGCTGCTTTGAATAAATTTAAATAAATTATTCAGCCTCTCGCCGGAAATGGGTGAGAGACCGACCGCACTGGAAACCCGGTGCCGGTAAGGTCGCGAGAGCCGAGAAATCGGGCACGAACCTGATTTCTCGGCTCTCGTGCAATTTTACCAGCTCGTCCCGCCCATCGAGCCAGTAATATCGCGGCCAGTGTCCTTTAGTGCACTACTCCTCGGGTCTTTGTTGCCTTTTCTTTGCGGTTTTCATTGCCTCCTCTGAAGTCTTGTATTGCCCCTTGTGTAACAGCTTTGTTGATTATGAACCATTTATTTGGTGCATTGCCCTCTTTTTGGGGTCTCCTCCAATTTTCCAGTCCATATCTGTCTGTTCCTTCTTGTGGTTGCCCCTTTAAATGCATTGTTGCTTGAAGAATAGAATAGAATAGAAACCCTACAGCGCAGAAGGAGGCCATTCGGCCCATCGAGTCTGCACCGACCACAATCCCACCCAGGCCCCACCCCCACATATTTTACCCGCTATTCCCTCTAACCTACGCATCCCAGGACTCTAAGGGGCAATTTTTTTTTAAACCTGGCCAATCAACCTAACCCGCACATCTTTGGACTGTGGGAGGAAACCGGAGCACCCGGAGGAAACCCACGCAGACACGAGGAGAATGTGCAAACTCCACGCAGACAGTGACCCGAGCCGGGAATCGAACCCGGGACCCTGGAGCTGTGAAGCAGCAGTGCTAACCACTGTGCTACCGTGTTGTTTTTTTCACTGAGCTGTCATCAGCTGCCGCTTTCTCTGTGTTTGACCTGTTTTTGGAGTTTTGTCACCAGCCTGGCTGCTCTTTCTGAACTTGTCCTTTCTCTAAGGGAAGGCCATTTCAGCGATTTTTGGCGTTTTCTTCTATTGGTCCTTTTATTTTCTTCTTTTTGATGTGCCGGTTTGTTTTATCAATTTCACTGGCACTCAGGGCCCAAGCGGATATTGTTTTGAAACTGATTAACTTCTGTTTGTAAACTGGCTGAGCCCACATCTTCGGTAATATTGCCGGAACATTGTTCGGGCCCATTGCCTTTGCAGTAGCCAGCACCTTCAGCTGTTCCTTGATATCACGTGGAGTGAATCAAATTGGCTGAAGACAGACATCTGTGATGCTGGGGACCTCCAGAGGAGGCCAAGATGGATCATCCACTCGGCACTTCTGACTGAAGATTGTTGCGAATGCTTCAGCCTTATCTTGTGCATTGATGTGCTGGGCTCCTCCATCATGGAGGATGGGGATATTTGTAGAGTCTCCTCCTCCAGTGAGTTGTTTGCCAACTTTTACAGATGCACCATAGAAAGCATTCTTTCTGGTTGTATCACAGCTTGGTATGGCTCCTGCTCTGTCCAAGACCGCAAGGAACTACAAAAGGTTGTGAATGTAGCCCAATCCATCACGCAAACCAGCCTCCCATCCATTGACTCTATCTACACTTCCCACTGCCTCGGCAAAACAGCAGCATAATTAAGGATCCCACGCACCCCGGATATTCTCTCTTCCACCTTCTTCCTTCGGGAAAAAGATACAAAAGTCTGAGGTCACGTACCAACCGACTCAAGAACAGCTTCTTCCCTGCTGCCATCAGACTTTTGAATGGACCTACCTCGCATTAAGTTGATCTTTCTCTACACCCTGGCTATGACTGTAACACTACATTCTGCACTCTCTCCTTTCCTTCTCTATGAACGGTTTTGTCTGTACAGCGCGCAAGAAACAATACTTTTCACTGTATACTAATACATATGACAATAATAAATCAAATCAAATCAAATTATCCACCACCATTCTCGACTGGATGCCACAGGACTGCAAAGCTTAGATCTAATCCTTTGGTTGTGGGATCGGTTAGCTTTATTATTTGCTGCGTATGCTGTTTGGCACACACGTAGTCCTGTGTTGTAGCTTCACCAGGTTGACAGCCCATTTTTAGGTATGCCTGGTGTTGCTCCTGGCATGCCCTCCTCCACTCTTCATTGAACCAGGGTTGATCCCCGGGCTTGGTGGTAATGGTAGAGTGGGGGATACGCCGGGGTTACAGATTGTGCTGGAGTACAATTCCGCTATTGTTGATGGCCCACAGTGCCTCATGGATCCCCAATCTTGAGTTGCTAGATATGTTCGAAGTCTATCCCATTTAGCACGGTGATAGTGCCACTCAACACGATTAAAGGTATCCTCGATATGGATATGGGATTTGTCTCCTTAAGAAGTGTGTGGTGGTCACTCCTACTGATACGGTCATGGAAAGATACATCTGCAGCAGGCAGGTTGGTGAGGATGAGGTCAAGTATGTGTTTTTCTCTCTCTCTGATTCCCTCGCCACCTGTCTCAGTCCCAGTCTAACAGTGATGTCCTTTAGGACCCAGCCAGCTCAGTCTGTGGTGGTGCTACCGAGCCATTCTTGGTGACGGACATTGAAGTCCCCACCCAGAGTACATTCTGCACCCTTGCCACCCTCAGTGCTTCCTGCAAGTGGTGTTCAACATGGAAGAGGATGGATTCATCAGCTGAGGGGGAAATGGCACGTGGTAATCAGCAGGAGGTTTCCTTGCCCATGTTTGACCAATGAAACCTCATGAGGGCCCAGGGTCAATATTGAGGACTCCCAGGGCAACTCCCTCCCAACTGTATACCACTGTGCTGCCACCTCTGCTGGGTCTGTCCTGCCAGTGAGACAGGACATACCCAGGAATGGTGTTGGTGTCTGGGACATTATCTGTAAGGTATGATTCTGTGAGAATGACTATGTCAGGCTGTTGCTTGACTCGTCTGTGAGACAGCTCTCCCAATTCTGGCACCAGCCCCCAGATGTTAGTAAGGAGGGCTTTGCAGGGTCGACAGGGCTGGATTTGCCATTGTGGTTTCGGATTATGAAGACGGAAAGAGGTTGAGGCCATGGAGGGATTTAAAAACAAGGATGAAAATTTTAAAAATTGAGGCATTAACAGACTGATCAATGAGGACAGGATTTTTTTAAAGTTTAAAGTTTATTTATTATTGTACAAGTAGGCTGACATTAACACTGCAATGAAGTTACTGTGAAAATCCCCGAGTCGCCACACTCCGGCACCTGTTCGGGTACACTGAGGGAGAATTTAGCATGGAAAATGCACCTAACCAGCACGTCTTTCAGACTGTGGGAGGAAACTGGAGCACCCGGAGGAAACCCACGCAGACACGGGGAGAACGTGCAAACTCCGCACAGAGAGTGACCCAAGGCCAGAATCGAACCTGGGTCCCTGGTGCTGTGAGGCAGCAGTGCTAATCCACTATGCCACCCCAGCACCCGGAAGGGGTGAAGGGTGAACAGGACTTTCATAGAATCATAGAATCCCTACAGTGCAGGAGGAGGCCATTCAGCCCATCGAGCCCACTCAAACAACAATCCCCATAACCCCAAGTATTTACCCTGTTAATCCCTCTGACACTCAGGGGCAATTGAGCATGGCCAATCAACCTAACCTGCACATCTTTCGGACCGTGGGAGGAAACCGGAGCACCGGGAGGAAACCCACGCAGACACGGGGAGAACGTGCAGACTCCGCACAGACAGTGACCCAGGCCGGGAATCAAACCCGGGTCCCTGACGCTGTGAGGGCAGAAGTGTTAACCACTGTGCTACCGTGCCGCCCATGATTTTACGATCCAGGCGGCAGAGATTTGGATGGTTGAAGTGAACGGAAAGGGTGGAAGGTGGGAGGCCGGATAAGAGTGAATGGCAGAATCTCGAGTCTAACACAGGCGTGGATAGCAGTTTCAGCAGCAGATAAGCGGAGGGAAATATAGCCCTTCCCCCGCCAAACTGCAGGGTAGCAGAGTGTACGTTACTGCAGTATAATCGTGTTGTATATTGTGAAGTAGAGAATGGCAGGCCTGTTACACATCAGTCTGGCTGCAATACCAAATCTTTCATTATACAATATTGAGAGTGAAAACGTTAGCTGTTCAGTGAATGATGCCTTTAACAATCTCCACTCAAATGTTTGCACAACCAGTCCCCTATGATCGGGAGAATTCCATTTCATTATCCAGGCTCCTATTCCTCAGAAAAAAAAATGTCAGGAAATCAGCAGAAATTCCAGAAATAATTGTGTCCCCTCTTTGGGAATTAACCTATTTCTTGTTTTAAGGGAATGTTGTTTTGGGTTCGGGGCCTGGACCCCTGGAGGATTCCCGAACCCAAACATTATTGAAGCGGTGGACCAACTGAAAACGTCAAGGCCTGAGATTGTTTTGTCAGGTGAGGGTGTGAAGGAATATCGAATTACATCAAGATGATAGCACAGACACAGGCCATTCTGCCCAGCTGGTCCGTACTGGTGCTGATGCTCGCCATGCCTTTCCCACCTGCTTCTTGGGCAGCCCCTGGGGGCCGAGGGCGACTTGCTTCCGTTCTGGTTCCAAAGATGTGCGGGTTAGGTGGATTGGCCATGATAAATTGCCTCTTAGTGTCAGGGGTCTAGCTGGGGTAAATACGTGGGGTTATGGGGATAGGGCCTGGGTGGGACTGTTGTCGGTGCAGACTTGATGGGCTGAATGGCCTCCATCTGCACTGTAGGGATTCTACGATTCCATGGTTGTATGGTTTGATAGGTCACAGAATCACAGAATCACAGAATACTACAATGCAGAAGAGACCCTTCGGCCCATCGAGTCTGCACCAACACATGAACAGCCCTGACCTGCCCACCTATTCCCATTTGCCAGCACTTGGCCCGTAGCCTTGAATGTTATGGCGTGCCAAGTACTCATCCAGGTACTTTTTAAAGTCCTGAAATGGGTTCATGGGAGACAATGGCCTAGTGGTATTATCACTGGACTATTAATCCAGAAACTCAGCTAATGTTCTGGGGACCCGGGTTCAAATCCCACCACGGCAGATGGTGGATTTAAATTCAATTTTAAAAATCTGGAATTAAGAATCTACAGATGACAATGAAACCATTATTGGAAAAGCCCATCTGGTTCAGTAATGTCCCTTAGGGAAGGAAATCTGCCATCCTTACCTGGTCTGGCCTACATGTGACTCCAGAGCCAAAGCAATGTGGTTGATTCTCAAGTGCCCTCTGAAATGGCCTAGCAAACCACTCAGTTCAAGGGCAACTCGGGATGGACAATAAATGCCAGCCAGCCAGCGATGCCCATGTCCCATGAATGAAAAAAAAATGATTGTCCAATGTGTGATCTCAGCCTGTGGCACATTCAGGGCTGGTGGTGTTTGAAGAGTTGGGTCGGTGGGTTGTTTGGGGCTTTGTGCGCTCCCTCCGATATCTTAGCTTCATCTCTACACGTTTCTGACAAAACCTCTCAGTGTGCTTTCCCAATTAACCTTCCCCACTTTGATCAGTCAGAAACCAGGATCTCCCATGACTGGGTGGGGATGTTTGACTTCTACAGGAAAGCATAGCCATCGAGGTTTTTCTTTTCTGCTGATCCAATACCCAACCTATTACTGTCTTTCCAAATTTCTTCATATTTATGCTCTGTAAATACAGTGACATGAAATGTATCACCACGAAGTCATAGAGTCAGAGAGCTTTACAGCATGGAAACAGGCCCTTCGGCCCAACTTGTCCATGCCGCCCTTTTTTTTTAGAACCCCTAAGCTAATCCCAATTGCCCGCATTTGGCCCATATCCATTTATAGCCATCGTACCCATGTAACTATCTAAATGCTTTTTAAAAGATAAAATTGTACCCGCCTCTACTACTACCTCTGGCAGCTTGTTCCAGACACTCACCACCCTCTGTGTGAAACAATTGCCCCTCTGGACACTTTTGTATCTCTCCCTTCTCACTTTAAACCTATGCCCTCTAGTTTTAGACTCCCCTACCTTTGGGAAAAGATGTTGACTATCTAACTGATCTGTGCCCCTCATTATTTTATAGACCTCTTTGAGGTGCTGAATGTCCTTTGAACCTGGGTATCTCCTGCCGTGAGCGAGTTCCAGATAGAGCAGTTGCTTCTGGGGTCTGGTGTCAGGCACACAGTGACATGTCCCGCCCAGTGGAGCTGGACTTGAGTGATTAGTGTCTCAATGCTGAGCAAGTTGGTTTGGGAGAGGATGTTGCTGCTGGACTGTCTTTCTTGCCACCAGATTTAGAGAATCATGTGCCAGAATCGCTGGTGCTACGTCTCCAGTGCTTTGAGGTACATAAGAACATAAGAACCAGGAGCAGGAGTAGGCCATCTGGCCCCTCGAGCCTGCTCCGCCATTCAATAAGATCATGGCTGATCTTTTTGTGGACTCAGCTCCACTTACCCGCCCGCTCCCCATAACCCTTAATTCCTTTACTGTTCAAAAATGTATCTATCCTTGCCTTAAAAACATTCAATGAGGTAGCCTCAACTGCTTCACTGGGCAGGGAATTCCACAGATTCACAACCCTTTGTGTGAAGAAGTTCCTCCTCAACTCAGTCCTAAATCTGCTTCCCCTTATTTTGAGGCCATGCCCCCTAGTTCTAGTTTCACCCGCCAGTGGAAACAACTTCCCTGCTTCTATCTTATCTATTCCCTTCATAATCTTCTATGTTTCTATAACATCTCCCCTCATTCTTCTGAATTCTAATGAGTATAGCCCCAGTCTACTCTTCATAAGCCAACACTCTCAACTCTGGAATCAACCTAGTGAATCTCCTCTGCACTCCCTCCAGTGCCAGTACATCCTTTCTCAAGTAAGGAGACCAAAACTGTACACAGTATTCAAGGTGTAGCCTCACCAGCACCTTATACAGCTGCAACATAACCTCGCTGTTTTTAAACTCCATCCCTCGAGCAATGAAGGACAAAATTCCATTTGTTACCATTTGGTACCGGCTGTCGGTTCTCCAGCTTCCCAAATCATATAACAGCGTGGGGTTACTGCTGCCGGCACGCTTCTGGCATCTCACCCAAATAACATATTAGCATCAAGAGCGAATCATACAGACTCAAAAACGCTAACTCTGTTTCTCTCTCCCTACAGATGCTGCCAGACTTGCTGAGTTTATCCAAAATTCTCTATTAGATCTTAAATCTATGCCTCTGTTTATCGAGCCTTCAGCCATTGGAAACAGTTTCTCTTTACTTATTATATTGTAACCAGGCGGCACGGTGGTTAGCACTGCTGCCTCGCAGCTCCAGGGACCCGGCTTCGATTCCCAGCTTGGGTCACTGTCTGTGTGAAGTCTGCACATTCTCCCCGTGCCTGCGTGGGTTTCCTCCGGGTGCTCCAGTTTCCTCCCACAGTCCAAAGATGTGCGGGTTAGGTGCATTGGCCGTGCTAAACTGCCCCTTTGTGTCCCAGAATGCTTAGTTTAGAGGGATTAGCGGGGTAAATATGTGGGTTTACGGGGATAGGGCCTGGGTGGGATTATTGTCGGTGCAGACTCGATAGGCCGAATGGCCTCCTTCTGCTCTGTAGGGTCTCTATGATTCTATGAATGATCTCAGTGAGGCCCATGAGGTGGGCCTCTTGGAGCTCCCTGATTGAGGTAATGATTGCCTGCCCAATCAGGGAGTCTCATCTTTGTGTACATACTGAGGAGTGTCGGGGCTGCTGACACTCCAGATTCTGGCTGTGTACCTGAGGCACTCTTAGGAGTGGAGATACATTTATAAATAAAGTGAACCTGGTGAAGGGGCACTGGCCTCTGAGGAGTTATTTATGATCTAAATTATCCATTTATCTGAACTCTTCATGATTTTAATCACCTCGATCAAATCTCCTCGTCCCCTTCTCTGATCTAAAGAAAACAGAAATGAAATGTTTCCAGGCCAATGGGGAAGGAGCAGTGATGGGGAGGGTGCAGCTTGACTCATTGGATAACTCTTTCAAACGGCCAACATTGGTGTGATGGGCCGAATGGCCTCCCTCTGTTATGTAGGATGTTATGATTGTGTCTGGAAACACTCAATCGCTGAAATCCATTCTAGTCCTGGAATTCAAGCCACCATGTTCTGGAAGTGGAAAGATCTTTGGAAAAATCTGTTTCATTCATTTTTTTGTGTTCTTCTGACATTTGAAACCAGCTGCTGGATTTTGCAGTCCTGAACTGAGGCCAAATGGAGGCATATGGACAGCAAAACGTTTTGTGGGAAGCGTCAAAGGACCCAGGGCTGAAAGCCCACCCAGTTCATATTGAGAATCCAAGGTCTGACCTTGCAGGATCTTCACCAGGACTGCTGGGACAGCACAGTGGTTAGCACTGCTGCCTCACAGCGCCAAGGACCTGGGTTCGATTCCCGGCTCAAGTCACTGTCTGTGCAGAGTCTGCACATTCTCCCTATGTCTGCGTGGGTTTCTTCCCACAGTCCGAAAGATGTGCTGGTTAGGTGCATTGGCCGTGCTAAATTCTCCCTCAGTGTACCCGAACAGGCGCCAGAGTGTGGCGACTAGGGGATTTTCACACTAACGTCATTGCAGTGAATGTAGGCCTACTTGTGACTAATAAATAAACCTTAACTTTAACTTTAGAAGCCTTCCGTAACCCCGGCAAGTGAACAGAGGGGAGAACGGTCACAGGTGAGGAACAAAAGGCCCGGAAACGTCTTGCAAGGGTTTTAGGGCCAAGGGTAGCATTGAAGGCAAGTTAATATTGAGGAAGATCAGGCAGGGAAGGGATCGGGGCTGAGGGACAATTCCATTGAAGGGCTAAATTTTGGGCAAGCATTGATTTCGATGGGTCCTCCCCCCCATCCCATTACAATTCTGGACATTTGCCACCTTTGGCTACTTGGAAGCCCATTCCAAGTATTGGTCATACAACCCCGCAAGCTGTTATGCCACTCAGTATCTCAATCCCAGCCTCCAGACATGGGAGGGCTTCTTTTAGCCCTCCAGGAGGGCTAAAAGAAGACATGAGGTTGCTTTGGCAGACAGAGTGAAGGAAAATCCAAAGAGCTTCTATAGGTATGTTAGGAGCAAAAGGATAGTGAGGGATAAAATTGGTCCTCTTGAAGACCAGAGTGGTACACTGTGTATGGAACCAAAAGAGATGGGGGAGATACTAAATGGTTTTTTTGCATCCGTATTTACTGAGGAAACGGGCATGGAGTCTACGGAAATAGGGCAAACTGGTAGGGAGGTCATGGAACCTTTACAGATTAAAGGGGAGGAGGTGCTCGCTGTCTTGAGGCAAATCAGAGTGGATAAATCCCCAGGGCCGGACAGGGTATTCCCACGGACCTTGAGGGAAGCTAGTGTTGAACTTGCAGGGGCCCTGGCAGACATATTTAAAATGTCAGTATTCACGGGGGAGGTGCCGGATGATTGGAGGGTGGCTCATGTTGTTCCGTTGTTTAAAAAAGGTTCCAAAAGAAATCCGGGAAATTATAGGCCAGTCAGTTTGACGTCGGTGGTGGGCAAGTTATTTATTTGGAATCATGAGCTTTCAGAGCGCTGCTCCTTCATCAGGTGAGTGGAGGTTAATTCACAAACACGGCATGTATAGACAAAGACACAATTGCAAGATAATCGTAGAAATCATAGAAACCCTACAGTACAGAAAGAGGCCATTCGGCCCATCGAGTCTGCACCGACCACAATCCCACCCAGGCCCTACCCCCATATCCCTACATATTTTACCCACTAATCCCTCTAATCTACGCATTCCAGGACACTAAGGGGCAATTTTAGCATGGCCAATCAACCTAACCCGCATATCTTTGGACTGTGGGAGGAAACCGGAGCACCCGGAGAAAACCCACGCAGACACGAGGAGAATGTGCAAACTCCACACAGACAGTGACCCAAGCCGGGAATCGAACCCAGGTCCCTGGAGCTGTGAAGCAGCAGTGCAAACCACTGTGCTACCGTGCCACCCAAATAATTATAGATTGGATTGGAACGCGAGTCTTTACAAGTAATCAAGTCTTTACAGGTACAGACAGTGTGAGTGGAGAGAGGGATAATCACAGATTAAAGAAATGTGAACTGTCTCAAGCCAGGTCTCAAACCAGTTAGTCGGATTTCAGCAAGGCCTTTGACAAGGTCCCTCATGGGAGGTTAGTTAGGAAGGTTCAGTCGCTAGGTATACATGGGGAGGTAGTAAATTGGATAAGACACTGGCTCAATGGAAGAAGCCAGAGAGTGGTTGTGGAGGATTGCTTCTCTGAGTGGAGGCCTGTGACTAGTGGTGTGCCGCAGGGATCGGTGTTGGGTCCATTGTTGTTTGTCATCTATATCAATGATCTGGATGATAATGTGGTAAATTGGATCAGCAAGTTTGCTGATGATACAAAGATTGGAAGTGTAGTGGACAGTGAGGAAGGTTTTCAAAGCTTGCAGAGGGATTTGGACCAACTAGAAAAATGGGCTGAAAAATGGCAAATGGAATTTAACGCAGACAAGTGTGAGATATTGCACTTTGGAAGGACAAACCAAAGAAGAACGTACAGGGTAAATGGTAGGACTCTGAAGAGTGCAGTTGAACAGAGGGATCTGGGAATACAGGTACAGAATTCCCTAAAAGTGACGTCACAGGTGGATAGGGTCGTAAAGAGTGCCTTTGGTACATTGGCCTTTATAAATCGGAGTATCGAGTATAAAAGTTGGAGTGTTATGGTAAGGTTATATAAGGCATTGGTGAGGCCGAATTTGGAGTATTGTGTACAGTTTTGGTCACCTAGTTACAGGAAGGATGTAAATAAGATTGAAAGAGTGCAGAGAAGGTTCACAAGGATGTTGCCGGGACTTGAGAAGCTGAGTTACAGAGAGAGATTGAATAGGTTGGGACTTTATTCCCTGGAGCGTAGAAGATTGAGGGGAGATTTGATAGAGGTGTATAAGATTTTGATGGGTATAGATAGAGTGAATGCAAGCAGGCTTTTTCCGCTGAGGCTAGGGGAAAAAAAAAAACCAGAGGGCATGGGTTAAGGGTGAAAGGAGAAAAGTTTAAAGGGAATATTAGGGGGGGCTTCTTCACGCAGAGAGTGGTGGGAGTGTGGAATGAGCTGCCGGATAAAGTGGTAAATGCGGGGTCACTTTTAACATTTAAGAAAAACTTGGACGGGTTCATGGATGAGAGGGGTGTGGAGGGATATGGTCCAAGTGCAGGTCAGTGGGACTAGGCATAAAATGGTTCGGCACAGACAAGAAGGGCCAAAAGGCCTGTTTCTGAGCTGTAATTTTCTATGGTTCTATGGTTCCACATCCCATAATTCTTACCAAACTAAGACCTATCCATCTCCATTTTGACAATTTCAATTCCTCGCCAACCACAGAACATTTTGGGGGAATTACAAATTTGCACCGGTCTTATTTGAAGCCAGACATCAGATCACAGAATCCCTACAGTGCAGAAAGAGGCCATTCAGCCCATCGAGACTGTACCAACAATAATCCCACCCAGGCCCTATCCCTGCAACTCCAAGTGTTTACTCTGCTAACTCCCCTGACAGTAAGAGTCAATTTAGCATGGCCGATGAACCTAACCCGCACATCTTTAGATTGTGGGAGGAAACCGGAGCACCCGAAGGAAACCCACACGGACACAGGGAGAATGTGCAAACTCCACACAGACAGTGACCCAAGCCGGGAATCAAACCTAAGTCCCTGGTGAGGCAACAATGCTAACCACTGTGCCACCGTGCTGCCCTGGTCTAATTATAAGATTATTTTTCAGAAGGGGAAACAGCTTCTCAACATCAAGGGCGGGATTTTCCGGCCGCGCTCGTCCAAAAACCGGAAAATCTCACCCAAGGTCAATGGACCTATACATGGTCTGCCCCCCCCCCCCCCCCCCCCCCCCCCACCACCACCACCACCGCCCCCACCCGCTATGATTCCCGTGGCGGGCGGGATGGGAAAATTCCTCCTAAATCTTTCAATTGCCTCAAACACAGTAAACAGACTTCTGTGTTCAATAAAGTACAAGCCTCATGTACCCAACCCAATGAGTGGCATTGGATGGATTTTCTTTTCTCCCAGTTAGAGAATCCTTTCTCGTTGTGTCACAGGGGTTTAACATGAAGTGATATTCTTTGGCTATTCTCTTTGCCATCTTACATCTTACGTAAGATGCTCTGTTGAAGAGTTGGTGCAGACTCAATGGGCTGAATGGCCTCCTTCTACACTCCAGGGATTCTATGATGTATGTTTCCTCCCCCTGTAGCCTGTGCAGTATATGTCAGTGGTATTTTCCCCCGCCTTTTTCCAGTGACAAACATAAGTACCTCATGATTAATTGCTTGCGTTGGGGGTTGTTGATTAAGGAGCCAGTGCAAACACAGGAGTGCATCAACTCTGTCACAGAATCTCTGTGAGATGGATGGATAAGTCGGCAACAAGTTACAGGCGGCTGTCATTCCCGGTTTGAGAGGAACGGGAGTATAAATTGCA
This sequence comes from Mustelus asterias, assembly GCF_964213995.1. Taxonomy (NCBI): domain Eukaryota; kingdom Metazoa; phylum Chordata; class Chondrichthyes; order Carcharhiniformes; family Triakidae; genus Mustelus; species Mustelus asterias. The sequence continues at coordinate 7,193,768 of NC_135811.1, read as the reverse complement.
GGCTGGCGTTCTGCAAAAGGCCAACGCCCGGGTGGCTAAGTGCAAGGGCTGCTCTGAATTCTCCATAAATCTGTCTCCTGCTGAAGGATTGTGCTCCTTCTTTGGTTTTCCATAGTCCAGATGCTTCCCAAACAGCTGGAATGCTTCAGTTTTAAAGGGAAAGGCTGCTGAGTTTAGGTATTGCTGGTGGATAAAGAGCGTTGCGAATGGAGGTACGCTCTCACCCGTCCTCACTAGGGGGTCCCGGACTGTTTACTCTTTTTCTACTCTGTTTATGTTCCATGTTGATAAATGAGAGTCAAGGAGAATGAAACAGTTTCCATGTTGACACCAAGCTAGCACCAAGGACGTTCCCCATCTGGAACACACACAGGTCAGAAGCAAGGAGCAATGTCAAACAGTGCCTCCAGCTTCAGAGGAACCCTCCCTGTTCTAGCAGCGTGGCAATGCCACTCACTACAAACTACTGTTGCCCCTGCTGGGTAAATGCCATCGGCTCTCAGAGTAACTCCTTCACCAACGGATACTTTTCTTCTCCCTTTCCTTTCAGCAGCCTGGGGGATTTGATTAGATCTTAAAGCGCAGACCAGCCAGTTCATGAAAAAAATACAGCATTGCTATAGCGCCTTTCGCAATCACCGGAGGTCACGGTCTTCTGAAGTGTAGCCACTGCCATAATCATAGAATCATAGAACCCCTACAGTGCAGAAGGAAGCCATTTGACCATTGAGTCTGCACCTATCACAATCCCACCCAGGCCCTATTCCCGCAACCGCACATATAGAAATATAGAAGATAGGAGCAGGAGGAGGCCATTCGGCCCTTCAATCCTGCTCTGCCATTCATCACGATCATGGCTGATCATCCAACTCAAAAGCCTAATCCTGCTTTCTCTCCGTAACCTTTGATCCAATTCGTCCCAAGTGCTATATCCAGCCGCCTCTGGAAGACATTCAATGTTTTGGCATCAACTACTTCCTGTGGTAATGAATTCCACAGGCTCACCACTCTTTAGAACCATAGAAAATTACAGCTCAGAAACAGGCCTTTTGGCCCTTCTTGTCTGTGCCGAACCATTTTATGCCTAGTCCCACTGACCTGCACTTGGACCATATCCCTCCACACCCCTCTCATCCATGAACCCGTCCAAGTTTTTCTTAAATGTTAAAAGCATTGACCACTTTATCCGGCAGCTCATTCCACACTCCCACCACTCTCTGCGTGAAGAAGCCCCCCCTAATATTCCCTTTAAACTTTTCTCCTTTCACCCTTAACCTATGCCCTCTGGTCTTTTTCTCCCCTCGCCTCTGCGGAAAAAGCCTGCTTGCATTCACTCTATCTATACCCATCAAAATCTTATACACCTCTATCAAATCTCCCCTCAATCTTCTACGCTCCAGGGAATAAAGTCCCAACCTATCCAATCTCTCTCTGTAACTCAGCTTCTCAAGTCCCGGCAACATCCTTGTGAACCTTCTCTGCACTCTTTCAATCTTATTTACATCCTTTGGGTGAAGAAATGTCTCCTCACCTCCGTCCTAAATGGTCTACCCTCAATCCTCAGACTGTTTACCCTGCTCATCCCCCTGACACTAAGGGGCAATTTAGCACGGCCAATCAACCTAACCCACACATCTTTTAGACTGTGGGAGGAAACCGGAGCACCCGGAGGAAACCCACGCAGACACGGGGAGAATGTGCAGACTCCTCACAGGCAGTGACCCGAGGCCAGAATTGAACCTGGGTCCCTGGCGCTGTGAGGCAGCAGTGCGAACCACTGTGCCACCCCTGTCGGAAATGCAGCAGCCAATTTGCCAGCAAGCTCTCACTACAGTAACGTGGCAATGTCCAGGTAATGGGATTTTGTCATGTTGATTGGGGTAATCAATATTGTCTGTGACACTGGGGATAACTGCCCTGGTCTTAGAAACATAAGCATAGAAACTAGAAGCTGGAGGAGGCCATTCAGCCCTTCAAACCTGCTCCACCATTCATTTTGATCATGGCTGGTCATCAAATTCAGTATCCTGATCCCCCCCTTTCCCCTCATATCCCTTGATCTCTTTAGCCCCAAGAGCTAAAAGAGCTTCAAAGCAATGCTATGGTATCTGCTACTTCCAGCTAAGCAGGCAGAGGAGGTCCCAGTTGATGTGCTGGAGTGCCAGGCTAGATTTCCATTCTCGAGTCTTTGGGTGTTGAACCCACAACATTGTGACTCACAGGCCAAGATGCCTGTGCACTGGACCTTGGCTAGGAGGGTCTTGCTCTGAACAAACCTATTCCCATCTCACCCTGTCACATATGCTTGCTATTCCTTCCTTTCTGGATAATCAGAAGCTTTTTCCCAGGGTGGAAGAGTCAATTACTAGGGGGGCACAGGTTTAAGGTGCGAGGGGCAAGGTTTAAAGGAGATGCACGAGGCAGGTTTTTTACACAGAGGGTGGTGGGTGCCTGGAACTCGCTGCCGGGGGAGGTAGTGGAAGCAGATACGGTAGTGACTTTTAAGGGGCATCTTGACAAATACATGAATAGGATGGGAATAGAAGGATATGGTCCCCGGAAGGGTAGATGGTTTTAGTTCAGTCGGGGAGCATGGTCGGTGCAGGCTTGGAGGGCCGAAGGGCCTGTTCCTGTGCTGTAATTTTCTTTGTTCTTTGTTCTGATCAAACAACTCGAATCTATTCAGTTCAAATAGCCCACATGGTAACAAGTTCTGTTTTCCCGGCATACTCTTTTTTTAAAGTATATTTATTATACCTTACACAAAATGATGAGAGGCGTAGACAGGGTGGATAGTCGGAGGTTTTTTTCTCAGGGTGGAAGTGTCAATTACAAGGGGGGCACAGGTTCAAGGTGAGAGGGGGGAGGGTTAAGGGAGATGTGCGGGGGAAGTTTTTCACACAGAGAGTTGGTGGGTGCCTGGAACGCGCTGCCAGAGGAGGTGGTGGAAGCAGGCACATTAGCAACATTTAAGAGGCATCTGGGAGAATACAAGAATAGGGAGGGAATAGAGGGATCGGGACCGAGTAAGGGCAGTTGCTTTTTATTTTTAGTTTAGTTAGGGCATCATGATCGGTGCTGGCTTGGAGGGCCAAAGGGCCTGTTCCTGTGCTGTACCTTTCTTTGCTCTTTGTTCTTATTACAATTCTCTTGGCTAAAGCACTTAATATAAATCCCACAAGCTACAATCAGCTTGAAGAAGAAATATTGGCCTGGTCAGGTAAACTCTCCAGCCCACCTCTCACATAGTATCATGTGATTTTTTTGTAGCTCAGTTCACATCTGAAAGACACCTCTGACAATGCAGCACTCCCTCAATACAGTAACTGAAATATTGGCTTAGATTTTGTGCGCAAGTCTCTGAAGTGGGGGGTGTGGGGGGTGGGTGGGGTGGGGGTGTGAACCTACAACCTTCCAATTCAGGTGAATTTGCTATCAACTGAACCACAGCTGACATGTCTATGAAAGTGTCTACATTTAATTCAAGGCAGCTGAGTGTGGCATCCAGGAGACCAAGCAATGGGAATCAGGGGGAAATCTCTCCGCTGGTTGGAGTCATACCTGGCACAAAGGATAATGGTTGTGGTGATTGGAGGTCAGTCATCTCAGCCCCAGGACATCATCGCAGGAGTTCCTCAGGGTTAGTGTCCGAGGCCCAACCATCCTCAGCTGCTTCATCAATGACCTCCCTTCCATCAAAAGGTCAGAAAGTGGGATGTTCACTGATGACTGTACAATGTTCAGCATCACTCCTCAGTTAAGGAAGCAGTTCATGTCCAAATGCAGCAAGACCTGGACAATATCCAGGCTTGGGCTGACAAGTGGCAAATAACATTTGCACCACATAAATGCCAGACAACGCCAATCTCCAACAAGAGAGTATCCAACCATCTCTCTTTGACATTCCATGGCATTACCATCACTGAATCCCCCACTATCAACATCCTGAGGTCTACTATTGACCAGAAACTGAACTGGACTAGCCATTTAAATATTGTGACTACAAGAGCGGGTCAGAGGCTGGCAATGCTGCGGCAGGTAACTTACCTCCTGACTCCCCAAAGCCTGCCATTCATGCCACGCTCCCACTGCAGCAAGGTCAGAGAATTTGGGCTGACAATGGCAAATAATATTCGCACCACACAAATGCCAGGCAATGACCATCACCAATAAGAGACACTCTAACCACTGCCCCTTGACATTCAATGGTGTTACCATCACCGAAACCCCCACTGTCAACATCCTTGGGGTTACCATTGACCAGAAAGTCAATTGGACTCACCACATAAACACAGTGGCTACAAGAGCAGGTTAGAGGCAAGGAATACTGTGGTGAGTCACCTCTTGACCCCCCAAAGCCTATCCACCATCTATAAGGTACAAGTCAGGATTGTGATGGAATACTCCCCACTTGCCTGGATGAGTGCAGCTCCAACAACACTCAAGAAGCTTGACACCATCCAGGACAAAGCAACACATCTGATTGGAATCCCAACACCACTTTCACTGTTCACTCCCTTCACCACCAATGCACAGTGCCAGCAGTGTGTACCGTCTACAAGATGCACTGCAGCAACTCACCAAGACTTCTTCATGAACGACCTGCATATCACGATCAAAGTTTTAAGAATAATGAAACCCATAGGACGAGATATTTCGGCCGCGCTCGCCCCAAAACCAGAAAACCCCTCCCGAGGTCAATAGATATTTGCATGGTCCTGTCCACCCACTACCATTCCTGTGGCAGGCGGGAAGGGGAAATTCTGCCCATGAAAGCAAAAAAAGTAACTCTTCTAACCGCAACTCTTTGGAAATCTGGCCAGATTCTATGAAAATAGGGGGAATTAGGATATGGCTGCCCCCACAAGAGAGCCGGCCAGGCTGGGAGTGAAGAGCGCGGGCTCACAACCTAAACCAGCTCTACTGCAAAACAGAAACTTCAGGAACAGGGTCGGGAATCCTGAAATCGGGATCCGGCCGCCATTTTCACACCTCCATGGAACCACCCCAATTATATAAAAATCCAGCCCATGGGGGAGGGGCAGGAAAGTGGAGTTGAACCCCAAGATCATCCATGATCATATTGAATGATAGAATAAGTTTGACAGGCCATCTGGTCTATTTCCGCTCCCATTATTTGTGTTCTTGTAAGAAAACTTCAGTTGACCCATTACATCCTCAGCCTTCTGGAGAGAGAGGTCCTGATTAACACTACGCTGGGTATGAGTAAGACATTTCTAAGAATCACTAATTTATTCTTATATACCACCCCACTCACATCAACACCGTCATTCTGCATTCAACCTCAGAGGAAACCAGGGACTATTTGACTATCTGCACCTATCCTGCTTGTTGCAATCTTCTTGATGCAAGTTGAATGCCCTGCGACGTGCCCTAACTCAAGGATCAAGAGCAACTTGCTTCTCCAAACATGTGAACAGAAGAACTAGGAGCAGAAGTAGGCCATTCAGCCCCTCAAATCTGCTCCATCATTTAATCAGATCATGGCTGATCTCATCTCACCCTCAACTCCATTTTCCTGTCCATTCCCCATAACCCCTCAAACCCATTACTAATTAAAAACCTGCCCACCTCTTCCGTAAATTTACTCAATGTCCCAGCATCCACTGCACTCTGGCGTAGTGAATTCCACAGATTCACCACCTTCAGAGAGAAATAATTTCTCCTCATCTCTGTTTAAAATCTGCCGCCCCTCACCCTAAAACTAAGGCCTCTCATTCTAGGTTGCCCCACAAGAGGAAACATCCTCTCCACTTCCACCCTCATCATCTTGTACACCTCAATTAGATCTCTCATTCTTCTAAACTCCAGCCGCGATGGTGATGAATGGCGGGGCAGGCCCAAAGGACCAAATGGCCTCCTCCTGCTCCTATCTTCTATGTTTCTATGTTTTAACAAGCAACTGCCCAATCTCTCTTTGTAAGACAAACCCCTCATCTCTGAACTCTTTAAAACCTCAGCTTCCCCTCCAAACTTTTAAACTGGATCGCAGGGACTTGAAAAATGCCTGAAACAAAATGAAGGCAAGATAAGTGAGCACCATATTCTTATTGTAGGCTTTCGCGCCTGAATATGCATATACTGGAAATTAGAGAGAGGAAAATCAAAAAAGACTCACAAAACACAATAATTCAGAATTAAGTCTATTTTAAATTCAATTTTCTATCCCAACGATACATAAATTGGATGTGTTCTATTTATTATATATGTAAATTCTACTAGAGACACTTGGCGATTTGCCAAGTATTTGCTTTACAAAAGCTTCTCTTTTTATCCTGTAGCTCCGATCATTTTATTTTCGGCTAATCCTAATGCCTTGTGTACAAGGCAGGCCGTGATGCTCTCAGGCACCTCCTAGAGGCCAGCATCAGAAGTGCATTGCCAAGAGTCTGGAGAAAGCCATTGTTCTCGATCAGCTTCTTGGCCAGGGTTCCACGACTTTTTTTGTTTAAGATTCTTACAGGATAATAGTAAGAATGACGAGTGAAATATCCTTCATGTTTGCATGTTTAAACATAGCAACATAGAAGATAGGAGCAGGAGGAGGCCATTCGGCCCTTCGAGCCTGCTCCGCCATTCATCACGATCGTGGCTGATCGTCCAACTCAACAGCCTAATCCTGCTTTCTCCCCATAACCTTTGATCCCAATCCCATAAAGTCTATGGCTTTTCATCACATTGTTTTAAGAAAACTTGGGATTGGATTCAGATAGGGGCATGGATTTTTGTCAGGGTGGAGAGCCATTCCATTGCAGTAAAAATGGTGGACGAGCCCAGACACCGGACCTCTTGCCCCTGAACGCATCAACTTCCTATTTTCACAAAGACGGAATGAAGGTGGGTCGGGGTTTGCGCGAATGCGGTTTGTGGAGGCAGCTGGCCATTTAAATCATCAACTGCCTCCACTGAGGTGGAGTTTTGTTACGGTCAAGGGTGTGAAACCTGATGTGCAGATTATAAAAGCAAATTACTGTCGAATGCTGGAATCTGAAACCAAAAGAGAAAATGCTGGAAAATCTCAGCAGGTCTGGCAGCATCTGTAAGGAGAGAAAAGAGCTGACGTTTCGAGTCCAGGTGACCCTTTGTCAAAGCTAAAAGGCAGAGAAAGTGGGAGATATTTATACTGCAGGGGGAGGGAATGAAAGATGAGTCACAGCCACAAAAACATGAGGAAAGGCTGCTAATGGCAGCCCATAGAGAGAATAGAAGGTGAATGACCAAACGGCAGAGAAGCTGAAATCAGAGGGTAAACTGTGACAGATGAAGATGTGGGGGGATATGGGTGGGAGAGAGGTAGAATTGAGAAAAAGGGGGAAAAAGGAAGCAAAGGGGGAGAAAAGGTAAGAAAGGGGGGGATAAAATATCGAGAAAGCATGGAGGGGAAGAAAAATGAAGATTGTAAAGAAATAAAAGGTGGAGAACAGTTAAAAATAAATAAAATGAAAACGAAGGGGTCAAGGTACTTGTCGAAGGGAGCTGCTCTGAACTTGATGCATTCATCTTGTTATGACGCAGACGTTAATCCCCTTTACCTCACTTCATAATCTGGTAAAAGTGTTTGGGAAGGTGTTAACTGTTCTACGTTAACGTTTAGATGTTCATGAATATAAAGACCTGACACTCCCTTTACATGAATGATTAACAGGTTATTTTATTTAACCAACTGGAACTTTAACAGAACAAGTAACATATTAATTAAAGGATGGTTCAACTGTAATGCTGTTCGAATAAATACAAGGAACATTCATTACCAAAACAGTAATAACGGAATTTTAGTCATTCTCAAAGAAAATATACAACCAGGTCTGACGGCTTTCGGAAGCTTTTGGAGATTTTCTGGTGATTTCTCGATCTGTAAGGTCTTTCTGACTTGATACCCTTTTGTTCGACAGATGGAGAATTTTCTTCAGAGATAGTTCTTTAGCTGACAGAGTGGAGAACTGCCCTAGAGATATCCTTCTGTTCTGGCTGGCTCTCAGTTGAACTCATAGAATCGAATCATAGAATCCCTACAGTACAGAAAGAGGCCATTCGGCTCATTGAGTTTGTACCAACAGTAATCCCACCCAGGCCCTATCCCCGTAACCCCACACATTTACCCTGCTAATCCCCCTGACACTAACGGACAATTTATCATCCAATCCACCTAACCCGCATATCTTTGGACTGTGGGAGGAAACCGGAGCACCCGGAGGAAACCCACGCAGACACGGGGAGAAAGTGCAAACTCCACACAGACAGTGACCTGAGGCTGGAATTGAACCCGGGTCCCTGACACTGTGAGGCAGCAGTGCTAACCACTGTACCACCATGCCTCCCCAACTGTTGGCAGACAGTTGAGTTCCTCTTTTTAAAATTCAGATGACCTATCCATTTTCTACATCAGGATTGGTTTGATGATGACAACCACAGCAAATTCAAATTTGATAGATTCCTGATAGCCGAATCTCCTCTTAAAACTGATAGGCTGTCAGAATGTAAAAACCTGCAAAGTCTGTTACCAAGGCAACTCTGATGTTTTGGTCTCTGCAAAAAATGTTGCCATCTGAGTACTCTGTATACCTGCAATTGAAACATCCCAGCATTGAGCACAAACCATCCTTTAAAGGGACCACGCACTGTTTTTACCTCTAGCAGTTTTCACAATTCTTTTATATCTTTACAAACTCAACTTCACAACAATTTGGCTAACCCACAATCCCAGAAGATAGGAGCAGAAGGTGGTCATTCGGCCCTTCGAGCCTGCTTGAAGGGAGGTAAGGCACTCTTTGGGGGTAAGTCAGGTGTCTTTGGGAATTGTTAAAAGTAGGCATCAATGTGCATAATAAGTATGTAAATTCATTACTATCAGGTTCATTGGGACTGTCAACAGACCTGTCAAAATCAACTACCAAAACTGTCAGAAGCAACTGTCAAAGGGACCTGTCAAAGGGAGCTGCCAAGGCATTTCAAAGACCTGTCTTTTAAATTTTTGAAAAGAAAGTGTCTGCAATGCTAAAAAAAATGCTTGCCCTGAGTACAGGAGTATTGATTGGAACGGAGGTTATGTGAGGTTATGGGGTGAGTACAGGGGCATGAGGTGACATGGGTTAATATCAATGGGGCATGGAGAGTGTGTGCTGGGGGAGGGTAAGGACTGAGCAATGTTTCACAAGTGACCCCAGATCAATAAGAACTCTGCCGACCAGGATTCCCACCGTCTGGCACTGGCTGCTTTGATTTTGGTTCTTCCTCCACCCCAGAGCACACATGTCAATAAAACCAGCACTCATTGGCTGAGACTTAAACCATCCTGCCAACCAATCAAAGGCAAATTGTTCTCAGAAAGATGGTCTCAGCTTCTGAATAGATATCAGATTGAAGAAATCAGACGGGAAGATGCCACAGGACGACACAGGCCATGGGGCCCCACTCCTCTATGTTTTTGTTATTCATTCATGGGATATGGGCGTCACTGGCTGGACCGGCATTTATTGCCCAACGTAGTTGCTCTTGAACTGAGTGGCTTGCTAGGTCATTTCAGAGGACAATTGAGAGTCAACCACATTGCTGTGGCTCTGGAGTCACATGTAGGCCAGACCGGGTAAGGGCGGCAGATTTCCTTCCCCATAGGACATTAGTGAACCAGATGGGTTTTTCCGACAATCGACAATGTTTTCATGGTCATCAGTAGATTCTTAATTCCAGATTTATTTTATTGAATTCTAATTCCACCATCTGCCGTGGCGGGATTCGAATCCTTTAATGAAGCCTTTAATGCTTCAGAGCATTTACTGCACATCCCGAATTCCCCTAACAGCCAGGCCATTTCAGAAGGCTGCTGAGAGTCAACCAAATTGCGATGGGCCTGGAGTCACATGTAGGGCAGATTAGGAAAGGACGGTAGATTTCCTTCCCTAAAGGCACATTAGCCACCCAGATGGATTTCTACAACAATGGTTTCATGGTCATCATTAGACTTTTAATTCCAGATTTATTCGTCATTGAATTCAAATTTCACCATCTGCCTTGGTGGGATTCGAACCCAGATCTTCTGAACATGACCCTGGGTCTCTGGATTACCAGTCCAGTGACATTACCACTACGCCACTGCCTCTGGATTGTGTCCACTTCTGGGCACCACACTTGAGGAATAATGTGAAGGCTTCAGGGAGAATCCAAAAGAGATTCACAAGAATGGCTCCAGCGGGTCAACTGGAGGAGCTGGGACTTCCTACCACAGAAGACAGTGGAGATGGAGATCATTGAATATCTCTGAGGCAGAGGTCAATTAATTCCCAGTAGACAAGAGAATCAAAGGTTAATAGGGGGTAGTTGGGAATGTGGAAACACAAACAGATCAGTCATGATCAATTTGGAAGGTGGAGCAGGTTTGAGGGGCTGAATGGCCTACTCCTGCTCCTATTTCTTATGTTCTTCTTGGAGAAGAGAAGGTTAAGAGGAGAGCAGATGGAGGTGTTCAAAATCATTTGGGGCATGGACAGAATAGATAGGGAGAAACTGTTCCCAATAGCAGAAGAGCAGAGAATGAGAGGGCACAGATTGTAGGAGATTGGCATAAAAAAGAAAGGTGACACGAGGAGAAACCTTTTCCCGTAGTGAGTTGCTCGGATCTGAGTGTGGTGGAGGCAAGTCCAATTGTCATCTTCAAAAGGGAATTGGATAATTATCTTCGCAGAAAAAGATCTGCCGGGCTATGAAGAGGAAGACAGGGCGCGGAACGAGTTGAACAGTTGATGGGCGGAATGGCTCCTTCTGTGCTGTCACCATCGCCTGCAAGCCCATTCTATAAGAATTGCTTGCATCAGCAGAGATGGCAATGTGTGAATAATAAGGGATTAAAGTTCCTGCAATAAGTGATACTGAAAGAATGAAGCTGGACTGTGAAGTCTAAAGCCAAGAATATAATACCTTTCATTTGATCTCCCCTTTCTTCCTACTACACAGCCACTGAACGTGCTGTTAAAGATTGGACAGACATTTATCCTGAAAGGTTTCTTTCAACTTAATATCAAGATAGGAAGGAATGAATATGTCATTCTAATCTAATTGAGTACCTACTCAGGCTTCACTGCTTGACCCTGTCTGGGCCTGGGATAAGTGAAATTCTTTCAACTTAAGGAGGTTCAGCAAACTATTCTCTCTGGTGTAAATTAAATGCATGAATGCATCTATCTCACTCGATAAAATCTTCTTCAGATAGCCCGAGGCATATAAAGAAATCTCTTTTAGACCCTGCTTCCAACTTTTCAATCTTTCCCAGCACCTTCCACGGCGGCACGGTAGCACAGTGGTTAGCACTGCTGCTTCACAGCTCCAGGGTCCCGGGTTCGATTCCCGGCTCGGGTCACTGTCTGTGTGGAGTTTGCACATTCTCCTCGTGTTTGCGTGGGTTTCCTCCGGGTGCTCCGGTTTCCTCCCACAGTCCAAAGATGTGCGGGTTAGGTTGATTGGCCAGGTTAAAATTGCCCCTGAGATGTGTAGGTTAGAGGGATTAGCGGGTAAATATGTGGGGGTAGGGCCTGGGTGGGATTGTGGTCGGTGCAGACTCGATGGGCCGAATGGCCTCCTTCTGCACTGTAGGGTTTCTATGATTTCCACACACACCCCCAGCCATCCCTGTTTTTGTTTTCTGTTATTCGGCTTCCCAGCCTTGCCCCAACATTAACCACCCCCACCCCCCGCCCCCACCCCCACCCCCCGCCCCGCAAAAGCCCATCTGTCCATTGTTCAGTTTTGCTCCCAATGAGCACTGACCGCTGGTTTCTTATTAACACATTCTGCTCTCCTACCTTTGCCACTATTAATTCTCTTCGGTCTTTAATGGCAGCATTAACAACCCCTTTGTCTTATGTCCCTGCCGTCTTGGTCAATCTCCCCTTAGCTCCGACTTTCCACTCTAGCCCCCTTCCCCCAACTGTATCGTTCACCACATTTCGATTCCTTCTCAGTTCTGTAGAAGGGTCACTGTAACTCGAAACTGTTTCTCTCTCCACAGATGCTGCCAGACCTGCTGAGTATTTTCTCTGAGTTTATTTCTGATTGGAGTGGTTCCTGGAGGTTTCGTTCCTGTGGCTTCCTGTCTGGCCTTCCCCATTGGTCACTCGACACTCCTACCCCCAGGGCTACCTGTCCATCCCGCGGCCAATTGAGCAGCATCACAGAACCACCATTAGCTGATGGAATGACCTTCAGCCTCCCCATCTGCAATGTGCTCACATTGTTCACTTCACATCCGTCTTCACCTAAGAGAATGAGGACGATGGTATGGAATTCATGGAGAGAGACTGTGAGGTTCTTGAGCAAATTGATATCGGGAAGGACAAGATACTGGAGGTGGTGGCAGCCTTAAAATATGGATTTCAGTAAGGCATTTGACAAAGTACCACATGGCAGGTTGGTTAAGAAGGTTAAGGCTCATGGGATACAAGGAGAAGTGGCTAGATGGGTGGAGAACTGGCTTGGCCATAGGAGACAGAGGGTAGTGGTCGAAGGGTCTTCTTCCGGCTGGAGGTCTGTGACCAGTGGTGTTAATAAGAACATAAGAACATAAGAAATAGGAGCAGGAGTAGGCCATCTGGCCTTTCGAGCCTGCCCCGCCATTCAACAAGATCATGGCTGATCTGAAGCGAATCAGTTCCACTTACCCGCCTGCTCCCCATAACCCCTAATTCCCTTATTGATCAGAAAACTATCTACCCGTGATTTAAACATACTCAACGAGGAAGCCTCCACAACTTCAATGGGCAGAGAATTCCAGAGATTCACTACCCTCTGAGAGAAGAAGTTCCCCCTCAACTCTGTTCTGAACCGGCCCCCCCTTATTTTGAGGCTGTGCCCTCTAGTTCTGGTTTCCCTTCTAAGTGGAAAGAATCTCTCCACCTCTACCCTATCCAGCCCCTTCATTATCTTATATGTCTCTATAAGATCACCCCTCATCCTTCTTGTTCCGCAGCGCTCTGTACTGGGACCTCTGCTATTTGTGATATATATATTTGGAAGAAGGTGTAACTGATGTAATCAGCAAGTTTGCGGATGACACAAAGATGGCTGGAATTGCGGATAGCGAAGAGCATTGTCGGGCAATACAGCAGGATATAGATAGGCTGGAAAATTGGGCGGAGAGGTGGCAGATGGAGTTTAATCCGGATAAATGCGAAGTGATGCATTTTGGAAGAAATAATGTAGGGAGGAGTTATGCAATAAATGGCAGAGTCATCAGGAGTATAGAAACACAGAGGGACCTAGGTGTGCAAGTCCACAAATCCTTGAAGGTGGCAACACAGGTGGAGAAGGTGGTGAAGAAGGCATATGGTATGCTTGCCTTTATAGGACGGGGTATAGAGTATAAAAGCTGGAGTCTGATGATGCAGCTGTATAGAACGCTGGTTAGGCCACATTTGGAGTACTGCGTCCAGTTCTCGTCGCCGCACTACCAGAAGGACGTGGAGGCGTTAGAGAGAGTGCAGAGAAGGTTTACCAGGATGTTGCCTGGTATGGAGGGTCTTAGCTATGAGGAGAGATTGGGTAAACTGGGGTTGTTCTCCCTGGAAAGACGGAGAATGAGGGGAGATCTAATAGAGGTGTACAAGATTATGAAGGGGATAGATAGGGTGAACGGTGGGAAGCTTTTTCCCAGATCAGAAGTGACATTCACGAGGGGTCATGGGCTCAAGGTGAGAGGGGCGAAGTATAACTCAGATATTAGAGGGATGTTTTTTACACAGAGGGTGGTGGGGGCCTGGAATGCGCTGCCAAGTAGGGTGGTGGAGGCAGGCACGCTGACATCGTTTAAGACTTACCTGGATGGTCACATGAGCAGCCTGGGAATGGAGGGATACAAACGATTGGTCTAGTTGGACCAAGGAGCGACACAGGCTTGGAGGGCCGAAGGGCCTGTTTCCTGTGCTGTACTGTTCTTTGTTCTTTGTAAAAGTAGATAAATTTCCAGATCCAGGTGAATTGTGCCCTAAACTGCTGTGGGAGGCAAGGGAGGAGATTGCAGGGCCTCTGACCCAAATTTTCAATTCCTCTCTGGTTTATCTCTACAATCTTTCTTAAATAGCAGAACAACATTAGCTGTTCTCCAGTCGTCTGGCACCTCCCCCATGACCAGGGAACTACAGACCAGTGAGTCTCACGTCAGTGGTGGGAAAACCATTCGAGAAACTTCTGAAGGAGAGAATTTATCTCCACTTGGAGAGGCAAAGCTTGATCAGGGCTAGGCAGCATGGCTTTGTCAGAGAGAGGTCATGCCTAACAAATTTGATTGAAGTTTTTGAGGAGGTGACCAAGTGTGTCGACGAGGGTAGTGCAGTCGATGGATTTCAGCAAAGCCTTTGACAAGGTTGCACATGGGAGACTGATAAAGAAGGTAAATTCACATGGGATACAGGGTAATTTGATAGTGGATTCAAAATTGGCTCAGTTGTAGGAGACAGTGGGTGATGACAGAAGGCAGAAGACAGAGGATGCGATATTGGATCTCCTATTGGGAAATGAGTTAGGGCAGGTGATGGATGTGAGTGTGAGGGAACACTTTGGATCCAGTGATCATAATCCCATTAGTTTCAACCTGATCGTGGATAAGGATAGATCTGGTCCTCGGGTTGAAGTTCTGAACTGGAAAAAGGCCAAATTTGATGAAATGAGAAGGGATCTGGGAAGCGTGGATTGGCACAGGCTGTTCTCTGGTAAGGATGTAAATGGAAAGTGGGAGGCCTTCAAAGGAGAAATTTTGAGAGTGCAGAGTTTGTATGTTCCTGTCAGGATTAAAGGCAAAGTAAATCGGAATAAGGAACCTTGGTTCTCGAGGGAGATTGTAACACTGATTAAGAGGAAGAGAGAGTTGTATGAAATGTACAGGCAGCAAGGAACAGATCAAATGCTCGAGGAGTATAAAAAGTGCAAGAAGCTACTTAAGAGGGAAATCAGGAGGGCTAAAAGAAGACGTTGCTTTGGCAGACAGTGAAGGAAAATCCAAAGAGCTTCTATAGGTATGTTAGGAGCAAAAGGATAGTGAGGGATAAAAGTGGTCCTCTTGAAGACCAGAGTGGTAGACTGTGTATGGAACCAAAAGAGATGGGGGAGATACTAAATGGTTTTTTTGCATCCGTATTTACTGAGGAAACGGGCATGGTGTCTACGGAAATTTGGCAAACAGGTAGGGAGGTCATGGAACCTTTACAGATTAAAAGGGAGGAGGTGCTCGCAGTATTGAGGCAAATCAGAGTGGATAAATCCCCAGGACCGGACAGGGTATTCCCACGGACCTTGAGGGAAGCTAGTGTTGAACTTGCAGGGGCCCTGGCAGACATATTTAAAATGTCAGTATTCACGGTGGAGGTGCCGGATGATTGGAGGGTGGCTCATGTTGTTCCGTTGTTTAAAAAAGGTTCCAAAAGAAATCCGGGAAATTATAGGCCAGTAAGTTTGACATCGGTGGTGGGCAAGTTATTTATTTGGAATCATGAGCTTTCGGAGCGCTGCTCCTTCATCAGGTGAGTGGAGGTTAGTTCACAAACACGGCATGTATAGACAAAGACACAATTGCAAGATAATCGTAGAAATCATAGAAACCCTACAGTACAGAAAGAGGCCATTCGGCCCATCGAGTCTGCACCGACCACAATCCAACCCAGGCCCTACCCCCATATCTCTACATATTTTACCCACTAATCCCTCTAATCTACGCATCCCAGGACACTAAGGGGCAATTTTAGTATGGCCAATCAACCTAACCCGCATATCTTTGGACTGTGGGAGGAAACCGGAGCACCCGGAGAAAACCCACGCAGACACGAGGAGAATGTGCAAACTCCACACAGACAGTAACCCAAGCCGGGAATCGAACCCAGGTCCCTGGAGCTGTGAAGCAGCAGTGCTAACCACTGTGCTACCGTGCCGCCCTAATAACTATAGATTGGATTGGAACGCGAGTCTTTACAAGTAATCAAGTCTTTACAGGTACAGACAGTGTGAGTGGAGAGAGGGATAATCACAGATTAAAGAAATGTGAACTGTCTCAAGCCAGGTCTCAAACCAGTTAGTAGGATTTTGCAAACCCAGGCCAAATGTAATCTGCCAGGTATCTGGCCATTTTGATTTGGTTTATTATTGCCACATGTATTAGTATACAGTGAAAAGTATTGTTTCTTGCACGCTATACAGACACATAGAGAAGGAAAGAAGAGGGTGCAGAATGTAGTGTTACAGTCATAGCTAGGGTTTAGAGAAAGATCAACTTAGTGCGAGGTAGGTCCATTCAAAAGTCTGACAGCAGCAGGGAAGAAGCTGTTCTTGAGTCGATTGGTACGTGACCTCAGACTTTTGTATCTTTATTCCAATGGAAGAAGATGAAAGGTAGAATGTCCGGGGTGCATGGGGTCCTTAATTATGCTGGCTGCTTTGCCGAGGCAGCCTCCTGAGGTCTGTACTGTTGACCTCAGCATTTCCTTGTTTCATGTTATTTATCAGCTTTGAAATTCTGCATCCTGCAAGTTTTCAAGGCTTGTAAGTTTTTCTCCTCAGATTGCTGCCGTTCTGTGTACTGCCTTTCCAGGTTCCAGTGTACCCTCACACATTTGCATCTCTTTGGAAATGTCTTCAGGGCAAAATGCTAATTCATGGCATTTGGAAATGATACAGTTTGAAAATGATACACTTTTACCCAACCCTATCAACAACTCCATTAAGAAAACACCCACCCGGGATATTTCAGAGGTTTAGAGTTCCCTATCACAGTTACGGTTCTATCGTCACTTTCACATACACTTTCACTGGGCACCCTGGTAAATACACAGATCAGCCAGGTATGAAAATGAGAAGGAACGACAATCAGATTCAGATTAACAAACCAGATGTTAAAGTTTGTTAGAGGATCTCTCATTCCTCGTTCAAGAAAAGCTGATGCAAAATAATCTCATTAATGAATCACCCAATTTGTGTCTGAATGATTCTTTTCAAAGCAAACTTGCTGGAAGCACTGGAGATGGTAGAAAAAAGACCAATGGTTAACTGCTCAACTTTACAATCCCTTCAGTGCAGAAGGAGGCCATTTAGCCCATCGAGTCTGCACCGACTCTCTGACAAGTAGATAATGATGTGGAGTTGCCGGCGTTGGACTGGGGTGGGCACAGTAAGTAATCTCACAACACCAGGTTAAAGTCCAACAGGTTTATTTGGTAGCACGAGCTTTCGGAGTGCTGCTCCTTCATCAGGTGAGTGAAGAGTTCATTTCACAAACAGGGCATATATAGACACAAACTCAATTACAAGATAATGGTTGGAATGCGAGTCTTAACAGGTAATCAAGTCTTTACAGGTGCAGACAATGTGAGTGGAGAGAGGGTTAAGCACAGGTTAAAGAGATGTGAATTGTCTGCAGCCAGGACAGTTAGTGTGATTTTGCAAACCCAGGCAAGGGTTACAGATAGTGTGACATGAACCCAAGATCCCGGTTGAGGCCGTCCTCATGTGTGCGGAACTTGGCTATCAGTTTTTGCTCGGCGATTCTGTGTTGTCGTGTGTCGTGAAGGCCGCCTTGGAGAACATTTACCCGAAGATCAGAGGCTGAATGCCCGTGACTGCTGAAGTGTTCCCCGACAGGAAGGGAACACTCCTGCCTGGTGATTGTCGAGCGGTGTTCATTCATCCGTTGTCGTAGCGTCTGCATGGTCTCCCCAATGTACCATGCCTCGGGACATCCTTTCCTGCAGCGTATCAGGTAGACAACATTGGCCAAGTCACAAGAGTATGTACCATGTAAAATGTGGATGGTGTTCTCACGTGAGATGATGGCATCCGTGTCGATGATCCGGCACGTCTTGCAGAGGTTGCTAAGTAGGCCCTTTCCTCAGCCCTAACCTTGTAATCCCACACATTTACCATGGCCAATCCACCTAACCTACACATCCCTGGACACTAAGGGGCAATTTAGCACGGCCAATCCGACTAACTTACACATCTCTGGACACTAAGGGGCAATTTAGCATGGCCAATCCACCTAACCAACATATCCCTGGACACTAAGGGGCAATTTAGCATGGCCAATCCACCTAACCAACATATCCTTGGACACTAAGGGGCAAATTAGCATGGCCAATCCATCTAACTCCTAATCCCCACAACACCTCAAATTTTAGCTTATCTTGCTTGTCTCTGTATCCCTCCATGGCTGTGATCTGCCTTATCAAGGGCTATTCCATCTACTTCAAACTATTTCCTGTGTCATAGAGATGAGGGGTTTACCGTATGAAGAGGAATTGAACAGTTTAAGCGATTCTCTCTGGAATTTAGAAGAATGAGGGGAGATCAAATTGAGGTATACAAGATGATAAAAGGTATGGATAAAGTAGATGTGGAGCGGATGCTTCCTCTTGTGGGACATTCTAGGACGAGAGGTCACAGTCTTAGGATAAGGGGTAGCAAATTTAAAACAGAGTTGAGGGGAAACTACTTCTCCCAAAGGGTTGTGAATCTGTGGAATTCGCTCCCCCAAAGTGCGGTGGATGCTGGGACAGTGAGTAAATTTAAGGAGGAATTAGACAGATTTTTAATTGGTAATGGGTTGAAGGGTTATGGGGAGAAGGCAGGAAAATGGGGATGAGGAACATATCAGCCATGATCGAATGGTGGAGCGGACTCGATGGGCCGAATGGCCTACTTCTGCTCCTATATCTTATGAACTTATGAACTGGTATCTGGTGCTAGAGGCAGACAGGTTTGGTACACTGTTCAAATTGGCATTAAAGAGCACTTGGCACAATGCAAAGAACTGGGCTTGCTCCACCTTCAATCGATACCACCAGAGTGAGTGAACGTCTAGCTCACTGTGGGATCATGCTGTGTAAAGAAGGCTTTGCTCCCTCTGCCCATGTTCGCTGCAGCAATGAGTCGGTTAACAGTATCAATACAAGCTTGTGTAAAACTGCTCAGAACATTGACTTCACTCGTGAAGGTTCAAGAAGTCGGAACGTTGGGAAAGCACGCTACACGGTGGTCCAGCTCAAAGTGATTAAAGGAGAATGATGCTCTGGGTATTCGATGTGGATTCCACCCTCAATGATACCACTTGGCCACATCTGCCTGTCTCATTCGTTTGCTTAATGGACCCTCACTGAGCTCTACAGAGAAGTCCTTTAAATATTATTTTCAGAGGAAATATCTTGGATGAATTGAAAAGCCCACATGGAATCCATCAAAGCGGCAAGTACTTTACGTTGAAATGTACTTACTCTTTTTCTCCCCTCACGCCCCCATCCCATTTGAGCTATCTCTTTCAAAAAAATAATCCCACTATTAGTTTGAAAATAAAAACAGATTTAACAAAATAAGATGAAAGATTTTGTCCCTCAAAAAGACGCAAATCAAATCCAAACTGCACGTCCGTAACATACGTTGCAATAAAGAAGAAAATGGCCCTTTCAACCCTCCTATAAAACATAATCATTTAATTAAATACATACATTCCCACTTCAAGAACAATCAAGTCTGTATAAACCATATCCCAGTACAATCCCAACCCAAAGTTTGGAATTCCAAAGGACTAAAATCATGTCCCATTTCCTCCAAGGAAGCAGGAGTTCCTCATCTAGACTTCACACAATAATCTCAACTAAATTTGGTGATGTTTAGTTTATTCAACATTGCCGCTTCCCTGTCCCAGTGCATCAACTGATGGGTTTGCGCCAGGAATGTGTGTGGGTGCCGTACCATCTACTTCAAACTATTCCGTGTCATAGAAATGTTTTCTACTTAGATTCAGCTTTCGATTGGCATAATGCTTATGTAGCCAAGATAGCCAAAGGGTAGTCACCTAACGGGTGGCGAAGTGGCTCGCTCAGCCATTTCGGAGGGCACTTAAAGGCCGGAATTTTACCGTCCCGCCCGCCGTGGGAACCGGAGCGGGAGAGGGCCGGACCCTGGGACGGTCCGTTGACCTCGGGTGGAATTTTACAGTTTCGGGACAAACAAGCTGTAATATCCCGCCCAAAGTGTCAGCCGCCTTGCTGTGGATCTGGAGTCACATGTAGGCCAGATCAGGTAAGGGTGGCAGATTTCCTTCACTGAAGGACATTAGAGTTATAGAATCCCCACAGCGCAGAAGGCCATTTGGCCCATCAAGTCTGCACTCTTCACAATCCCACCCAGGACTTTTCCCTGTAACTCCATATACTCATCTTATTAGTCCCCATGATACTAAGGGGTAATTTAGCATGGCCAATCCACCTAACCTGCACATCTTTGGACACTAAGGGGTAATTTAGCATGGCCAATCCACCTAAGCTACAAATCTTTGGAGTGTGGGAAGAAACCGGAGCACCCGGAGAAAACCCACACAGACACGGAGAGAACACGCAGACTGGACTGAACCCGGGTTCCTGGCGCTGCGAGGTAGCAGCGCTGACCACCGTGACACAGATTGGGTTTTTAACAACAATCAATTATACTTTCACGGTCACCTTTACAGAGGCCAGCTTTATAATTCCAGATTTATTCATTCAATTTAAATTCCACCAGCTGCCGTGGTGAGATTTGAACCCGTGTCCCCAGAGCGTTAGACTGGGTCTATGGATTACCACCCCCGAGATATTACCACAATGCCACCGTCTCCTCCTAATCCACAAGCACAATGTGTTATGCCATCCAATTGTCACAGTGCAAATAATTTTCATGTAACTCACTCTCTTTCATCCTTATCCATTGATTTGCAATCAGATGTTCAAGAATTACTGGCAAATGAAATAGATGATAATGAAACTCTAAGTGCAGCATCTCTCCCCCTCTCTCTCAATAAAGACAGCATTTGTATAAATGCAGCAACATAAAACATTCTGATCCAAACGAAACATTTGTTGGCACAATTTGAGGGGTCTTTATCAGGGTTTAATTGTATTACATCCCTCATTAATCTCTTAAATGCCAGGAGGTCCCATTAGTTTAAATGCCTGTGACATAACATCTCATTATTAGTGCTTGAAACATACCACTAATTTCTGGAAAGCTGCCAGATCTTGGAATGAAAACCACAGAGGAAGAGAAAGGGTTCAGTTGGACTCGACTTCTAAGATCCCTCTGAGATCTGACCCTTTCACCAAAGTGTTGTCTTTTAAATCACCGTTCTCAGTGGCCCCTGCAGACTAGCTGCTGGACTCAGTCCCCTTGCCTGTGTAATATGGAGTTGTGCTGTGTACACAAAGCCCTGGGTAAGCTTTAAACCCGTGTCCTGATTCAACTAAATGCCGCACTTCAAGTTTTTAGGTGTCCAGATCACCGACAACCTGTCCTGGTCCCCCCGTGCCGACACTATAGTTAAGAAAGCCCACCAATGCCTCTCCTTTCTCAGGAGGCTAAGGAAATTTGTCATGTCAGCTACGACTCTCAGCATCATCTACAGATGCACCATTGAAAGCATTCTTTCTGGTTGTGTCACAGCCTGGTATGGCTCCTGCTCTGCCCAAGACCGCGAGAAACTACAAAGCCCAGTCCATCACGCAAACCAGCCTCCCATCCATTGACTTCCAGCTGCCTCGGAAAAGCAGCCGGCATAATTAAGGACACCACGCACCCCGGACACTCTCTCTTCCACCTTCTTCCGTCGGGAAAAAGTTACAAGAGTCTGAGGTCACGTACCAACTGACTCAAGAACAGCTTCTTCCCTGCTGCCATCAGACTTTTGAATGGACTTACCTTGCATTAAGTTGACCTTTCTCTACACCCTAGCTTTGACTGTAACACTACATTCTGCACTCTCTCCTTTCCTTCTCTATGAACGGTATGTTTTGTCTGTATAGCATCTGTATAGTAAGAAGTCTCACAACACCAGGTTAAAGTCCAACAGGTTTATTTGGTAGCAAATACCATAAGCTTTCGGAGCACTGCTCCTTCGTCAGATGGAGTGGATATCTGCTCTCAAACAGTGCACAGACACAGAAATCAAGTTACAGAATACTAATTAGAATGTGAATCTCTAAAGCCAGCCAGGTCTTAAAGGTACAGACAATGTGGGTGGAGGGAGCATTCAACACAGGTTAAAGAGATGTGTATTGTCTCCAGACAGAACAGCTAGTGAGATCCTACAAGCCCAGGAGGCAAGCTGTATAACAGATCTTGGTGTCAGTGAGCCATTCAGCCTCCCGAGTCTGCTTCACCGCTCAGTTAGATAAAGGCTGAACTGATATATCAATATTCTTGAGCTAACACCACGTCACTAAATATAGCTCTGATCAAAATTAATGGTGGAGCAGGCTCAAAACAATATTTTTCACTGTATGTTAATACATGTGACAATAATAAAACAAATCAAATTTTAAAAACTGCTGTTTAAATGTCATGTAACTGCTGTGGGGCGACGCAGTGACACAGTGGTTAGCACTGCTGCCAGAGGGACCTGGGTTCACTTCTCACCATGAGGAATCGGGTCACTGTCTGTGCAGAGTTTGTACATTCTCCCCGTGTCTGTGTGGCGGCACGGTAGCGCAGTGGTTAGCACTGCTGCTTCACAGCTCCAGGGTCCCGGGTTCGATTCCCGGCTCGGGTCACTGTCTGTGTGGAGTTTGCACATTCTCCTCGTGTCTGCGTGGGTTTCCTCCGGGTGCTCCGGTTTCCTCCCACAGTCCAAAGATGTGCGGGTTAGGTTGATTGGCCAGGTTAAAAATTGCCCCTTAGAGTCCTGGAATGTGTAGGTTAGAGGGATTAGCGGGTAAATATGTGGGGGTAGGGCCTGGGTGGGATTGTGGTCGGTGCAGACTCGATGGGCCGAATGGTCTCCTTCTGCACTGTAGGGTTTCTATGATTCTATGATTCTCTGGGTGCTCTGATTTCCTCCCACAGTTTGAAAGACGTGCTGGTTAGGTGGATCGGCCATGCTAAATTCTCCCTCAGTGTACCCGAACATGCGCCAGAGTGTGGCGACTGGGGGATTTTCACAGTAACTTCATTGCAGTGTTAATGTAAGCCTACTTGTGACACTAATAAAATTAAATTTTAACTTTAATACTTTAATTTTAAACCAGTAATGCTAACAAATCTTGGTGTCAGTAGGCCATTCAGCCCCTCGAGTCTGCTTCAGATAAAGGCTGAACTTATATATCAATATTCTCGAGCTAACACCACGTCACTTAATAGAGCTCTGAAGGGATCAAGGGATATGGGGGGGAAGGGGGGATCAGGATATTGAATTTGATGACCAGCCATGATCAAAATGAATGGTGGAGCAGGCTCGAAGGGCCGAATGGCCTCCTCCTGCTTCTAGTTTCTATGTTAATCCTCTTCGTGCCCGTGACTGGGGTTGGGATTTTCTGGCCACGCTCATCCCAAGACCAGAAAATCTGCCCCCCACCGGCCCCCCCCCCCCCCCCCCCCCCCCACCCCAGGTCAACGGACCTTTGCACGGTCCGTGTCCCGCCCGCTTCGATTCCCGTGGCAGGCAGCACGGGAAAATTCCACCCTCTGTGTCAACCTTTAACACAAAGGGAAAGGTTCTACTTCAATTGTACAGAACCTGTTTGGTT
The DNA here is from genome assembly GCF_964213995.1 of Mustelus asterias. NCBI lineage: Eukaryota > Metazoa > Chordata > Chondrichthyes > Carcharhiniformes > Triakidae > Mustelus > Mustelus asterias. Next base: position 7,170,234 of record NC_135811.1, on the reverse strand, counting down.
CACATCTGGAGTAACTGCGCTAGGTTTTGAGTGCTGCACCTCAGGGAGAAGATGTTTGGGTCTCAGGGGGGGGATACCACACAGATTGAGCAACTAAATGGGTTGTTTGCATAATTTTCACCTGCATTCCCCTGAGTATGGGAGGTCGAGGGGTGATCTGATTGAGGTAGACAAGATGATTTGACAGGGCAGGTACTGAGGAACGATTTCGTCTGGTGAGGGGAATCAAGATCCCAAGGTATGAATTCTGGAAATAAGGTAGCAGGCCATTCAGGAAGCAAGAATTCACATCATAGGTGGCAAAAATCTGACATTTCTGCCCCCAAAAGGCTGTGCAAGCTGGGGGGAAGCAATTGCAGCTTTTGAAAGAGAGAGAGATTATTGTTATGCAAAGGTATTAAGAGATTTGGAACTAAGACCAGTAAATATAATTAATATAAAGAGCAGCCACGATCAATTGGAATGGTGGAAGAGGTTTGACGGGCAGAGTGGCCTCCCCCCATTTCGAACCATCAATAAATTAACAATACCGAAAACATCCTATTCCGAACACTCATGTTCTGAAAATTCAATTGAATTTGATGGGCGGCACGGTAGCACAGTGGTTAGCACTGCTGCTTCACAGCTCCAGGGTCCTGGGTTCGATTCCTGGCTTGGGTCACTGTCTGTGTGGAGTTTGCACATTCTCCTCGTGTCTGCGTGGGTTTCTTCCGGGTGCTCCGGTTTCTTCCCACAGTCCAAAGATGTGCAGGTTAGGTTGATTGGCCATGCTAAAAATTGCCCTTAGTGTCCTGGGATGTGTAGGTTAGAGGGATTAGTGGGTAAATATGTAGGGATGTGGGGGTAGGGCCTGGGTGGGATTGTGGTCGGTGCGGACTCGATGGGCCGAGTGGCCTCTTTCTGTACTGTAGGGTTTCTATGAATTGGGTTAAACTCTAGCTACTGAGCATGTGCGTCGATGTCACAGTGACGTCGCTCACTGGGAGGAGATGAGTGAAAAGCATCTTCGAGAAGATCTATAGCCACAAACTGATGTCACGTGGAGCCGATGGCCTAGTGGTATTATCGCTGGACTATTAATCCAGAAACTCAGCTAATGTTCTGGGGACCCGGGTTCGAATCCTCCCCCAGCAGGTGGTAGAACTTGGCTTTGATTTAAAAAAAAATAACTGGAATTAAGAATCTACTGATGACCATGAAACAATTGTCAGGAAAAACCCATCTGGTTCACTAACGTCCTTTTTGAAGGAAATCTGCTGTCCTTACCCGGTCTGGCCCACATATAACTCTAGCAATGTGGTCGACTCTCAACTGCCCTTGGGCAATTAGGGATGGCCAATAAATGCTGGCCCAGCCAGTGACGCCCATGTCCCACAAATGAATAACAAGAACGTGGAGGACATTTTGATTTGTGGCTAAATGAAGAAAACAACATGACAAATTATTCAGAAAAGTCTTATTAACGCTGCAAGATGCTGATTGGATACTCAATGACAAGCAAGAGATTTCTATTGGCTCACCATAAAGTCCCTCGATCGGCAACAGAAATCTCTGCAGATCCGCAGAAGGTGAAAGCTGTAAAGGAATTCCCGTCACCCACAAATATCAGCAACTACAAAGGATACGGTCAACCAACAGGTACATTCCTGTCTCATTTAGGTGAGGTTGGGGTGGCACAGTGGTTAGCACTGCTGCCTCACAGCACAGGGACCCAGGTTCGATTCCCGGCTTGGGTCACTGTCTGTGTGGAATCTGCACGTTCTCCCCGTGTCTGCGTGCGTTTCCTCCGGGTGCTCCGGTTTCCTCCCACACTCCAAAGATATGCAGGGTAGGTTGATTGGTCATGCTAAATTGCCCCTTTGTGATCAGGGGTTAGTGGGGTTATGGGGATAGGGCCTGGGTGGGATTTTGGTCGGTGCAGACTTGATGGGCCGAATGGCCTCCTTCTGCGCTGTAGGGATTCTATGATTCTACGATTTTAAATGATGCTGGGACAACTGCTGGTCCATGTTTGCATAAATAATTGGGATTCAAAAGAACAATTTCAAAATCTGTGGGTGACACCACATTGCGGGGTGGAGGGGTGTAGAATATACTGAGGAATACTGTGACAAAATGCAAGAATATATTAATAAATGTGCAGAATGAATTAGGAATTGGTAAAAGGATTTGATTTGATTTATTATTGTCACATGTATTAACATACAGTGAAAAGTATTGTTTCTTGCACGCTACACAGACAAAGCATACCGTTCATAGAGAAGGAAAGGAGAGAGTGCAGAATGTAGTGTTACAGTCATAGCTACGGTGTAGAAAAAGATCAACTTAATGCAAGGTAAGTCCATTCAAAATTCTGACAGCAGCCGGGAAGAAGCTGTTCTTGAGTTGGTTGATTTGATTTGATTTGATTTATTATTGTCACGTGTATTAACATACAGTGAAAAGTATTGTTTCTTGCGCGCTATACAGACAAAGCATACCGTTCATAGAGAAGGAAAGGAGAGAGTGTAGAATGTAGTGTTACAGTCATAGCTAGGGTGTAGAGAAAGATCAACTTAGTGTGAGGTAGGTCCATTCAAAAGTTTGATGGCAGCAGGGAAGACGCTGTTCTTGAGTCAGTTGGTACGTGACCTCAGATTTTTGTATCTTTTTCCCAATGGAAGAAGGTAGAAGAGAGAATGTCCGGGGTGTGTGGGGTTCTTGATTATGCTGGCTGCATTTCCCGAGGCAGCAGGAAGTGTAGACAGAGTCAATGGATGGGAGGCTGGTTTGCGTGATGGATTGGGCTACATTCACGATCCTTTGTAGTTTTTTGCGGTCTTGGGCAGAGCAGGAGCCATACCAAGCTGTGAATGTGAGATGGTACATTTTGGTCAGAAGGGTGAGGGTGTCAGAGCATTTTTCCCCATGTGCTTCCCGCGTGGTTCCGGGTAAGTCAGTTGCTGAGGGAGCAGAGGGAAAATGGGACAGAGTTATAATGGTGATGTTACTGCAGCCACCTTGCCGGTTTCAGAATTCAGTTGCAAGTCCATTACTTTTCAGACCTCTGAAATGTTCTCAACAGCAACTGAAGCAACCGCTACCAACAGTTTAAAAAGACTTCTCACCAATACCTCTGCTTGCAACTTATTTTCATTCATTGGATTTGTGCAATCCATCCTTTATCAGCCTTCCTTGGATTTTCCTTTGAGGAGATGATGGTGAGCCACATTCCTGAACCATTGCAGTTCATGTGGTGCAGTTACACCCACAGTGTTATAAGACCATAGGAAATAGGAACAGGAGTAGGCCATTTGGCCCTTCGAGCCTGCTCCAACATTCAATAGGATCATGACTGATCCCACATTCCTCATGTCCACTTTCCTGCCCTTTCCCCGTAACCCTTGATTCCCTCACTGATCAAAACTCTATCTCAGCCTTAAATATACACGAGGACTCTGCCCCCACAGCTCTCTGTAGCAAGGGGTTCCAAAGACTCTCCACCCTCTGAGAGAAGAAATTCCTCCTCATCTCAATCTTAAATTGGCGCCCCTTTATTCTGAGACTATGGGAGGAATTTTATGGCCTCGTTCATCCCGAAACCATAAAATCCCACCTGAGGTCAATGGACCTTTCCATGGTCCACCCCTCGCCCGCTCCGTCGTAAAGAGTGCCTTTGGTACATTGGCCTTTATAAATCGGAGTATCGAGTATAAAAGTTGGAGTGTTATGGTAAGGTTATATAAGGCATTGGTGAGGCCAAATTTGGAGTATTGTGTACAGTTTTGGTCACCTAGTTACAGGAAGGATGTAAATAAGATTGAAAGAGTGCAGAGAAGGTTCACAAGGATGTTGCCGGGACTTGAGAAGCTGAGTTACAGAGAGAGATTGAATAGGTTGGGACTTTATTCCCTGGAGCGTAGAGGATTGAGGGGAGATTTGATAGAGGTGTATAAGATTTTGATGGGTATAGATAGAGTGAATGCAAGCAGGCTTTTTCCACTGAGGCTAGGGGAGAAAAAAACCAGAGGGCATGGGTTAAGGGTGAAAGGAGAAATTAGGGAATATTAGGGAGGGCTTCTTCATGCAGAGAGTGGTGGGAGTGTGGAATGAGCTGCCGGATAAAGTGGTAACATTTAAGAAAAACTTGGACAGGTTCATGGATGAGAGGGGTGTGGAGGGATATGGTCCAAGTGCAGGTCAGTGGGACTAGGCATAAAATGGTTCGGCACAGACAAGAAAGGCCAAAAGGCCTGTTTCTGAGCTGTAATTTTCTATGGTTCTATGATTCCCGTGGCGGGCAGGGCGGTAAAATTCCGGCCTTTGTCCTCTGCTCCTGGACTTGCCCATAATGGGAAACACCCTCTCAGCATCAAGCCCTTTAAGAATCCTATATGTTAGGGAGGGAGTTCCAGGATTATGAAGCAGTGAAGGAACAGTGATATATTCCCAAGTCAGGGTGGTCTGTAAATTGGAGAGGAACTTGCAGGTGGTGGTGTTCCCAGGTAAAGGCTGCCTTTGTCCTCCTAGGAGTAACGAGGAATGATCAGTAAGTGCTAGCCTTGCCAATGACATCTGAATCTTGAGAGTGAATTAAAAACAGCTTGCAGTTGCGAATGCATGGATGGAAACATCAGTTATACCTTGTGTACCACAGTCTGGTGGAACAGTTTAAGGTTATTAGGTTTAAGTTTACTTATTAGTGTCACAAGTAGGCTTACATTAACACTGCAATGAAGTTACTGTGAAAATCCCCTAGTCGCCACACTCCGGCACCGGTTCGGGTACACTGAGGGAGAATTTAGCATGGCCAATGCACCTAACCAGCACATTTTTCGGACTATGGGAGGAAACTGGAGCACCCGGAGAAACCCACACAGACACAGGGAGAACGTGCAAACTCCACACAAGCCGGAAAACCCAGGTCCCTGGCACTGTGAGGCAGCAGTGCTAACCACTGTGCCACCGTGCCGCGCCTAGTTAGTCAATCGGACTGTGAATGGGACCCCATTGACCAGTCTACTTTTTGTTCATTGTGGAGGTGGGGCTGGAGAGAAAACTGAGATACTCTACATCTACAGGGCAGCAGTTTCCTTCCACACTCCAAAGATATGCGGGTTAGGTTGTTTGGCCATGCTAAATTTTCCCTTAGTGTCCCGGGATGCGTAGGTTAGAAGGGGTTAACGGGGTAAATATGTGGGGTGATGGGGATAGTGCTTGGGTTGGATTGTTGTCGGTGCAGACTCGATGGGCTGAATGGCCTCCTTCTGCACTGTAGGGAATCTATGATTTCTACAGTGTACATGGGGAGCTAAAAGCACCTGCAGGAACCAGCTTGATGTGTACTGCATCTGAACTCCTCCCTCGCTAACTTGAGCCTGCCAAAAAGATTGCAAGAATCCGCTCGATTAATTTCCTGTCTGATTTATATTAACAAGAAAACAAACAAGCCAGTTGGATCAGAATTATCCAGCGGATTAATAATAACATTTCAAATAATGAGTATATAGCCCAGGGTCTGTATTGTTTAATAAAACAGTTCCTTTCGATGGACATTCCAAGCGAACTGTGGGGAAAATACACACTAATGTTTGCAATAAGACATCTGGGTTGTGTGGATTTGGAGAACTTACATTCAGAAGCTTCATCTCATGGCCAGAAAATGTCTCAGAGCTTTTAATGAGGGACAGGTTAGCTCCCGCAGACATACAGTGAGAGAAGAGGGCTGATGCCTTGTTATAAGAAGCTCGAATTCAGTATCCGTGCAAAGTTGATAGAGACTCACGCTGATGTTAAACGTGCTGTTCAGGTCCACCCACAGATATACACAAACAACAGAGAGTTCACTGAGGGAGCGTGCTACAGGGTTTGCTGCTCATCCTCAAATACACAGCCAGCACTTCAACTTTTCAGGTTTGTTTTTCATGGAACAGTGAGCAGCGCTCCTCTCTCTGACTCATCGGCTTTGTGGGTTCAATCCTGGCTCCAGAGACCTGAGCACTATACCGCCAGCTGTACGGTCTTTCACAATCATTCGTGGGACACGGGTATCACTGGCTGGCCGGCATTTATTATCCATCTCTAGTTGCCCGCGGGCAGTTGAGAGTCAACCACATTGCTGTGGCTCTGGAGTCACATGTCGGCCAGACCAGGTAAGGACGGCAGATTTCCTTCCCTCAAGGACGTTAGTGAACCAGATGGGTTTTTCCGACAATTCTCTATGAATGGTATTCATTGTCTGCATAGCGTGCAAGAAACAATACTTTTCATTGTATGTGACAATAATAAATCAAATCAAAAATTGACAATGGTTTCATGGTCATCCGTAGATTCGTAATTACAGATTTTTTTTATTGAATTCAAATTCCACCATCTGCTGTGGTGGGATTTGAACCCAGATCCCCAGAACATTAGCTGAGTTTCTGGATTAATAACCTAGCAATAATACCACTAGGCCATCGCTTCCCTGTGAATGTTGATTGAGGCCTAGTCTGCCCACTCAGGTGAATGGCATTATCCGGGAAACATTTAGGGAAGGTCTCCACAGTGTCCCGGCCAATATTTATCCCTCAACCTACATCAATAAATGAAGATGATCTAGACATTTATCTCATTGCTGTTCATGGGCCTTGCTGTGCATACATTGGCTGCCATATTACAACAGAGACATGGATAGATGGCTAGTCAGAGTCTTTTTTCCAGGGTAGACATGTCAATTACTGGGGGACAGATATGTGAAGAGGCAGGGAATAGAGGGACATGGACTGCATAGAGGCAAAAGGTCTTTAGTTTGGAAAGACGCCATGTGTCGATACAGGCTTGGTGGGCCGAAGGGCCTGTAACTGTGCTGTACTGTTCTTTGTTCTTTGATTATGCCCCGACGTCATGTGAAGGTGCTATATAAATGCAAGCTAATTCTATTTTTAACAGAACCAGGGGGCATGGCCTCAAAATAAGGGGGAGCAGATTTAGGACTGAGTTGAGGAGAAACTTCTTTATCCAGAGGGTTGTGAATCTGTCTAATTCCCTGCCCAGTGAAGCAGTTGAGGCTTCCTTGCTGAATGTGTTTAAGGCAGAGATAGATTTTTGAACAGTGAAGGAATTAAGGGTTATGGTGAGCGGGCGGGTAAGTGGAGCTGGGTCCACGAAAAGATCAGCCATGGTCTTATTGAATGGCGGAGCAGGCTCGTGGGGCCAGATGGCCCCTACTCCTGCTCCTGGTTCTTATGTTCTTTAACACAAGACAACCTGAGTTTATTTTAAGAGTTTTCTCCGTGTGAAAATATTTTGTTGTGCAACACCCAAGAAAAAAAGTCGAGTGTGTCAAATAAACAGTATTTGCAAGAAGGAATATCTTCCTGATTTTATACATTTATCTCCATGACTGTGTTGATTAGGCTGTTTATTTTTCTAAACCACCCCCTTCCCCAATGGGCATAAATGCTTTCATTTTCCGCATCACTCTATCTCCTCCATGTCAGCAGCGCGATGATTCATGTACAACTCCCAGTCCTGCACACTAAAGCCAACGATGCTATTCTCCCCAGCAAGAAAAATAAATCAGCAAACAAAATAACAATTTAACAGCAGCAAGTTCAAAGGCTGTGCTTGCTTTCAGCTGTTGCCGATATAAGCACCCAAGACTCCAGATGTCAAACTGTACCAGGTGGGTCCGAGAGTGCATGCATGCTTCTGTGTTAAATCCTGGAGTGGATCATTGAATCCCTACAGTGCAAGAGGAGGCCCTTTGGCTCATTGAGTCTGCACCAACTCTCCAAAAGATCATGTTACCCAAGCCTACCCCCTCGCCCTATCCCCTTAAACCCATCATGGCCAATTCCCCTAACCTACACATCTTTGGACACCAAGGGACAATTTGTCATGTCTAATCCCCCTAACCAACACAACTTTGGGCACAAAAGGACAATTTACCATGGCCAATCATTCTAACCCACACATCTTTGGACACTAAGGGACAATTTAGCATGGCCAATCCTTCTAACCCACACATCTTTGGACACTAAGGGGCAATTTACCATGGCCAATCCCCCTAACCTCCACATCTTTGGACACCAAGGGACAATTTAGCTTGGCCAATACCCCTAACCTGCACATCTTTAGACTGTGGGAGGAAAGTGGAACACCCGGAGGAAACCCACACAGACACAGAGAACGTGCAAACTCCATACAGTCACTTGAGGCTGGAATTGAACTCGGGTCCCTGACGCTAACCACTGTGCCACCGTGCCGCCCAAAGCAGGTCAGTACTCAGCATTCTCCAGGGTGATAGTGGTTAATCAGGAATTGTTTTAAGTTAATTTTCATGGGGTGTGGCCACGAGCAACAGGATCAACGTTTATTGTCCCATCTCTAAATACCCTGGGTATACCACTGAGAGGCTTGCTGGGCCATTTTGGAGAGCGATGGAGTCACACAGAGGCCAGACCTGGCAAAGGCAGCAGATTTCCTCCCTTAAAGGGTCATCTGTACACCAGATGTTACTTGGCTACCATCCCCAATATGTATTCCAGATTCATTCAATTAACTGAACATAAATTCCCTAATCCCAGCTGCCATGCTGGGATTTGAACTCACGTCTCTGTGTCATCAGTCCCGACCTCAGCATTACTAGTCTGGTGCGTAACCATTGTGTTGCCATTCCACACAGTAATTCTCAATTGTGGAGAAGCATCTCCAGGCTACTGCCGCTCCAAGCAACCCAGGAGAAAAATTATAAAGGTTTGCGAACGGGACTGTTTTTTATTCAAGTTCTATAGAAGCAATTAATAGTTGTAATGTTTTTTAAAAATTTTTTCATTCATGGAACACGGACTTCACTGGCTGGGCCAGTGTTTATTGCCCATCTCTCGTTGCCCAAGGGCAGTTCAGAGTCAACCACATTGCTGTGACTCTGGAGTCACGTGCAGGCCAGACCGGGTAAGGACGGCAGATTTCCTTCAGGACATTAGTGAACCAGATGGGTTTTTGGAGACGGAAGGAGGATTGTTTCACAAACAGTCAGGATTAATCCAATCAGCTTGTTCCCTTTCCAGTTGGCTGTCTGCCTGGAAGATGGACCAATGATTGGAGTGAATATGACGCAGTCTAAAGCAGCAGGATGTGTTGGGATCTCCAGGAATGTCCAAGTAGACTTGCTAAAACTACTGGAAGGGGGAAAGAAACAACTCGGGCTCCTCTCCCAATAATCTCCAAGCGTGGGGTCACCACAACTTGACTTACTCCCACCTTGACTCTTTCCCAGTTTGGTTTCTGTGGTATTCTGTATCAGTGTGAAAATGGCATACAAGTTAGCAGCAGTTTTAGGATAACTGTGTGCATGTTCGTAATCCTAGAAGACACTCATCCTAGTTCTTTGTCTTGACCATGTGTTTTCCACGGAACCTGGGCTGTGTACAGAAATATCGACGCCATTTACCGCCCAACACTCAAAAACCAATGGAAGGTAAGTTCACAGAAAGAAGATAGTTGTCGCTACATCCAACAAGGAAGTCAAGGGAAACCTCTTTAGTCAGAGTGATGAGAGTGGTGAGAATGCAGGACTCAGTACTCAGTCATTGAGGTGAACAGTGTAAAGGGTTAACTCTAATGATAACCACTGAGCATGTGCATAAGGAGCTACGTCACAGCGATGTCACTCACTGGTAGGAGATGAGTGGGAGGCCTCTCAGAGTAGCTCCATCTGTTTAAACTATAGGCCAGTCAGCTTAACACCTGTCTTAGGGATGGTGTTAGAATCTACAAGATGCACTGCAGCAATTCACCAAAGATCCTTAGACAGCATCTTCCAAACCCATGATCACTTCCATCTCGAAGGACAAGGGCAGCAGATACTGGGAACACCACCACCTGCAAGTTCCCCTCCAAGTCACTCACCGTCCTGACTTGAAAATATATCGCTGCTCCTTCGCAGTCACTGGGTCAAAATCCTAGAATTCCCTCCCTAATGGCATTGTGGGTCAACCCACAGCACGTGGACTGCAGCGATTCAAGAAGGCAGCTCACCACCACCTTCTCAAGAGCAACTAGGGATGGGCAATAAATGCTGGCCCAGCCAGCAATGCCCATGTCCCACAAATTAATTTTAAAAATCAATCATTAAGAAGGTTATAGCTGGGCAATTGGAAACACCCAAGGTAATCGGGAAAAGTCAGCATGGTTTTGTGAAAGGGAAATAATGTTTAACCAATTTATTGGAGTTTTTGGGGTGGCATAGTGGTTAGCACTGCTGCCTCACAGCGCCAAGGACCCAGGTTCGATTCCCGGCTTGGGTCACTGTCTGTGTGGAGTCTGCATGTTCTCCCAGAGTCAGCGTGGGTTTTCTCTGGATGCTCCGGTTTCCTCCCACAGTCCGAAAGACGTGCTGGTTAGGTGCATTGGCCATGCTAAATTCTCCCTCAGTGTACCCGAACAGGCGCCGGAGTGTGGCGACTAGGGGATTTTCACAGTAACTTCATTGCAGTGTTAATGTAAGCCTTACTTGTGACTAATAAATACATAGATACATAGAACAGTACAGCACAGAACAGGCCCTTCGGTCCACGATGTTGTGCCGAGCTTTATCTGAAACCAAGATCAAGCTATCCCACTCCCTATCATCCTGGTGTGCTCCATGTGCCTATCCAATAACCGCTTAAATGTTCCTAAAATGTCTGACTCCACTATCACTGCAGGCAGTCCATTCCACACCCCAACCACTCTCTGCGTAAAGAACCTACCTCTGATATCCTTCCTATATCTCACACCATGAACCCTATAGTTATGCCCCCTTGTAATAGCTCCATCCACCCGAGGAAATAGTCTTTGAACGTTCACTCTATCTATCCCCTTCATCATTTTATAAACCTCTATTAAGTCTCCCCTCAGCCTCCTCCGCTCCAGAGAGAACAGCCCCCCTAGCTCCCTCAACCTTTCCTCATAAGACCTACCCTCCAAACCAGGCAGCATCCTGGTAAATCTCCTCTGCACTCTTTCCAGCGCTTCCACATCCTTCTTATAGTGAGGTGACCAGAACTGCACACAATATTCCAAATATGGTCTCACCAAGGTCCTGTACAGTTGCAGCATAACCCCATGGCTCTTAAACTCCAACCCCCTGTTAATAAAAGCTAACACACTATAGGCCTTCTTCACAGCTCTATCCACTTGAGTGGCAACCTTTAGAGATCTGTGGATATGGACCCCAAGATCTCTCTGTTCCTCCACAGTCTTCAGAACCCTACCTTTGACCCTGTAATCCACATTTAAATTAGTCCTTAATTAATTAATAAATAAATAAAATGCGCTGTGGATAAAGGGGAACCAGTGGATGTGCTGTACTTGGTTATCCAGAAGGTAGCTGATAAGGTGCCACATCAAACGCTCTTGTAGAAAATAAAAGTCCATGGTGTAGGGAGTGACATATTAACATGGATCGAAGATTCAACGGCTGGCAAAAAACAGAGAGTATGAATAAATGGGTTTTTTTTGGCAGGATGTGATGAGGGGAGTCCCACCACTGTGTGTGTCCTCAACGTTTTACAATTTATATCAATGACTTAGATGAGGTGAGTAAAGGCATGGGAACTAAATTTGCAGATGACACAAAGATAAGTAGGAAAGTATGTTGTGAAGTGGACATAAGGAGGTTTCAGATGGATATAGATAGTTTGAGTGACTGGGCTTCAATCTGGCAGATGGAGTATAATGTGGGGAAATGTGAAGTTGTTCACATTGGCAGGAAGAATAAGAAAGCGGAGTATTACTTAAACGGAGAATGACTTCAGAATTCCGAGGTGCAGAGGGATCTAGGTGTTCTAGTGCATGAGTCACAAAATATTAGTCCGCCAGTACAGCGTGTAATCAGGAAGGTTAATGGAATGCTATCCTTTATTCTGAGGGGAATTGAACATAAAAATAAGGACATTATGCTCCAGTTGTACAGGGAATTGGTGAGATACATCTCAAATACTGTGTGTTGTTTTGGTCTCCTTATTTAAGGGTGTAAATGTGTGAGAGGCGGTTCAGAGGAGGTTTACTAGGTTGATAGCTGGAATGAGTGGGTTGTCTTATGAGGGAAGGCTGGACAGACTGAGCGTTTCAGAAGAGTGAGGGGTGACTTGATTGAAGTCTATAAGATCCTGAATGATCTTGATAAGGTGGACGTGGAAAGGATGTTTCCTCTTGTGGCTGAGTCCAGAGTTCTTGATTTGATTTGATTTATTATGTATTGGTATACACTGCAAGTTGCAGAGTTCCATGATGCTTTGAATATTTTGCTTTGAAATTTAGTTCTATCAGCCATTTAGTTTTTGGATTTTCTCTCCCTTTCACTTTTTGCAGTAGTCCCTTCACAATGTTCTCCTGGTCAACCTGCAACTGTGCACTCCATGGACTAGAACTCATTAAAATTCTGCCATTATAACACGCACCAAGTCCCATTCAACCATCAGTCCCGTCCTCACTGATCTACATTGGCGCCCGATCTGGCAACACTTAATTTGATTTGATTTGATTTATTATTGTCACATGTATTAGTATACAGTGAAAAGTATTGTTTCTTTTGCGCTATACAGACAAGGCATACCGTTCATAGAGAAGGAAAGGAGAGGGTCCAGAATGTAGTGTTACAGTCATAGTTGGGGTGTAGAGAAAGATCAACTTAATGCAAGGTTGGTCCATTGAAAAGTCTGATGGCAGCAGGGAAGAAGCTGCTCTTGAGTCGGTTGGTACGTCACCTCAGACTTTTGTATCTTTTTCCCGATGGAAGAAGGTGGAAGGGAGAATGTTCGGGGTGCGTGGGATCCTTAATTATGCTGGCTGCTTTTCCAAGGCAGCGGGAAGTGTAGATAGAGTCAATGGATGGGAGGCTGGTTTGCGTGATGGATTGGGCTACATTCACTACCTTTTGTAGTTCCTTGCGGTCTTGGACAGAGCAGGAGCCATACCAAGCTGACCATAGCAGACACTGTGCTCGCCAGACAGGGAGTGAATGACAAGAAAGCCTCCAATGAGGATGTCATCAGAGCCTTTGACTCAAACTTCAATCTTTGTAAAAATATTGACATAGAGATGGTGAAAAGCAGGATGAAGGGCAAACTATTCCGCCTAGCCGGAAATCCAGAGTATGGAACAATAAAAGACAACTTGATCAGAGATGGAGCAGTTGTTGGTGTTTTAGGTGAGAATCTTTCTCAACTTCTTACAATCTCGGAAAGATTTAAATTTAAGCAAAGCTGTATAACCGGAGAGACAGGCCAAAGAGCAAAATAAGGCTTTTGTCAGAGATCTGAGGGATATTGCCCAAAAACAGCCTGGTGAAGTTGCTTGTGGGTTGTAAGTAGAGAAGTATAGCAAGGCAGCATCCAGGGGAACAGCCTGAAAGGTGCCAACCAACATTTTCCAATGCCCCTGCTGTGGCAAGAAGGTCCCAATCCGGAAGATAGTCCCACCTGAGTTACGCAATGACATAACTGTGGCAAGTTAGGCTATTTTAGAGTGGTCTGCCATCCCAGGAAATCTGTATTCACCGGAAAGAACAAGAAATCTGTTAAACGAACCTCCATGCAAGAAATTCAAGACCTAGGAGAATTAAAGGAAAATAAAAATCAGTATTGGAGTGCTGACATTGATGTAAATGGGCGGCAGACTGTATTTAAGCCAAGATGTGGAGATGCCGGTGTTGGACTGGGGTGGACAAGATGAGAGGTCACAGGACACCAGGTTAAAGTCCAACAGGTTTATTTGGAATCACGAGTTTTTGGAGCTCTGTTCCTTCATCTGTTGAGTCAAAATTTCCTTTAGGCAGTACTGCTTCAACCATTTACTGTTTGGCTTCACATCTGCCCCTGAAACATTTGAAAAGGCAATGTCCAATATACCTCCGTGCATGGAAGGCATCTCATGCTACATGGAAGATTTCTTGATCTATAGATTGACAAAGCAGGAACGTGAGAAACAGGACAGGGAGGGTCTTGCTCACGCTGGACTGGCGCTTAGTGACAAATGAGAGTTTACGAGGCACACAGGAAAATTCCTAGGACTCGCGATCTAAGCAACAGAAAACAAGAGGCAATAAAGGAGTTCTTACCACCTAGAAATGGAACAGGGCTCCAAAGGTTTGAGCATGGGTCAATCAACCAAGTAAATTCCTGCCTCTCTGAGCCCAAATAAATGAATTCCTTGGACTCCTTTTGCCACAGGACCAGCTGGGGAGCTGGACAGAGCATCAGCAGAAATCACTCAATAAAAACTCAGTAAAATCACTGCAGACAGCATTGTTTGCAATGCACTGTGGTCATCTGTCCACAGTAAGGAGTCTAACAACACCAGGTTAAAGTCCAACAGGTTTATTTGGTAGCAAACGCCACTAGCTTTCGGAGCGCCGCTCCTTCGTCAGGTGAGTGGGAGAGGAGCAGCGCTCCGAAAGCTAGTGGCGTTTGCTACCAAATAAACCTGTTGGACTTTAACCTGGTGTTGTTAGACTCCTTACTGTGTTTACCCCAGTTCAACGCCGGCATCTCCACATCATCTGTCCAGGCAGTGTGTGCAGACCTGGATGCACTCTTCATCTTGCTTTCGGGCCACACGGAGATGGTGCAACTTCTGATCTGTTATCAGCAAGTATTTGGTGGTCAAGCACCCCTCGCATTAAGTTGATCTTTCTCTGCACCCTAGCTATGACTGTAACACTACATTCTGCACTCTCTCCTTTCCTTCTCTATGAACGGTATGCTTTGCACGCAGGAAACAATATTTTTCACTGTATATTAATACGTGACAATAATGAATCAAATCAGAAAGCTGTGAAGGTCTTAGCCCCGCAGTGACCCTGAACATTGCACCATTGTGGCGGCTGAGGTATCTGCAATGGGACTGGGAGCAGTGATATTCCAGGTCCAATGTGATGGCAAAAGAAGACCTGTTTACTATTTGTCCAGGTCATTAACCAGCACTATACGGTGACTGAAAGGGAAGCCCTTGCAGCAACTTGGGACGTGCGAGAAATTCTCTGATCCTGCACCGGCTGCCAGTTGGAAATTGATGCTGATCAGAAAGCTGATCATAACTCTGTTGAACACAAAATAAATCGCAAAGGTGCCACCCAGGGTTCAGTGAATCAGGCTTTGGTTCATACGCTAAGACACTAGTACAGAGTACGTACCGGATAAATATCAGACTACAGCTGAACCAGTTACCCAGAGCACCAAGATAAAATCTTCATAGCAGAAGTTGGAGCCTTCACAGCCTTTTGATTTATAGAGTCATAGAGGTTTACAGCATGGAAACAGGCCCTTCGGCCCAACTTGTCCATGCTGCCCTTTTTTTTAAAACACCTAAGCTAATCCCAACTGCCCGCGTTTGGCCCATATCCCTCAATACCCATCTTACCCATGTAACTGTCTAAATGCTTTTTAAAGGACAAAATTGTACCCGCCTCTACTACTACCTCTGGCAGCTTGTTACAGACACTCACCACCCTGTGTGAGAAAAAATTGCCCCTCTGGACACTTCTGTATCTCTCCCCTCTCAACTTAAACCTATGCCCTCTAGTGTTAGACTGCCCTACCTTTGGGAAAAGATATTGACTATCTAGCTGATCTATGCCCCTCATTATTTTATAGACCTCGCTAAGATCACCCCCTCAGCCTCCTACGCTCCAGAGAAAAAAGTCCCATCTATCCAGCCTCTCCTTATAACTCAATCCATCAAGTCCCGGTAGCATCCTAGTAAATCTTTTCTGCACTCTTTCTAGTTTATTTGATTTTATTATTGAAACATGTATTAGTATACAGTGAAAAGTATTGTTTCTTGCGTGCTATACTGACAAAGCATACCGTTCATAGAGAAGGAAAGGAGAGAGTGCAGAATGTAGTGTTACAGTCATAGCTAGGGTGTAGAGAAAGATCAACTTAATGCGAGGGGTGCTTGACCACCAAATACTTGCCGGTAACAGACCAGAAGTTGCACCATCTCCGTGTGGCCCGAAAGGTAAGATGAAGAGCGCGTCCAGGTCTGCACACACTGCCTGGACAGATGACCACAATGCATTGGAAGCAATGCTGTCTGGAGGAAACATTGTCAAGTGTCACCACATTAGCGTGATAGGTGAACGATTGGTGATACCATGATTTTGATTTGATTTGATTTATTATTGTCACATGTATTAACATACAGTGAAAAGTATTGTTTCTTGTGCGCTATACAGACAAAGCATACCATTCATAGAGAAGGAAAGGAGAGAGTGCAGAATGTAGTGTTACAGTCATAACTAGGGTGCAGAGAAAGATCAACTTAATGCAAGGTAGGTCCATTCAAAAATCCGATGGCAGCAGAGAAGAAGCTGTTCTTGAGTCGGTTGGTACGTGACTTCAGACTTTTGTATCTTTTTCCCGATGGAAGGAGGTGGAAGAGAGAATGTCCGGGGTGCGTGGGGTCCTTGATTATGCTGGCTGCTTTGCCGAGGCAGCGGGAAGTGTAGACAAGAGTCAATGGATGGGAGGCTGGTTTGCAAAATGGATTTGGCTACATTCACAACCTTTTGACCTCTCGTGAGTGTATCCTTCCATTCCTGTCTCTCATGTGTTTGCCCTCAAATGCATCAATAGTATTCACTGCAACTACTCCTTTAGGTAGCAGGTTCCATAGGGAATACATTCAGCAACGGGACAGTAAAGGTTCAAGCTGTTTTTCAGAGACCAGACTGACAGTGGGAGAGCAGTTAGTATATACAATAGTTTTTAAAAAATCTACCAAATTGGTTCATTTTTTTAAAAGTTTGATACGGTAGGTTGGAGGAAACAGTTTCCACTAGCCGGGGGGGGGGGGCTATCCCGTTGCTGAATGTATTTCCCATGGAACCTGCTACCTAAAGGAGTAGTTGCAGTGAATAGTATCGATGCATTTGGGGGCAAGCACATGAGAAACAAAGGAACGGAAGGATATACGCACGAGAGGTCAAAAGATTCTGAATGTAGCGTTGGTTAGAGGGTTTAACAGGGTAAATATGTGGGGTTACTATAATAAGTCTGCGGGGGTAGAAGTCCCTTCACCAAAATCCCTTTATTTACAAATTCTCACAGCAGCAGAGTGCGAGCCGTCAGCAGTCTACCTCCGGGGGTGTCAGAGGAACTGACACTCCAGTTAAGTACAAGGCAAAGACTCCCTGGTTGGCCCATCAATTGGATCTTTAATCAGGGAGTTCATACTCCAATAGGCCAACCGCAATGGCCCGAATGAAGTCATTCCAATTACGGGGATAGGGCATGAGTGGGATTGTTGTCGATACAGATTCGATGGGCCGAATGGCCTCCTTCTGCACTGTAGGGATTCTATGTAAGATTCTATGTTTTGGTTTCTTTCATACATTGCTTTGCAGCTTTTGACGTTGCCGGTACATAATGGATTCGCACCATCCGAGTTTGTGATGGGCCGCAGGCTAAAGACTCAACATCCTTGCTGCCAAATGTCACACTTGGAAGACATGATCGAACCTGGGAGAAGCCTAGCGAGCGAGCCAAGAGTGTATCTTTAACCAGAGGCATAGGGAGAAAGAGAGCAAGAAAAAATGAACTGAGTTGGAGGGAAAAAAAACTTTTAAAAATTACCCATTTTTTAAGGGGGGGGGTGGCGGGAGAGCATTGCATGATCTGTTTAAAAGGTGGAGCTTTTTCTGTGCTTAGAGTTAAATAAATGCAAATGCACAGAGAGCCCAAACTGAAACATTTGCTTCGAGAAAGGCCAAGCAGCAGTGCTCCCAAGGCAACAGGCTTTGGAATTCTTTTTTAAAAATTCAGCCAATAAATTTGAATCAGGCACTCAGATACCAAGAACCTATTAAATTTAAATCTGATGGTTTTGACAACCTAGGACCCATCCTATTGTGGGTAATACTGATATGTCATCACAGGTATAAAAGAAGAGGGCAGTGGGACAAAAAGAAGAGAGCAGCTGCCACCTGCCACAGCTCAAAGCACCATCCAGATAGCAAAGGTAACAAAGAAGAAAGAAGCTCCAGGCAGAAGAATCGAGAGAGAAGACTCAGAATATTCTGGAAGACACAAAGTCTGCTTGTAATTTAGAGAGTGACTAAATTCTATTTTTGTCAATGAGTGGGAATTGTATTTATTGGAACAGCGTTCCATTAGAATCTTGTTTTATTTGGGAATAGTTAGAAAGGATTTATTCGGCTTGTGAATATTTTAGTTAATTTGTTCATAGAAATCATAGAAATCATAGAAACCCTACAGTGCAGAAGGAGGCCATTCGGCCCATCGAGTCTGCACCGACCACAATCCCACCCAGGCCCTACCCCCACATATTTACCCGCTAATCCCTCTAACCTATGCATCCCAGGACTCTAAGGGGCAATTTTTAACCTGGCCAATCAACCTAACCCGCACATCTTTGGACTGTGGGAGGAAACCGGAGCACCCGGAGGAAACCCACGCAGACACGAGGAGAATGTGCAAACTCCACACAGACAGTGACCCGAGCCGGGAATCGAACCCGGGACCCTGGAGCTGTGAAGCAGCAGTGCTAACCACTGTGCTACCGTGCCGCCCCTGTTAATTAGATAAATAAATTGTTACGTGTTGATTTTAGAGAGAGCGTCAGATATTTATTTTGTATTTAATCACTAGGAGTTGCTGACGAGCAGGTCCCACCACTTCACAAACACTTTTTACAGATTATAGGACGAGGTACTCCTCTTTGGGCATTTCAGTGTTAGCTCTCAGAGGGGGGATCAACCTCCGCTTTGTAACAAGGAACGCAAACTTTAAAAAAAAATTATAGATAACAATCTGAAACCCTGACCACACCACACACCCCACCCCCAGAAAAAAACCCTATACAATATGTCACAAATCTTGTGGCACTCTGCTGAGATTTGTCAACAATAGGTCCTTTTTATTTAGAAAGTATTTGACTTACATCACAGATATCAAACTAAAGGATAAGCATAAAATGCAATCTTAAGAAACATGGTTTAGGAGGATTCGGAGAGCTTTACCAGCTCTTTAAATAGTGTTTGACAATGTACTCTATACAAAAAAAAATGCAAAGGTCTAATCCCACAATATATACAGTAGAAGGCAGCACTTAGCGGTGAGCATACATATATATATCTATATATTATATATTATTTTATATGACAAACAAACATTGATTCCAGAAAGGTTTTGCTCTGATAGCTACACTGCAGCCCTAATCCCTTAGCACCGGAGAACCCATCGTACAAGCACAGATTTTTCTCGCATCCACCTCTCCGTCCTCTCCAGTTTTCTGATACAGTACATTTTATTTAAAATGTAAAAATAAAATTTACATTTAAAAGGGGAGGGAGAAGGGAAAGAATGAACGCCTCGTTCTATTTGCTCAAAATGTAGTGGCATTGTGCGCACACAAAGACAGTTTCCCGTTGGGCGTCTGGCGCTGAAAGAGAGAGAGAGGTAAACAGTTATACCAGAATACGACCCATTGGCAGCAGAATTGCAAGTTCCGTCGCTTCCTCCCATTCAACCAAAATGACAACTTGAAGACCATATTTACAATATATAGAACGTATGCAGTTCTGTTCACTCAAGGGAGAGGGGGATGGACAAAGCGATCTGCATCTTGTGACGCTAATGTGCCTTTAAGAATTTTTTTTTAAAAATCGTGTTCTCTGCAGTTTGTAAGCAGGTTTGTTTTCATTGTTGCCGGGCTGTCTGCAAGAAATCCTTTTATTATTGCTTCAATGGTTTGAATGGGGTTTTGTTTATTTTTATTCTGCGCCTCAGGTACTTTCTAGGATTTTTTTTTTTTATGACCCCGAATTGTTGGAGGAAGAATGAGCGACAGGTGACAGAAGTTCTTTCATTTTCAGTGTTTGGGCTGCTGGCTGCTTTTAGTTTAGAAGGTGTTTGGACATCAGACCGAAAAGCAGTGTTTCTCACTCTCTCTCTCTCGGGTATTGTAAATTCTGCTGGATAGCTGCAAGTAGGTCTTCTTGCCTTCCTGGAGTGAACATTCTGCTGTTGGTGGTTTGCTAGCTAGTAACTAGAGTCTCTCTCTCCCTGGTGTTTTGGAAAGCTGTCCTGACTTCACACTGGTCTGTGTGTGCATCAAGATGGCTGCTGGAAGTTACGAGGCTGGGAAGTCAGAGTTTCAATTCTCCAACCAAAGGACTAACTTCCAGCATCATGTGAGCATTCGTATTTTCTGTGCTAAACCCGTGACAAGGGTATGTTTTAAGGTTTGTTTGGTTGGAACATTTCATATAGTTGCTAAGGTTTATACAACATCATGGGGCTTTTTTTCTTGCTTGTAATATGTTAGCTGTATTCTTAAATAAAGTTTATTTGATAAAAGCTCCCTAGTGGATCATTTGACTCATACCTGAAGTGAAACATCTCATGCTTACCCTAGTCAAATTCAAATTGCAAAACTTATGATCTTGGCGAACTTCATAAAACACTTTTGAGTTTCTGACCTGATTAATAACAATCTGACATCTCAACAGGCAAACGGCCATACTGAAGGAAAACAGGGACTCCTGGGTTCAAAACTGGATGGACAGAAAGTCATCTCTGGATGAACCTCATGAGAAATGACACACAATGGAGTACCGAGTGGGCAGGCAAAGCAAAACTGACCCTTATTCAAAGGCCATAGGTAGCCTCAGTCAGAGAAGGCAAGAATGGGAAACAAATTCTGCAGTAGGTATTCTGAAGTCCACTGCTGAGGCACATGAGCAAAGAAGGCATTGGTCTGCACAATATCTGATGTGGAAGTGCCTTGGTGCCAAGTTTCAAATCAATTTAGTGTAGTTATAGCTATACAAAGCACTGACTAGATCACAGCTGGACTGCTGTGTCCAGTTCTGGGCATCACACCTCAGGAAGCATATATTGCCCCTTCAGCATGTCCAGTATAGATTTACCAGAATGATCCACACATCCCAAGGATTAAAGTACGAGGCAAGATTATACAAGTTAGCATTGATTAAGGAGAGGTCGGATCAAAGTTTCCAATATATTAAGGGGAACAGATAGGGTCAATACTGAGCTGGTTGGCAAATCACGGATTAGGACACAGCCTAAATATTACAGCCAGGCCTTTCAGAAGTTATAAAACACTTTTAACATACAAAGGGTGGTAGATGTTTGGAACTTTCTTCCACAAATGGCAAATGATGCTGATTTTAAATCTGTGATTAATAGATTTCTGTTAATTAAAGGTATAAAGGGGTGGGAGATAAAATTGGGAGTTAGGTGGTAGATTAGCCACGATCTGATTGTTTTGGCAGAATGGGACTGAGGAGCTAAAGACTTGTTTTTATATTCCTGGGCGGCTCAGTGGCACAGTGATTAGCACAGCTGCCTCACGGCAACAGGAACCCGGGTTCAATTCCGGCCTTGGGTGACTGTCTGTATGGAGTCTGCACATTCTCCCCGCGTCTGCGTGGGTTTCCTCCGGGTGCTCCGGTTTCTTCCCATATTCCAAAGATGTGCGGGTTAGGTGGATTGGCCATGGCAAAAATGGGTGGGATTAAGGGGATAGCAGGGGAGAGCCTGGGTGTGATACTCTTTCGGAAAGTCAGTGCAGACTTGATGGGCCGGATGGCCTCTTTCTGCACTGTGGGGATCTCTGCGATCTCAAGCTGGGATGAGGAGGCTGCAGGACTCTTACTCAATGACTCCGCCCCAGTTGCAAACTCTGTTTCTTTCTCCACAGATGCTGCCAGACCTGCTGAGGTTTTCCAGTGTTTTCTGTATTTCAGATTTCCAGCATCCGCAGTATTCTGCTTCTATATTTGCATATATATTGTAACTGAAAGGAAACCACCAGAAGACACAAAAGCTTATGGCACGAGAGAAATAGCAAGAGTCATAATTACCGGTTGCTCCCATTGACGACTTGGGAACTTTAAATGAACAGCATCTCGAACAATAGCTGTTGCCACAGTTGCTGCAGTTACGCTAAGCACGGACAGAAGACAAAAACTGTGATGAAAGGAGCAATTACGTAACACACACCCAGTTTATTTGCAGCATCGCGCACCAAGATATTGCCCAATGCAATGCCAATGCCCAAAGAGTGATTGATGCATTGCACAATCTATATTTAGCACCAGCTGTCAATCTGCGCAAAGCATTAACTACCAGTAACCAGTCTGCGCAAAGCATTAACTATCAATAACCAGTCTGCACACGGCATTAACACCAATAACCAGTTTGTTGCATTTTGGAAAGTGAAACCAGGGTAGGACTTGTACAGTGAATGGTAGGGTCCTGGGAAGTGGTGAGGAACAGAGGGACCTAGGAGTACAAGTACATAGTTCATTGAAAGCAGCGTCACGGGCAGAGAGAGTGGTGAAGATGGTGTTTCACACACTAGCCTTCATCAGTCAGGGCATTGAATATAGGAGTTGGGACATTATGTTATAGTTGTAGAAGTTGTTGGTAAGGCCGCACTTGGAGTATTGTGTACAGTTTTGATCACCCTGTTATAGGAAAGATATTGATAAACTGGAAAGAGTGCAAAGAAGATTTATGAGGATATGGCCAAGACTCGTGGGCCTGAGTTATAAGGAGCAGTAAGCAAGGCTAGGACTTTATTCCTTGGAACGTAGGAGAATGAGGGGTGATCTTATGGAGGTGTATAAAATCACGAGGGGCACAGATAGGGTGAACACACATAGTCTTTATCCCAGGCAAGGGGAATTGAAAACTAGAGGGCACAGGTTTAAGATGAGAGGGGAAAGATTTAAAAGGGACCTGAGGGGTAACCTCTTCACGCAGAGGGTGGTGCGTATATTGAATGAGCTGCCAGAGAGAGTGGTTGAGGCAGGTACAATAGCAACATTTAAAAAGCATTCGGATAAGTACATGGATGGGAAAGGATTAGGGGGATATGGGCCAAAGGTGGACAATTGGGACCAGCTGGGAGAGCAGCATGGTCGGCATGGGCTGAAGGGCCTGTTTCCGTGCTGTATTGCCCTATGACTCTCTCTATGAATCTACACCACTGGGAGTGTCGGCCTGGATTCTTGTTACTTGAGTCTCTGGGACTTGAGCCTACAATCTCCTAACTCAAGAGGTGAGTGTGGTACTCACTGAACCACGGCTAACACTGCTGTATAACCATTCCATCTCTTTTTTTTAATATAAAGATAGACATCATGCTTGATGACTTAACAAAAGAATGAATGACTTAAAAAAACAACACTCACTCGTTTCTTCAGGACTGAAAACGTGGCATTGCAGCTGTTACAATTTCCTGAAATGAAGGAGGAAAGAAAGTGTAATAAAAACATAAATTAAAAAGCACAGCTATTAAAACAAAGCTTCTTCCACATTGACCCTGCATTCCTCTTCTGTTATTGCACTCTTGATTGCCACAGCATGCTGTGGAACAATCATTAAATATTAATTCACTGGAAATGCAGTTGGCATAATCGGGTTCTCGCTTTGTCACTCCGTTCGGGGATCGTTGCTGGACTGCCTCAATTAAATAAAAATCACAGGGTTACATTTCTCAGAGAAACACGGTACAAAAATAACTGAGAATTCGAGTGAACTTGACAATGCGTAAGCAGAGGGAAAGAAAATACAGCGGTGGGAGGTGTGAGAGCGCTGCAGCTCCTCAATGATCGACTGTGCATCTGAGCTTTGCGATACAGGTAGGAGGAGAGAGGCTTAGGGAGGGAATTCCAGAGTTTTAGGCCGAGGCAACTGGAGGCAGGGTCAACAATGGTGGAGCAGTGAGAACTGGGGGGGGGGGGGGGGAAAGGCGGTGTGCAGGGGGCCAGAATTGAAGTGTGCAGATATCTCATCAGGATTGTGGGGCTGGAGCGGTTTACAGAGACAGGGAGAGGCAAGGCCCTGGAGGGATTTGGAAAAGCAAGGAAACTTTGTTTGATATCAAAGATATCAAAGAAGGGGCTCAGAGCCTCGAAAGCTTGTGTGGCTTTTGCTACCAAATAAACCTGTTGGACTTTAACCTGGTGTTGTTAAACTTCTTACGATATCAAAGACAACAGGTTAATCACATTCTGAGCCAGCCAGTCTCAACATTCACGAGTTCTCACAGACTGGTGGATGTTCACAGCTATTGCTAATATTTTAGAATGCCATAAATAATCAGCATGTTAACCTAAATGAACTCCTATTTAAAAAAAGTTCAAGAAGTGATAAGTCATAACTTGTGCTTTTTAAAAAAATGATTTATTTGTAATGGACTATCTGGGCGGCACGGTGGCACAGTGGTTAACACTGCTGCCTCTCAGTACCAGGGACCCAGGTTCAATTCCAGCCTCGGTTCACTGTCTGTGTGGAGTTTGCACATTCTTCCCGTGTCTGTGCGGGTTTTCTCTGGGTGCTCCGGTTTCCTCCCACAGTCCGAAAGATCACAGAATCCTCCAATGCAGGAGGCGGCCATTCGGCCCATCGAGCCTGCACCGACCACAATCCCATGCAGGGCCTATCCCCATAACCCCAAGCATTCACCCTGGCTAGTCCCGCTGACACTAAGGGGCAATTCAGCATGGCCGATCCACCTAACCCACATATTTTTAGACTGTGGGAGGAAACCGACACACAGACATGGGGAGAATGTGCAAACTCCACACAGACAGTGACCCAAGACGGGAATTGAACCCAGGTCACTCGCGCTGTGAGGCAGCAGTGCTAACCACTGTGCCACCGTGGGGGTTAGAACATAGAACATTACAGCGCAGTACAGGCCCTTCGGCCCTCGATGTTGCGCCAACCAGTGAAACCAATCTGAAGCCCCTCTAATCTACACTATTCCAATATCACCCATATGTTTATCCAATAACCATTTGAATGCTCTTAATGTTGACGAGTCCACTACTGCTGCAGGCAGGGCATTCCACGCCCTTACTCCTCTCCGAGTAAAGAACCTATCTCTAACATCTGCCCTATATCTCTCACCCCTCAATTTAAAGCGATGTCCCCTCGCGTTAGCCATCACCATCCGAGGAAAAAGGCTCTCACTATCCACCCTATCTAATCCTCTGATCATCTCGTATGCCTCTATTAAGTCACCTCTTAACCTTCTTCTCTCTAACGAAAACAACCTCAAGTCCCTCAGCCTTTCCTCATACGATCTTCCCACCATACCAGGCAACATCCTGGTAAATCTCCTCTGCACCCTTTCCAATGCTTCCACATCTTTCCTATAATGCGGCAACCAGAACTGTACGCAATACTCCAAGTGCGGCTGCACCAGAGTTTTGTACAGTTGAAGCATGACCTCCTGGCTCCGAAACTCAATCCCTCTACTAATAAAAGCTAACACACCGTACGCCTTCTTAACAACCCGATCAACCTGGGTGCCAACTTTCAGGGATCTATGCACATGGACACCCAGATCCCTCTGTTCATCCACACTACCAAGTATCTTACCATTAGCCCTGTACTCTGTATTCCTGTTACTCCTTCCAAAGTGAATCACTTCACACTTTTCTGCATCAAACTCCATTTGCCACCTCTCAGCCCAGCTCTGCAGCTTATCTATGTCCCTCTGTAACCTGCCACTTCCCTCCGCACTGTCTACAACTCCACCGACTTTAGTGTCATCCGCAAATTTACTAATCCATCCTTCCACGCCCTCATCCAGGTCATTAATAAAAATGACAAACAGCAGTGGCCCCAAAACAGATCCTTGCGGTACACCACTAGTAACTGAACTCCAGGATGAATATTTCCCATCAACCCCCACCCTCGGTTTTCTTAGGTTGATTGGCCATGCTAAATTGACCCTAGTGTCAGGGGGATTAACAAGGTAAATGTGTGGGGTATGGGAATAAGGCCTGGATGGGATTGTGGTCGGTACAGACTCGATGGGCCGAATGGCCTCTTTCTGTACTGCAGGGATTCTATGATTCTGTGACTTTAACCCTTCACGACCAGGGAAATGACTCGCTTCCCTGGGTCAACCCCTTTCCAGCTCTCTCACTGTTAAATAATGAAACCTCTCAAAGAGCAGGGTTAGCTTTATTACAGGGCGAGTAACCACAACGGAAATAAGCATTTAAAATCCAATTTTAATTAAAAAATAATAAAATTTTAAGCGCTTTCTTTCTGTTCCTTCTTTTATCCCTCTCCCTTCGACTTCACTGTACTCTCCAATTCCCTGTCACATTTTCTTTCTATTACTCAAAATTTCACTCTTCGTCCGAACAAAGCTTCCTTTTAAAACCACTGTAAAAATGATTGCTGAGTTTTCCCCCTCCTGTCTCCCATTCTCCATTTTAGATCAGTGACACACTTCCAAATACACTTTTAATTGTTTTAGATCTGCTCAATGGGATTGCTGCGCAGCCAATCAAAAGTCCAGAATGTAAGGAGTGATGTTGCCACGCAGGAGATTAATTTTCAGGAGTATAGGAACAGAGAAAAGCCACCCTTCAGTCACTCTGAGCGTAAAGGACCAGAGAGGCAATTTCTGGTCAACTTGAGCTTTGGAAAATTCAATGCTTTCTTTCCAAAAAACAATGGGTGGGTTTCCTCCCACAGTCCAAAGATGTGCGGGTTAGGTACATTGGCCATGCTAAACTGCCCCTTAGTGTCCCGGGGTGCATATGTTAGAGGAATTAGCGGAGTAAATATTTGGGATTATTGGGGGATAGGCCTGGGTGGGATTGTTGCCAGTGCAGACTCGATGGGCCAAATGGCCTCCTTCTGCACTGTAGGGATTCTATGATACCCTACACTCCCAAAAGTAAGGGAATCTGAAACTAGAGGGCATAGGTTTAAGGGGAGAGGGGAGAGATACAAAAGGGTCCAGAGGGACAATTCTTTCCATACAGAGGGTGGTGAGTGTCTGGAACGAGCTGCCAGAGATAGCAGTAGAGGTGGGTGCAATTTTGTCTTTTAAAAAGCATTTAGGCATTTACATGGGTATAGAGGGATATGGGCCAAACGTGGGTAAAAACTGGGCAGCACAGACAAGTTGGGTCGAAAGGCCTGTTTCCATGCTGCAAATGTCCATGACCTACATTTAAATAGTACCCAGCAGGGTATCCCAAAGCACTTCTTAGGAATGTTATCAAATAAAAAGTAATTAAAAGACAATACTAGAGATCAAAAGGAAAACAGAAAATGCTGGAAAATCCTCAGCAGGTCTGACAGCATCTGTGGAGAGAACAGAGTTAACGTCTCGAGTCTGGACGACCCTTCGTCATCTGTCAGACTGGTTGTGATTTTCCAGCATTTTCGCTTTTTAGAACATAGAACATAGAACAGTACAGCACAGAACAGGCCCCTCGGCCCACGATGTTGTGCCGACCTTCATCTGAAACCAAGATCAAGCTATCCCACTCCCTACCATCCTGGTGTGCTCCATGTGCCTATCCAATAACCGCTTAAATGTTCCTAAAGTGTCTGACTCCACTATCAGATTCCCGCATCTGCAGTAATTTGCTTTTATACTGGTGACCAAAAACTTGGTCAAGGAGGTAAATTTTAAAGTAGGTCTTAAAGGATGAGAGAAAGGTAGAGAGATTTAGGGAGGGATTTCCAGAGCTCTTTGCCTTGATGCTGAAAACAAGGCCACCAATGGAGCTACGAAGGAGTCAGACTGAACACAAAGGCAGAATTGGTGGAATGCATAGTTCCCAGAGGGTTGCAGGGCTGGAGGGAATTACACCCATAGTGAGAGGAGAAGGCATGATTCAAAATGAGCCCATCTAAGTCAACAAACAGAAAGGTCTTGGGTGAATGGAACTAGTTTCACATCCTTCATCCATTAGCATTATAGTGACACTATAGTTAAGAAAGCCCACCAATTCCTCTACTTTCTCAGGAGATTAAGGAAATTTGGCATGTCAGCTACGACTCTCACCAACTATTACAGATGCACCGTAGAAAGCATTCTTTCTGGTTGTAGCACAGCTTGGTATGGCTCCTGCTCTGCCCAAGACCGCAAGGAACTACAAAAGGTTGTGAATGTAGCCCAGTCCATCACGCAAACCAGCCTCCCATCCATTGACTCTGTCTACACTTCCCGCTGCCTCAGCAAAGCAGCCAGCATAATTAAGGACCCCACGCACCCTGGACATTCTCTCTTCCACCTTCTTCTGTCGGGATAAAGATACAAAAGTCTGAGGTTACGTACCAACCAACTCAAGAACAGCTTCTTCCCTGCTGCCATCAAACTTTTGAATGGACCTACCTCGCAATAAGTTGATCTTTCTCTACACCCTAACTATGACTGTAACACTACATTCTGCACTCTCTCCTTTCCTTCTCTATGAACGGTATGCTTTGTCTGTATAGCGCGCAAGAAACAATACTTTTCACTGTATGCTAATACACACCATCTCTGAGAGAAGAAGTTCCCCCTCAACTCTGTTCTGAACCGGCCCCCCCTTATTTTGAGGCTGTGCCCTCTAGTTCTGGTTTCCCTTCTAAGTGGAAAGAATCTCTCCACCTCTACCCTATCCAGCCCCTTCATTATCTTATATGTCTCTATAAGATCACCCCTCCTCATCCTTCTAAACTCCAACGAGTACAGACCCAATCTGTTTAATCTCTCCTCATAAGCTACACCCCTCATGACAAATAAATCAAATCAAAGTTAAATCAAATTATTGCTAAATACTGATCCAGTTCCCTGTGAAATGTGCTGGCTCCAATATACTGTGCCCCCCGAATTCAACAGTGAATTAATATAGCTACAGAAATGTATAAAACAACTGCTCTTGCAGGAATGAAGTTGAGTGGTATTGCTTACCCTTCCAACAATCTGGAAGAGAAGTATAATCAAGAATAATTTCTCTCCTCTACTTTATAACCTGAAAACATTTGAAAAAACTCTTTGGATCAGTTTGAACGAAGACTGATTGGGCCAATGTGAACTCATCCTTCAAGCAACCAAGCCTACTGTCTATCTGTTAAAGTTCCAGTGCCCACCTGAACAGGTAAACAGAGCCTGGCTTCAACACCTCACTTGAAAGATGAAACCACCCTCAGTTTACGGGCGGCACAGTGGTTAGCATGGCTGCCTCACAGCGCCAGAACCCGGGTTCGATTCCCAGTCTGGGTAACTGTCTGTGTGGAGTTTGCACGTTCTCCCCATGTCAGCATGGGTTTCCTGTGGATGCTCTGGTTTCCTTCCCACCTCCAAAGATGTGCGGGTTAACATAAGAACATAAGAAATAGGAGCAGGAGTAGGCCATCTGGCCCTTCGAGCCTGCCCTGCCATTCAACAAGATCATGGCTGATCTGAAGCGAATCAGTTCCACTTACCCGCCTGCTCCCCATATCCCCTAATTCCCTTATCGATCAGAAAACTATCTACCCGTGATTTAAACATATTCAACGAGGAAGCCTCCACCACTTCAATGGGCAGAGAATTCCAGAGATTCACTACCCTCTGAGAGAAGAAGTTCCTCCTCAACTCTGTTCTGAACCGGCCCCCCCTTATTTTGAGGCTGTGCCCTCTAGTTCTGGTTTCCCTTCTAAGTGGAAAGAATCTCTCCACCTCTACCCTATCCAGCCCCTTCATTATCTTATATGTCTCTATAAGATCACCCCTCCTCATCCTTCTAAACTCCAATGAGTACAGACTCAATCTGTTTAATCTCTCCTCATAAGCTACACCCCTCATCTCCGGTATCAACCTGGTGAACCTTCTCTGCACTCCCTCCAAGGCCAATATATCCTTTCGCAAATAAGGGGACCAAAACTGCACACAGTACTCCAGTTGCGGCCTCACCAGTGCCTTGTACAGTTGCAGCAAGACCTCCCTGCTTTTATATTCTATCCCCCTCGCGATAAAGGCCAACATTCCATTCGCCTTCTTAGGTTAGGTGCATTGACCGTGTTAAAATTGCCCCTTAGTATCAGGGAGACTAGCGGGTTAATGCGTGGAGTTACAGGGATAGGGCCTGGGCGGGATTGTTGTCGATGCATGCTCGATGGGCCGAATGGCCAACTTCTGCACCGTAGGGATTCTATGATTCTATGCTGTACTGGAGTACTGGTTTGGTCATGATGTGGAGATGCCGGCGTTGGACTAGGGTAAACACAGTAAGAAGTCTCACAACACCAGGTTAAAGTCCAACAGGTTTATTTGGTAGCTAGTGGCTTTTGCTACCAAATAAACCTGTTGGACTTTAACCTGGTGTTGTGAGGCTTCATACTGGTATAGGCCAGGGGTGTAAGAACTAGTGTAAGTTTCAAACACTTAGCTTCTGAGATGAGAGTCCTACCAATGGAGCCAAGCAGGTGTTTTATCGCTACTCTCTGAGAATGCGGGTTACCCCCATCCCATCAAAATCAACTTACCCTCTGCTACAGCCCCAGATCGCCATTCTCAAGCCTTGGAAATCATTGGGAAAATGTCTCACCAATGAGAGTCAGTGAACACAAGGGCGCGAGGCAGGTGCTGCAGCAGCGACTGGGTTAAGTGAAGAGTGTACTTCTCTGCAGAATACCAGTTATCCCGACTGATAATGCAAAAGGAAGAGAATTCAGCAGAGAATCATTTTTCCAGATGTAATTGGACAGAAAGCGTGTTTATATTCTGAAAGCTCCATCTGTTTAAATGCAACTGTGACTAAGGTTCCCAGCAACATTTGCTGAACATGCGGGAAAAAAAAGTGCTGAGGTTATCAAAACACAGGTCAACGAGTAGTTAGGTCGCATCCCTGAGCTAAAAGACAAACACGTTAAACGCGTCCTTTATCAGTTCTTGAGCCAATTCCATAAACAGTAAAAGTTTGGATTTACTGATTTTTATTTTATCCCCCTCCCCCCCCACACCACCCCTCACAATGGGAGATCTGGAGGTGTGTTGGGTCTGGCAGAGGGTCATGGCACAGAGCATTAAGACTTGGAAACCTGGGGTTGGATACATCTCCAAACGAAGGAAGGCCACCGAGACGGTCAGGCCAATTTGGCTGGTAGCATCCTTAACCCAAGTCAACAAGTTGAGAGAAGCAGGCCAAGGTTGAAGACTGGGGATGTGTGGGACAGACCGATATCCGGGAGGGTCTCATTCTTTCTGCGAATACGCTGGTTAATACATTACCATAACATTTCTTTCTCCGCCAGGCTGAAGCAGACACACAGCATCTGGGTTTAGTCGCCAACACGTTCACCTCAAGTCACAAGGTCTCAGGTTCAAGCCCCATTCCAAGACTTGAGTATGTAATCTGGGTTGATGATCCAATGCGACACCGAGGAAGTGCTGCATTGTTAGAGCTGGGATTTCTTCAGGCGAGATGTTGAGTCGTTATCTGTTTTATCTAACAGTTCAGATGAAGATCCCTTGGTGCTACTTGAACAGCAGCAGCAAGTTCCTCTCATGTTGTGGTAAACATCCTGTGTTCAGAATGACTACTATATTTGTCTACAAAACGACAGTGACCTCTTCAACAACAATCTACAACATAAGGAACCTTGTGATCTCTGAATATGGTAACAAGGCACGATAACTATAAGCATGTCCATTATTTTAGGGATGGAGAACTCACATGCTTTATGGGAGGGTTGGTGAACCGCATTCTGGTAGTTAAAAGAATAGTGTAAAAATGAAACTGGGGAGGATTAGGACAGCAGGGGGCACAATAAACAGACCAATCACAACATCCTTGTATCTTGTCGCACACTGGATGCAGTATCCGTGGTCTTCCCAAAGCACTGTATAATTTACAATTCACCAAAGATCCTTAGACAACATCTTCCAAACCCACGACAACTTTCATCTAGAAGGACAAGGGCAGAAGATACATGGGAACACCACCACCTGCAAGTTCCCCTCCAAGCCACTCATCATCCTGACTTAGAAATATATCACCATTCCTTCGCAGTCGCTGGGTCAAAATACTGGAATTCCCTCCCTCACGTCATTCTGGGCCAACCCACAGCAAGTGGATTGCAGCGATTCAAGAAGTCAGCTCACCACCACCTTCTCAAGGGCAACTAGGGATGGGTAATAAATGCTGTGATGTGGAGATGCTGGCGTTGGACTGGGGTAAACACAGTAAGAAGTCTCACAACACCAGGTTAAAGTCCAACAGGTTTATTTGGTAGCAAAAGCCATTAGCTTCCGGAGCGCTGCTCCTTCGAAGGAGCAGCGCTCCAAAAGCTAGTGGCTTTTGCTACCAAATAAACCTGTTGGACTTTAACCTGGTGTTGTGAGACTTCTTAATAAATGGTGGCCAGCCAGCGACACCCATGTCCCACGAATGAATAAAAGAAAACACATCAACATCATGGATACAAGATATGGGGTGGCAGGGTGGCACAGTGGTTAGCATTGCTGCCTCACAGCGCCAGGGACCTGGGTTCAATTCCAGCCTTGGGTCACTGTCTGTGTGGAGTTTGCACATTCTCCCCATGTCTGTGTGGGTTTCCTCCGGGTGCTCCAGTTTCCTCTTACAGTCCAAAGATGTGCGTGTTAGGTTGATTGGCCATGCTAAATTGCTCCTAGTGTCAGGGGGATTCACAGGGTAAATATGAGGGGTTACAGGAATAGGGCCTGGGTGGGATTGTTGTTGGTGCAGACTTGATGGGCCGGATGGTCTCCTTCTGCACTGTCGGGATTCTATCAGAGAAGAAGAACAGAGTCTGGTTACTCTACAATCAGTCGTTCATCTCCTGACCCACCAAAACCACGAGTCAAGAATGTGATAGAATACTCACAACTCTCTTGGATGAATGCAGTTGCAATATGAACTAAGACACTCAACACTTTGCCTGATTGTTGCATTCAATGACAGGGTCACCAATGATCACCCCCCAACCTCCCTCCCCTCAGATCACTGGTGTAGTATCTGCTGAATGCTCTTTACCAATTCACTGAGGTGACTTTGACAGTACATCCTATCCCTGTGACCTCTACCACTAACAAGAACAGTAATGCTGTGGGCACACCAAACTCTCTACATGATGGAATCATGGGATAGTCCACACCAACATATACTTTCAATATCTCAATACTTCATGCTGAGCCTGGAGAAAAGATAGTGTGTGGAATTTAATGGGGGGGGGGGGGGGTAGAAGTTGAGCGGGAGTCCCAATGTTTGATTCCCGATGGCAGGAAAAGTGTCCCGAGTTTAGTGGAGACCAGGAAAGGCCCGACACAAAAATCCTGCTCACAGGATGTCAATTAGGTTCATTACTGAGCAATTCAAAAACACTTACTCCTGAGCCCACCAGGATTTAATGGCGCTCCCATGTTTTCGCGAGCCACCCAGAAAACCAGCAGCAGTCTACCAGGGAACCCAAAGGACTCGGCATGAGGAAAGTGGGGGGGTATGCTGTAGCCACCTCCACTGCCCTTGCTTCTGACTCCTCTTCCCACCAACCCACCCCCATTCCACTGGTGATTCCCTACGCACGATGACCATCTCACATCCCTATCTCCTGGGGTCCAGCTATGATCCCTTCTGAAGGCTTCCGAACATCACTGGCATCAGCCCCCATGTGTGGTGGTGCTGCAGGTCTCAGACTGACGAGCAACTCTCAGGGGGAGGAATTTCCACTTTACTGGAGCCTCAATGTAGCAGGTAGTCCACGCTGGCCAACACATCCAAGATAGCACCGGAGTGCAGCAACTTCTTGGTAGCTGTTCCAAGCATACCCTCTAATTCTGTCTCTTACTCTTGTCCTCTGTACCCTAGCTAGAACTGTAACACTATATTCTGCACCCTATCCTTTCCTTCTTCTCTATGTACTCTATGAACAGTATGTTTTGTCTGTATAGCACGCAAGAAACAATACTTTTCACTGTATCCCATACATGTGACAATAATAAATCAAGTAACTACCTGGCTGCATTTAAATTGTATCAGGACCCTTAGCGGTTCTCCAACTGATGGGGGGGAAAACCACTGTCGCACAAATTAAATACTAACTGTGTACAGTTCTGGTCACCCTATTATAGAAATAATATTATTAAACTAGAAAGAGAGCAGAAAAGATTTACTAGGATGCTACCGGGACTTGATGGTTTGAGTTATAAAGAGAGGCTGGATAGACTGGGACTTTTTTCCCTGGAGCGTAGGAGGCTGAGGGGTGATCTTATAGAGGTCTATAAAATAATGAGGGACATAGATCAGCTAGATAGTCAACATCTTCTCCCAAAGATAGGGGAGTCTAAAACTAGAGGGCATAGGTTTAAGGGGAGAGATACACAAGGGTCCAGAGGGGCAGTTTTTTCACACAGAGGGTGGTGAGCGTCTGGAACAAGCTGCCAGAGGTAGTAGTAGAGGTGGGTACAATTTTGTCTTTTAAAAAGCATTTAGACAGTTACATGGGTAAGATGAGTATAGAGGGATATGGGCCAAATGTGGGCAATTTGGACTAGCTTAAAAGAAGGGGTGGCATGGAAAATTGGGCCAAACGGCCTGTTTCCATGCTGTAGACCTCTATGTTTCTATGACTTTATGGTGATACATCTCATATCACTGTATTTACAAAGCATAAGTATGATGAAATTTGGATAGACAGTAATAGGTTGGGTATTGGATCAACAAAAAGAAAAGAAAAAATGACTTTTGAGTACATTCCCCCCCCCCACCTTCCAAATACACAGGGCATAAATCCTGGGAATCTAACCCTGCCAAGTCTTCGCAGAGACTCAAAGAATCTGCTGGCTGCAGTTGTTTCTTAATAGCCCCTCAAACGTTGCTCAAGCCGTTTTGTTTTCCTTGGAGCAGAGAAAGCCAGCATTCCCTGGTGGGGAACGCAAGACAGATGGGGTTGGCCGAGTCTTCGAGTCTTGCGGATACGCTGGAGACCGACTTTGTGGAATGGATCTCCTCCCCCTTCCAACATGTCACAACTAAACAACATTAATACCGTCCAGGAGGCAGAGACATGGCTTGGATTCGTGTCCTATGTTTGTGCCTTCTGGGTGGAATGTTGCTGAAGCTACAGGACCCAGTTGCTTCATGCCAACAAGAGCTGAAGGCTCAGCAAGTTGGCTCGCTGTACTTGTTCCTTCACGGTCACGCATGTAGAGGTGAAAGCAAAGCCAAATTTCTGCAGACAGTTCAGAATGTACCTGGCCCATGAAACAAATGGAATATGATGGGCTGAATGGCCTTTCCTCATTGCACGGTCTGATGTGTTTCAAATCACATCAACAAAGAAATGCTCCATAGTGTGCTTTCAATCTACATCATTTACACTGGATAATAAAATTAAAAACTCCTTACCATCAGAATTCCTAACTTTTTTCTCAATTATTCTTAGTGGTTAGCACTGCTGCCTCACAGCGCCAAGGACCCAGGTTCGATTTTGGTCTTGGGTGACTATGTGGAGTCTGCACATTCGCCCCGTGTCTGTGTGGGTTTCCTCCGGGTGCTCCGATTTTCTCCCACACTCCAATCCATCACGCAAACCAGCCTCTCATCCATTGACACTGTCTACACTTCCCGCTGCCTCGGAAAAGCAGCCAGCATAATTAAGGACCCCACGCACCCCGGACATTCTCTCTTCCACCTTCTTCCATCTGGAAAAAGTTACAAAAGTCTGAGGTCACGTACCAACCGACTCAAGATCAGCTTCTTCCCTGCTGCTGTCAGACTTTTGAATGGACCTACTTCGCATTCAGTTGATCTTTCTCTACACCTTAGCTATGACTGTTAACACTACATTCTGCACTCTCTGCTTTCCTTCTCTATGAACGGTATGCTTTGTCTGTACAGTGCGCAAGAAACAATACTTTTCACTGAATGTTAATACATGTGACATTAATAAATCAAATCAAATCAAAAAAGGTGTGCGGGTTAGGTGGATTGGCTACGCTAAATTGCCACTTCATGTCAGGGGGACTAGGAGGTAAATATATGGGGTTACGGGGATAGGACCTGGATGAGATTGTTGTCGGTGCAGACTCGATGGGCCAAATGGCCTCCTTCTGCAATGTAGATTCTATGTCTTATAGTTTTAAATTTAATAGAATAGTCACATGATTTAATGTTAAATCCTTATAAAGCAACAGTGCCTGAAACCATAGTCTCCATGGGGCAATTTAAGTGCTCATCACAGGGTTTCGAAAATTTTAGATCCTATAATTCAATCAATGTGCACAGTCGCCAAGTGAGAGTTGAAGGCCCCACCTATCGGATGACACTCTAAACCAAGTCGGTGTCTGCCTCCTAAGGTCGACACACTATTGGAAATCTCTCAGGTATCCCGACCAATATTCATCCCTCAACCAACATCTCTTACAAAGAAAATCCGATTTTCTGGACATTTATTGTTGTCTGGGGGGGTTTTGCTGTGTATAAATTAGCTCCTGTGTTATCCTATATTACAACTGTGATTAAATGTCAAAGAAGCCCTCCACTGGCAGTGAAGTGCTCTGTGGCATTCTGAGATTGAGAGTTCTGCTACGTAAAAAGCAACTTCTTTCTTCCCCGATGCCAACTGATCTTGGGAGTTCCGATTCAGGATTTATCCACAGATGAGGCAACACTGCCAGGAACGGCCCTTTTCCAAATTTCAGGCCCATGCCATTGAAGGAGTGGGAGACAGGAGTGCAAACAGAGAAGAACTGACAGGGCTCCTGCGAGTTGCCCCGGTGCCATTCTGATTCTGCTGGGTAGATCTGCAGGAGGTCGATGGCGAAGGAAGATCTGAAAGGGTTGGCTGCTCCGAGGCCTGGTCTCCTAGCCGAGGAATGGCGAAGGTTGACAACGCTGGTCGAGTGTTTTCCTGGAGATTCCATCATGTGGCTTCTTCCCACTATTGCTCATGGCCAGTTGGAAAGCAAAAAGACTCTACATGCTTCTTCACGGTCAAGCAGTCTTTCCCAGTGCCCTCAATCCCCAAAACTTCTACAATTCACAAACAAAAATGTCCAGAGAAAATTAGAAAAATTTATTTTAATTACCACAATGATTTTTATCCTCCCTGTTGCTCACAGAATGGCCTGGTGATTAATCTTTACTTTCTGGAGGGTGGTAACCCTAACAACGGTCAAATCATAAGTAAATTATACGAGAGGCCAATGTTACGCATCATTGTAGATTACGCAACTAGCCATCCTCTGAAAACTGCAAGATAGAGACCGCTGTACCTATTTCTTTCTGGGCTATGTCTCCCAGGGAGCAGCAAGTTTCTTCAAGAGAAGTGATAAAGTTCAAAGGTTTGCAAGTGCAAAAACACTTTTCTTTCTAATAGCCACCCTGTTCTAGGCTGCAACCTGTATGGGTCATGGCAGGGGCTGTGGGACAGGGATGCCTCTCCTCTCACAGCTGCAACACTGTGAACTCAGGGAAGAGTTGGAAGGTGAAGAGATCACACCTACCCTCCCAACTTTCAGTCTGGGTTTAACCTTCCTCTGAGGGATCTGCAATTGTTTGTCAGGTTCAGACTGCAACGCACACAACAGGGAGATACCATCATTTTAATGGGAGGCGCTTTCTCCTCTGTCCTTAGGAAATCTCAATGCTACTCCAGCGCGGTGTAAATTCGTCGAGTGACTGTGCAACTCAGAGCTGTACTATAAACAGGAAACTAGCTGCAGCTGCCACAGAGGAGTCCTGGTATTTCAGACTCAAACAGACCAAAGACGCAGGTGATGAAAGCATAATAATCCTGCATTCCCTCTGCGTATGCTTTGAATTTTAAGCCAGGCTGGAGAAGAAGGGCAGTATAAGGAGTTAAAGCAAGCTAACAACAGACACTGAGGCCACATTATAAGACAGTCTGTGTAAATCTCCTCTGCATCCTCTCCAAGGCATTTACATCCTTCTGAAAATGTGGTACACCAGCTGACGACTAGCTGAGTGCTTTAAAGAGGATTATCACAACCTCCTTGCTTTTATACTCTATTTCCCGATTAACAAAGCCAAGGATCCCATTTACCTTCTTAACTAGGGGATTTTCACAGTAACTTCATTGCAGTGTTAATGTAAGCCTACTTGTGACACTAATAAATAAACTTAAACTTTAAAGCAAATGTACCATCTACAATTGCCTCTCCTCATTCTCCCGACCAAAACGTATCACTTTACATTTCTTTATGTGAAATTCCATCTGCCATGTGTCTGCCCATTTCCCCAGTTTCCACCTCATTGTTTACTACATGCCTCAGTTTAGTACCATCTGCTAATTTTGAAGTTAATTCCTGTATACCCAAACCCAATTAGGTCGAATGGCCTCTTGCTGTGCTGTAAAGTTCTATGTAAGGGAATTAAGGGTTATGGGGATCAGGCGGGTAAGTGGTACTGATCCACGTCAGATCAGCCATGATCTTATTGAATGGCGGGGCAGGCTCGAGGGGCTAGATGGCCTACTCCTGCTCCTATTTCTTATGTTCTTATGTAAAAAAAAATTGACGCAAGATTTGCAGACTAAACTAATAGCTTTACGTACAATTTTATCAATAAAGCAAAACTCAGGATCATAGTCTACTAATTCTAATGATGAGTGTGGTCAGAATGTGGGACTCATATGAGTAGTTGAGGTGGATAACAAAGGCTTTAAGCTAGATAAAAGTGTCTAGAGGGGCAATTTTTTCTCTGAGGGTGGTGAGTGTCTGGAACAAGCTGCCAGAGGTAGTAGTAGAGGCGGGTACAATTTTGTCTTTTAAAAAGCATTCAGACAGTTACATGGGTAAGATGGGTGTAGAGGGATATGGGCCAAATGCGGGCAACTGGGACTAGCTTATGGTTAAAAGAAAAGGGCAGCATGGAAAAGTTGGGCCGAAGGGCCTGTTTCCATGCTGTAGACCTCTATAACTCTATAAACAGACGAGGGAGGAAGGAATATAAAGATATATAGATATGGAGGGATGAAGAAACACTGGTATAGAGCATTAACATTGGACAGATCAGTTGGGCTGAATCAGCACAGCTACAGGCCAATGGGATGTAATGCAACCATTTTCCTTAATGAAGATTGCTTTTTTTAAACTCCCCCAATATCACCCACTCCTCCCCTCACCACCACCATTTTGGCAGCATTTATTGGACTCCAGGACTACTGGTTTCCTCAACACTCCACGCAGATCAGTCAGAGCCATGACAGAGAGCTGAAAACTTGTCACTCGTTCCCTCTTCTTGCTTCCCACTGTAGCACACGTCCAAATTGCAGTCCTTGAGGCCAACTACTCACTCCAAGCTTGAGTGCAAAGCGCTGGCGTCTCAGTTAAAAGGAAGACTTGCATTTCTGGAGCACCTTTCACAACCTCAGGACGATCCAAAACATTCTTAAAACCGATGGAGCAGAACCATTGAATGCAGCACGGTGGCACAGTGGTTAGCACTGCTGCCCCACAGCGCCAGGGACCCGGGTTCAATTCCGGCCTTGGGTCACTGCCTGTGTGCGGTTTGCACATTCTCCCCGTGTCAGCATGGGTTTCCTCCAGGTGCTCTGGTTCCCTCCCACACACCTACAAGATGTGTAGGTTAGGTGGATTGGCCGTGCTAAATGTGCGGGGTTATGGAGATAGCACAGAGGGGAAGGCCTGGGTGGGATGCCCTTTTGGAGAGTGGGTGCAGTCTCGACAGCCTCTTTCTGCACTGTAGGATATGGATGTAACACAAAAGGTAGCCATTGAGTCCAGCACAGTTACAAACGGGCTCTTTGGAAAAAGCCATCCAATCAGTCTCCACATGACCTGCTCTTTGTCCTAACCCTGTAAATTTCCCATCAAGTACTTACTCATTCCCTTTCCCAAGTTATTACCGAATCTGCTTTCACCATTCTCTCACGCGCTGCATTGCTAATCATCAGATCCACATACAAAAGTCTGAGGTCATATACCAACTGACTCAAGAACAGCTTTGTTAACTGCTGGCATCAGACTTTTGAATGGACCTACCTCGCACTAAGTTGATCTTTCTCTACACCCTAACTATGGCTGTACATTCTGCACTCTCTCCTTTCCTTCTCTATGAACTGTATGCTTTGCCTGTATAGCATGCAAGAAACAAAACTTTTCACTGTATGCTAATACATGAGACAATAATAAGTCAAATCAAATCATATCATAGAAACCCTACAGTGCAGGAGGAGGCCACTCAGCCCATCGAGTCTGCACTGACAACAATCCCACCCAGGCACTATCCCCGTAATCCCACATATTTACCCTGCTAACCCCTCTAATCTACGCATCCCGGGACAATACGGGGCAATTTAGCATGTCAATTCATTTAACCCGCACATCTTTGGACTGTGGGAGGAAACCCGGAAGAAACCCACGCAGACACGGGGAGAATGTGCAAACTCCGCGCAGACAGTGACCCGAGTCAGGAATCGAACACAGCCACCTGGAGCTATGAGGCAGCTGTGCTAACCACTGTGCCACCCAATCAAATCACAACTCGCTGTGTAAAATAAAAACACCTCATCTTATTTCTGATTCTAATGCCAATCATCAGAAACCTGTGTCCTCTGATTACTGGCCCTGCTACCATCGACAAGGTTAGCAAGCGCAGCGGAGGAGGGGGCTCCCCTCAGGGACAGGTCACTAACTCTGACAATTTGAAAGCCGCTTCTGTGCATAGCGAGATGTTGCCCTCATTTTATCAATTTTTATTTTGATATAGGTCAGATTACAAGAAATAGCCGTGTCCATGTGAGTTTGGGTTGATGCGCTAACCTCAGCTAAATTCATTCCACATTTTAAAAAAATCACAACTGCAGAAAAATCATAAGTGTGTAAATATTGCTGAATTTCCTGGCAATAGAAATGTTTTTAAAACAAAAGCGTATTGGTAAAAATATCTATGGGCGGCACGGTAGCACAGTGGTTAGCACTGCTGCTTCACAGCTCCAGGGTCCTGGGTTCGATTCCCGGCTCGGGTCACTGTCTGTGTGGAGTTTGCACATTCTCCTCGTGTCTGCGTGGGTTTCCTCCGGGTGCTCCGGTTTCCTCCCACAGTCCAAAGATGTGCAGGTTAGGTTGATTGGCCAGGTTAAAAATTGCCCCTTAGAGTCCTGAGATGCGTAGGTTAGAGGGATTAGCGGGTAAATATGTGGGGGTAGGGCCTGGGTGGGATTGTGGTCGGTGCAGACTCGATGGGCCGAATGGCCTCCTTCTGCACTGTAGGGTTTCTATGATTTCTATGATTTCAAGCACAAGATGGAGAATGATTGGACACTGACAAAGATAGAGCAGAAAACAGATCTATATAACTACACAGAATAGGAGGTGACCCTTCAGCCCATTATGCTTATGCTGGCTCTTTAAAAGAGCCACTCAATTAATCACACGCTCTCCCTTTGGCCCCCCAAATCTTTTCCTTTTCAAGCATTTATTTAAATTCTCTTCTATTCAAAGGGCATCCTCAGAAATCCTGAAAAGCACGAGGGTGTGTTAGTGGGCAGGAAAGGGAAGAGCAGGATAAGGGAGGGACCAGAGCCGAGGCAAAGCAAGGCTGTGTTACCAATGCCGGAGTAAGAGGGTTGACACAAAAGAGACCAGAGGCCTAATGAATTTGCCTGGTGGAGAGCAGAGAGAGATTGGGTTGGAGCCAGGGGATAGTTTGCAGACAAAGGCAAGGAATTTGAAATTGTGCTACGAAGCCTGTGGCCACTGTGGTTGAAGTGACAGGCAACAAAATCACTTTATTTTCTGACTTTCTCAACATCCTTTACCTCCTCTCCTACAGGCACCAACTCTGAGTTAGGGTCCCAGATGTACCCTCTAATCTGATTTGATTTGATTTATTATTGTCGTATGTATTGGTATACAGTGAAAAGTATTGTTTCTTGCGCGCTATACAGACAAAGCACACCGTTCATAGAGAAGGAAAGGAGAGAGTGCAGAATGTAGTGTTACAGTCATAGCTAGGGTGTAGAGAAAGATCAACTTAATATAAGGTAGGTCCATTCAAAAGTCTGACAGCAGTAGGGAAGAAGCTGTTCTTCAGTCGGTTGGTACGTGACCTCAGACTTTTGTATCTTTTTCCCGACAGAAGGAAAAAAAGCAAAATTTTTTTATTAGTCACAAGTAGGCTTACATTAACGCTGCAATGAATTTACTGTGAAATTCCCCTAGTCGCCACAGTCCAACGCCTGTTCAGGTCAAGAAGATAGGAGAGAGAATGTCCCGGGTGTGTGGGGTCCTTAATTATGCTGGCTGCTTTTCCGAGGCAGCTGGAAGTGTAGACAGAGTCAATGGATGGGAGGCTGGCTTGCGTGATGGATTGGGCTACATTCACGACCTCCTGAGCAGTCACTGTTCGTTTGTGAGCCGAAATGTCATTTGGGGGTGGGAGTGTATGCAGAGCCAAGTCGGATCATTTTCCAGTCCGATTTCCCAGAGTGTCATTGGAAACTGGAATCCTGGTGATCTTTTGTACTGAATCCCAACGGCCTGGAGACCACTTACAGCTTCCCCAAAACTCTCCGGTTTGTAAAGACACTGCACATGTTACAACTGTTGGGCTTGCTGAGTTAAACTGTGAAGCAGAGACAGATGGGGGAAAAGAATGAGAGTGAATCTACCTAGCTGCAGCTCTGGGCAGATATCCAAGGGCCACAATCATGGCAGCTTGGGTGAAAGTCATGCTCGGTCATACCCAGGAGGTGGGCAACGTTGAGGGGAATGCCCACAACTGACAACACCGTAATGTAGAAATCAGCATAAGGCAGTTCACAAAAGGGCAGCACGGTGGCACAGTGGTTAGTACTGCCGCCTCACAGCCCCAGAGATCCCAGTTCAATTCCAGTCTTGGGTGACTGTCTGTCTGTGTGGAGTTTGCACATTCTCCCTGTGTCTGCGTGGGTTTTCTCCAGGTGCTCCGGTTTCCTCTCTCAGCCCAAAAAGTGTGCAGGTTAGGTGGATTGGCCTTGTGAAATTGCCCCTTAATGTCCCAAGATGTGGAGGTTAAGGATATTAGTGGGGTAAATGCGTGATGTTACAGGGGTAGAACGGGGTGTGGGTCTGGGAAAGATACCCTGTCGGAGAGTCGGTGCAGATTTGATGGGCCGAATGGCCTCCTACTGCACTGTCGGGATTCTATGAAAAAGAGAAAGGATACAGAGCCGTGGTCAAAGAGTTCTAAAGTAAAGTTTATTTATTAGCCACAAGTAGGCTTACATTCACATTGCAATGAGGTAGGGTGCAGAAAAGTGAGGAGGCTTCTGAAGGGGCAAAGCAGAGACAGTTGCCGAGACAATAATAGAAGGATGCTTTAAAAAAGCAGACAGCACTGCCAGCCATGGGGGAAACGGAGGTAGAAGGTGGTTACTCGGTTGGAGGGAGCA
Source organism: Mustelus asterias (assembly GCF_964213995.1). Taxonomy (NCBI): domain Eukaryota; kingdom Metazoa; phylum Chordata; class Chondrichthyes; order Carcharhiniformes; family Triakidae; genus Mustelus; species Mustelus asterias. The sequence goes on along the minus strand of NC_135811.1, from coordinate 7,127,068 downwards.
GCAGTGGAAGAAATTCAATATGCAAAGACAGAGGCACAAGGTATCAAACTAAAAATAGTTATCAGTGAAGTCTAAAACTTTGTATCTGAATGTCTTTCACTGGAACAAGCCAGATTTATTTTTTTTCTAAAAACTGTCCCTCTGTATATAGTAAGATTCTCAGCTGCAAATCTCTCGCTCTTACTCACTCCTTAAATACTTTTACCAGATGATGTACAGTGGGCCCTCGGGACATGTTTAGGTAACTGCAACAGCCGCTGAAATATCAACCGAAATAAATATTTCCACTATCTCAATCTGGCAATCTCAAACATACACACATTGCTGAATTCCACCACAACAAAGGATTTTCTCTTCAGCTATTGATTAGGAACCATCTTTCAGATCTGGCATAATGTAAAGTTTTTTAAAGTTTATTTATTAGTCACAAGTAAGGCTTACATTAACACTGCGATGAAGTTACTGTGAAAATCCCCTAGTCGCCACACTCTGGCGCCTGTTCGGGTACGCTGAGGGAGAATTTAGCACGGCCAACGCACCCTAACCAGCACATCTTTCAGACTGTGGGAGGAAACCGGAGCACCCGGAGGAAACCCACACAGACACGAGGAGAACGTGCAGACTCCACACAGACAGTGACCCAAGCCGGGAATCGAACCCGGGTCCCTGGCGCTGAGAGGCAGCAGTGCTAACCACTGTGCCACCGTGTAGAGTGCACGAAACCGCAAAAACATTGCTCCTTCAATGTGACAAAAAGAAACCAGTTCCAATTTTAAAACTTTGTCGGTCTCTATTAAATAAGAATCAGTGGTTGATCTCCCATTAACTTACACAGGGGAGAGTCAGGAGGAGATGTAGTTTTCGGGTGAAGCGGGCTTAGAGGGAAGGGAATAACTGAGGCATAATTGTGTCATTAATATGAGACCAGACAAATATAAAAACCAGGGCAAAATGTGTGATAAATTCTTGGAGGAAACTTTGATATTTTGATGTTGAGCATTTGAGATAAATAAACAAATTGAATCAATCACCCAAAGTTCAAAATACAACCCCAATATTCACACTACCAATATAAGCTGCCCACACTGTAATCACACCCTTATCCAGTAAAGGCATTGCAATGCCTCCACAGGACCAGAGTGAGGCAGGAAAATTATCGCACGACAATTCTACATAGCCATTATAAATACAAACTTCAGAATTCATCCTAGGACTAGACAGGCTGTATGAGCATGCAAGATATCTTTGATTTGATTCATTATTGTCACATGTATTAACAGACAGTGAAAAGTATTGTTTCTTGTGTGCTGTACAGACAAAACATACCATTCATAGAGAAGGAAAGGAGAGTGCAGAATGTAGTGTTACAGTCATAGCTAGGGTGTAGAGAAAGATCAACTTAATACAAGGTAAGTCCATTTAAAAGTCTGATGGCAGCAAGGAAGAAGCTGTTCTTGAGTCGGTCAGTACGTGATCTCAGACTTTTATATCTTTTTCCCGAAGGAAGAAGGTGGAAGAGATAATGGGGTCCTTAATTATGTTGGCTGCTTTGCTGAGGCTGGATGGGAGGCTGGTTTGAGTGATGGATTGGGCTACATTCACAACCTTTTGTAGTTTCTTGCGGTCTTGGGCAGAGCAGGAGTCATTCCAAGCTGTGATACAACCAGAAAGAATGCTTTCTATGGTGCATCTGTAAAGGTTGGTGAGAGTCGGAGCTAACATGCCAAATAATGTTTGAAGAGAATCTCCTTTTGACGAGCCACTTGAGAGCAATTTGCAGGCTGGCTTTAATACAGAGGATCAGTGAGCTTGTGTAGTAGGAATGCACCAGTTTGTAAATTGATGGCACACTGCACAGTTTAACCTCATTAAAGTTGAGAACAATTGAATATTGTTGCACAGAAATAAAATTTAAGTTTTTTAAAGTTTATTTATTAGTGTCACAAGTAGGCTTGCATTAAAACTGCAATGAAGTTACTGTGAAAATCCCCTAGTCGCCACACTCCGGCGCCTGTTCGGGTACACAGAGAGAATTTAGCACGGCCAATCCACCTAACCAGCACGTCTTTCGGATTGTGGGGGGGGAACCGGAGCACCCGGAAGAAACCCACGCAGACACGGGAAGAACGTGCAAACTCCACATAGACAGTGACCCAAGCCAGGAATCGAACCTGGGTCTCTGGCACTGAGAGGCAGCAATGCTAACCACTGTGCCATCATGGCCACAGTCCATACAGATGATCAGGATAGTGCCCGCTGCTTTTCCCCACAAACCATCGAGTCTAATCTTGCTCACCTCTTTCTATACACGGATTATCTGATACTAAGCAAACATTAAACTCATACAAAAAGAAAACAACAACTTTTTTATGTTTTCACTCTCCCCAAATCTAGAGTTCTGGAAAATAAAGATGCACCATTTTTCAAATTGACATGGAAAGATTTATCTTTTTCTCTCATTCCGTACGACACATTAACCCATACCGAGAGCGCGCCGTTATTCAACTGTCTGCGTACACGTGTGAGCGGAGCACAGCCCAATGCCGGAGTATACACATTTCCCAGTTGTTTCACTGCAGAGCATTCAGAAACCCTGGCTGACTCTTCTCTCCCTCTCCCCGTGGAGCTACAGACAAAAGCGCACACCATGCTTGCCGTTCTGTTTTAACAACAGTCAAACTCAGTGCAGATGAGGACAAAACTCAGTGCTACCCTTGAACAGAGTCTTTAGCAACTGGTTCATTGGGAAAGTGGGCCATTTATTACTTTTAAGTCCCTTTGAATTGAACAATTTGGATGGGTGGCCTTCTGCCTTCACAATCTTGCAGACTGTCAAAACGGAGAGAGAATTGTCACATGTTGCTAGATAGTTGTACGTGAGTGATATCTTTCTGCAGATGGTCATTTAATTTGAACATATGTCACACTGGATGGAGAGTGTGGAGTGGACGTCCATCACTGCAGTTAATGGAAGTAATGTAATAACACAAAAACAGAAAATGCTGGGAAATCTCAGCAGGTCTGACAGCATCTGTGGGGGGAGAATAGAGCCAATGTTTCGAGTCTGGATGACCCTTCGTCAGAGCATCTGCAATATTTTGCTTTTATTTTAATATAGTGACACCTATCCACCTCCTAATCAATCATTCACATCAGCTACATGAGTCTTAAAGCTACCTTGAACAATCAGTTCAAATACATCGTAGCCAATCAAGTTAACACTCTTGCTCAGAGACAGAGGTTCGAGAGTTCCTGAGCCCCACTCCAAAGCACAAAATCACATTTGCCACTTCCACTGCAGTACTGTGGGAGTGCTATACTATCAGACATGTCACCATATGGTTCCAATGTTAAACGCAGGTTCCTTCTGCCTTCATTTTTTAAATTCATTCGTGGGACATAGGCTGGTCAGCATTTATTGTAAGAAGTCTCACAACACCAGGTTAAAGTCCAACAGGTTTATTTGGTAGCACAAGCTCTCGGAATATCGCTCCTTCTTCAGGTGAGCGACACTCCGAAAGCTTGTGCTACCAAATAAACCTGTTGGACTTTAACCTGGTGTTGTGAGACTTCTTACTGTGTTTACCCCAGTCCAACGCCGGCATCTGCACATCACAGCATTTATTGCCCATCCCTAGTTGCCCGAGGGCAGTTAAGAGTCAACCACATTGCTGTGGCTCTGGAGTCACATGTAGGCCAGACTAGGTAAGGATGGCAGATTTCCTTCCTTAAAGGGCATTAGTGCACCAGATGGGTTTTTCCGACAATTGACAATAGTTTAATAAGTGAGTAAGTAAAGTTTATTTATTAGTCACAAGTAGGCTTACATTCACACTGCGATGAAGGTACTGTGAAAATCCCCCAGTCACCACACTCCGGCGCCTGTTCGGGTAAAATGAGGGAGAATTTTTAGCAAGGCCATTTCACCTAACCTGCACATCTTTGGACTGTGGGAGGAAACCGGAGCAAACACACGGAAACACAGGGAGAACCTGCAAACTCCACACAGACAATGACCCAAGCCGGGAATCAAACCCAGATCCTTGGCGCTGTGAGGTATCTGTGCTAACCACTGTGCCACCGTGTTGCCCCAACGGTCATCGGTAGATTCTTAATTCCAGATAATTTTTTATTGAATTCAAATTCCACCTTCTGCCGTGGCGGGATTCGAACCCGGGTCCCCAGAACATTAGCTGAGATTCTAGATTAATAGTCTAGCGATAATACCACTAGGTCATCACCTCCCCATCACCCTTCTTTAGCGAATGTAAAAGATTCCGTGGCACTATTTCAAAGAGGACAGGGGAGCTCTCCCCAGTGCCAGGCTGATATTTATCCTTCAGTCAACACCACTGTAAAAAAAAACCACAGCTGTTAGTGCTTGCTCTCTCTGACTTTGCATTTCCTGCGGTACAAATGACTACACTTCAAACATTCAAGCAGGTTCCAGAGAAATTTCAGATGCCTTACTGATGTTAGAAATATGACATAAATTTTGGTTTTCCGCAGTAAACAAATTCACACAATTCTTTTGAAAATGCTTTGTTATTCAAAGTTCTCTTATACTTTCGCAATGCAATCAGGGAGAAATTTCTCACAGAAACATACAGTTGACGACAACTCTCAAGAGCAGGTAGATGTCCCAAAGCACCGTGTGTCAAAGAGAAAATGGTACAATGTATGCTGACAGAAAATGAAAATGTACAACTCCATCACTGACATGGACGGCACGGTAGCACAGTGGTTAGCACTGCTGTTTCACAGCTCCAGGGACCTGGGTTCGATTCCCGGCTTGGGTCACTGTCTGTGTGGAGTTTGCACATTCTCCCCGTGTCTGCGTGGGTTTCCTCCAGGTGCTCCGGTTTCCTCCCACAGTCCAAAGATGTGCGTGTTAGGTTGATTGGCCATGCTAAAATAAAATTGCCCCTTAGCGTCCTGAGATGCGTAGGTTCGAGGGATTAGCGGGTAAATGTATAGAGATATGGGGGTAGGGCCTGGGTGGGATTGTGGTCGGTGCAGACTCGATGGGCCAGATGGCCTCTTTCTGAACTGTAGGGTTTCTATGATTCTATGATAATGGAATACAATAAGAAGTTTAACAACGCCAGGTTACAACACAACACAACGCCTGCATCTGCACATCAATGGAACACAATTCAGAGGAAGTGTATTGGTCACAGAAATCAGATCTACACCTGCCTCAGCTCAAACACACCTCTTTGTTTAAATTAGTTTTCGAGCTACCTGCACTCCTCAAACACTCATCTCACCCAAAATGTCGCAGCCTTTGGCCTCACCAGCATCACCTCTCATCATCCCCGGGCTCCGATGACCCCTGCTGCCTCAGTAAGCTGATCACAAATTTCACACCTCCTTCAAATCCTTTCATGCCCTCACCCCTCCGTGCCTTAGTGATCACCCCCCCCGCCGCCCCGACCCCCCAGTCCTCCCCTATACTGCTCTAAAGCTCCCCTTGTTCCAGACTCCTGCTGTTCTGCCCCAACCTCTTTCCAACCCTCTCCAATTTACCACCTACCTCCCAACTTTCATAAATTGCTCAGAAATGTCTCTCGAGTTCCCAGACCCAAATCCTACTGCAAGCTGATAATTACCCGAGGAAGAAGGCTGTTCAGCCTACCTTAATTCATAGTTGTATCCAATTAGCTTGAAAGGGTTTTTAAGATTTTCACCTTTACTATTCTTTATGGGAAATCCTCCCAATGTGTTCAATACTCTTCCAAGTGAAGAGCTTCCAGACACCGACACAAAGTTTATCTTTTATAATTTGAAACTTTGTCCTTAGATCCTGCTCACGACAAGTTAATTTGGTGTATTTGTTTCCCCATACGCATGTGTGAACGTGGAATGTTTTATTAATATCAGAACATGGAGTGTTTTATTAAAAGATTGTCGGAAAAATCCATCTGGTCCTTTAGGGAAGGAAATCCGCTGTCCTTACCTGGTCTGGCCCATATGTGATTCCAGAGCCACAGCAATGCAGCTGACTCTCAGCTGCCCTCCAAGGGTAACTAGGGATGGGCAATAAATGCTGGCCAGCCAGCGACGCCCATGTCCCACGAACGAATTTAAAAAAGCAGCTACTAGAACAGGAGTTACATCATTGTTTAAATGTATTGGATGTACCTCGAGAAGATCACCTCTTAGAGTCTCCCTTTCAAAGCCAATTGTCTGTCCAGTTTTTCCTGAGTAACTTGGGCCTCTGACACTGGGGGAAATCAGCCTTACAGACTCCTTTCTTCATTGCCTCAAAGTGATTGAATCCCTTGTATCTCGTCACACACTGGATGCACTCTCTGTGGTCTGCCCAGGGCACTGTATAATTTACAATTCACCAAAGATCCTTAGACAGCACCTTCCAAATCCACGACCACTTCCATCTAGAAGGACAAGGGCAGCAGATACATGGGAGCACCACCATCTGCAAGTTCCCCTCCAAGCCACTCACCATCCTGACTTGGAAATATATCGCCGTTCCTTTGCAGTCGCTGGGTCAAAATCCTGGAATGCCCTCCCTAATGGCATTGTGGGTCAACCCACAGCACATGGACTGCAGTGATTCAAGAAGGCAGCTCACCACCACGTTCTCACGGGCAACTAGGGATGGGCAATAAACGCTGGCCCAGCCAGTGACACCCATGACCCACGAAATCATGGCTTCCTCTTATTTGTATCCTATTGTGTTGGTGATTTGAATCCAACATTTTACTTTCCATTTTCTGTGGCTGTATATTGCATCATCTCTTTAACGCAAGTTGCTTTGAGAGATCTTCTTGCCCTTGAGGGTTGGCGCAACTGTATTTTTCTATGGGAAACATAACATTGCTCCTTGTTTATGATTTCTCCTGGAAGAAAGAAAAGCCACTACCCTTCAGACAGCTGATGTCCCCTTTATATCAGCCGCATATAATGACACCACTATTCCCGGCCTGGGTAGAGTATTGGGTCATTTCCTCATCAATCACATCTAGAGGCAGCACTGTTGCAAGGGGGCTGGACCTTATTTTGTGCACATAATCTGCATATAGTGTGTTTTGCTGGAAACTCTCCAATTTGCAGAAATAATCTTGCTTTTATAAGGTCATGCTCTGGTCATGAGTTCTGTTTGTTGGATTTCCTGATGCTCATTTTACAGCAACGGCTTATAGACAGGTTTGCATGCAAGAAGTTGCTGTTTCATCCTACTTTTAGTTCTGGTAAACGGGGCAGGAACCGCTGTGCGAGACAGGCCATTCAGCCCATCATGCCTGTGCAGCCCATCTGAAAGAATTGTCAGTTAAACTCACTCCCCTCTGCTCTTTGCCATAGCCATGCTAATGTCTCCTTTTCAAGTATTTATCCAATTCCCTTCCGAAAGTCACTACTGAATCTCAGTTTCAGGGAGTGCATTTCAGGTCATAACAATTAGATTGTTAAGTTAATAGATTGATAGGTTAAGTAAGTGGGCAAAAAGTTGGTAAATGGTGTATAATGTGAGAAAATGTGAAGTTGTTCATTTTGGAAGGGAGAACAAAAGGACAGAGTATTATTTAAATGGAGAAAAGCTGCAGAAAGCTGCAACACAAAGGGACTTGGGGATAGTTGAAACACAGAAAGCTAGCTTACTGGTAATCAGGAAGGCTAATGGAATGTTAGCCCTTATTTCAAGGGGGTTGGAGTATAAGAGTCAGGAAGTCTTGCTGCAATTGTACTAGGTTAAGGTGTGACCACACCTGGAGCACTGAGAGCAGTTTTGATCCCCTTAATTAAGGAAAGATATTATTTCGTTGGAGACAGTTCAGAGAAGGTTTACTAAGATGATCTCCGGTATGAAGGGAGTTTCTTGCGAGGAAAGGTTAAACAGGGACTCCAGTCATTGGAATTTAGAAGAATGAGAGGTGAGCTCACTGAAACATACAGGATTCTTAAGGGTCTAACAGGGTAAATGCTTAGATGATGTTTCCCCTCATGGGAGAGTCTAGGACCAGAGGGCACAGTCTCAGAATAAAGGGGTGCTCTCTCTCAGCCCTCTTCTCTCAGGGGGTTGAGAGTCTTTGGATCTCCTTGCCACACAGAGATGTGGGGGCAGAGCCCGAGTGTATATTTAAGGCGGAGATAGATTTTTGATCAATAAGGGAATCAAGGCTTACGGGGAAAGGGCAGGAAAGTGGATGTGAGGAATGTCAGATCAGCCATGATCCTACTGAATGGCAGAGCAGGCTCGAGGGGCTGAATGGCCTCCTCCTATTCCTTAAGGTCTTACAGGACAGTAAAACAAATTCTCATCTATCCTGTTCACTCATCGTCTTTTCACAAGTGATTTTAAATCTGTGGTCTCTGGTTACAGGTGATGCTTGGTATGGAAAGGTCTAACAAATACAACACCCATTCAGACTATCTGCCTGCCCCCAATACAATTCATTTTGCCAGAAAATATCTTTCAAGTTGTTCTGTCTGCTGAGGGATTATTATCGTCAGCCTCCGTGCCTCGTCGCAAGTGCAAAACCTGAAAAGAAAAGCAAGAAGAACATCCACTGGAGATGGTGTACATTCTAGACAGTCAAACTCAGCAAGTGCTCACTCCAATCCTGCACTTTCAAAAGTTTTAAGAAACATATGCCTGGAATAACAAGTGAGTGCTAACAAGCAAGTGTGAGAATATGTGTCTAAATAAGTGGTGCCCTGGACTCTCATTGAGTGATCAATGTTGTGTTATTTCCAATGTTAAACATTTCTAGCTGTCTCCCTCCTGCCAGACATTCCACACGTAGCTCGCTGAATGGGGGTGTCAATGGGGGGAGAGCAAATCTCAGGGCATTTGAAAGGGAACGGCTGCACAGTTCACACTATCTCGCATCAAATCTCTCGCTGCCGAAGTAGAATACACTGATTTGGGTCAACATTAATTCCATTAATATACTGTTAGATGAATGTCAAGTCAAGTTGTCTGCAGGAACAGCCACGAGTATGTGCTGTAATATCTAGAGTCAGTTATTTCAACTGATCAATTGTTCCAACTTCAAAGCCTGAAGTTTAGAGTCAATAATCTCTCAGTATTTATAGCATAGAAGTAGGCCTCTCGGCCCAACTGGCCTATGCTGGCATTTAGGCTCCACATGAGCCTCCTCCTCCTATATTCACCTCCTCTCATCCTATAAACATTTCATTCTCTCTCTTTCTCCCTCAAGTATTTACCTCATTTTCCCTTAACAATCTCCATGGTATTCCCCTCAGCCACTGTGTATGGCCTTGACAGCATCATCGCCCGTAACCCAAGACCAAATAAAAAGAAAACTTCCCAATGCCTTGCAAAGGATGCAGAGGAGATTTTCCAGAATGGTACCTGGGTTGGGAGAGTCCAGTCGAGTGTAGGGTGTCAGGAAGTTGGCATTGTTGTCCTCAGGAGTAGAGAAAGTTTAATAGAGATGTTGAAGGTTTAATAGAGGTGTTCAAAATTTTGATGGAGAGATTAAGGCAAAGCTCTTCCCCTGGCAGGAGTGAAAGAAGCAAGCTAACACAGATTCATGATAATTGTCAAAAGAACCAGAGGGGAAATGAGGAGAACTTACATTTTGGAATATATTGCTGGCTGAAGGTGTGATGGAGGCAAATTCAATAGTAATCTTCAACAAGGAATCGGATAGATACTTTAAAAGGAAAAATCTGCAGGCTGATAGGGCAGCACGGTGGCACAGTGATTAGCACTGCTGCCTCACAGTGCCAGGAATTTGGGTTCGACAC